>NW_017306640.1:510839-543103 GCF_000935625.1 Nanorana parkeri | reverse complement strand
TCCTTTTAAAGTGATACATAATATAAAAAAATATATATTAAAATATATATTTAAAAAAATTAAACCTGCAATAAAAATGAAAATACAGCTAAAAAAAGAGTTTAAACATTTTTCGATTATGCAGCGCTGCATAATCGAAAATCTAAAAAAAGAGTTTACCTAAAAAAATGCCCAAGGCTTCAAAATAAATAAATAAGCCCCCCAAAAAATAAGGAAAAAATGGCAATGAAGGGGTTGATTGTTAAAAACACTATCACTCAGAATTGAGATATAGTTTCCATCTACTTTTCCAATTCACTGACACTATGGGGTTGATTTACTAAAGGCAAATAGGCTGTTCACTTTGCAAGGGAATTTGCTCTTTGCAGGGGAAGTTTCCCTTAGCTTTGTGCATGTGGTGAAACTTCACTTTGTAAGGAATACCCAATCATGTGCAAGGGAAAGGGAAAAAACAGCATTTTTTATAACATGATTGGGTGATGGAAGTCAGCAGAACTTCCCCTCATTCACTAAACTAAGGGCAAACTTAGTTTTGCTAACAACTTCTAATGTTTTAGCCTCATCAGACAGAAAGTGTGGGGGAATTTATCAACACTGGAGCAGACAAAATCTGGAGCAGCTGTGCATGGTAACCAATCAGCTTCTCTCTCTCATTTTCAAATCTTAACTGAACAAACTGAAGAAAGATGCTGATTGGTTGCCATGCACAGCTGCTCCAGTTTTGATAAACTCCCCCAATAAGCTTTCTGGCACACTGCTTATCTTTTCTACTAGCGCCAAATAACACCATGTCGGTTTTCTTATTTTGCAATTCTACTTGTACTTACATTCCACTCCAATTAACTGGGGGTGGCAATGTCTTTATCAATTCTGCATTCAAAGAACACTTGACAAAGCCAATGACAGCAGGATGCTTGTAAGGATGGGAGCAAAGCACAGAGCACTAAATATTATACCTGACAAAAATAAGCAAAGTTATATATTGTACCTAGTGTCACATGAATACAAAGGATTGGAATAAAAATAAAAATTCACCTGATTTGACCCTTAGAAAAGATCAGGTGGCTAGTCAGTAGAGATGTCATATGTATCCATGTTTCATCTGAGCTGCTCAGCAGGGAAAGTGAAGTTTTACCTGACAGTTAAATGCTAATGCCTTTGCTTTGAACATTAATAATTCTTCAAATGTTTCAGAAATTCTAATTATTTTTGACATTTGCTGTCAGCGTTCCTAGGTCTCATATTTGCTTCCGATTGCTGGTGTAAATTAATTCCTGGTGATGCCAAATCTGGATACTTTATAATTGGTTTTAAGTATCTCTTCATTCTTGCTTTCCTCTACACATGTTTGAATTGTGTTTTGACAGAGATATGATATCCTATTAAATTTCCTCTGTGGTCACAGCACAGCACTCCCCTCTCACTGTCTACACGGAGCGGCAGGGTTACTTTTAACCCTGCCGCTTTGCTCACTGCAGTCAGAGACTCGGGACTCGGCGGAGGACGGAACCAGAGGAGAGAGGTAAGTGCAGGGGGGAGGGGAGGAGGCTGCACGCTGTGTACATGTGATCTCGGCGACATCATTCACATGTAAACGAAAAATCGGCTGCCTCACTCTACATTTAGTCCTGCTTGTTCAAAGCAGGACTAAATGTAGAGAGGGCAACTTCCCTCGGTGGCCTTGTGGGGAATCCGGGCCTGTCTGTGGGCATAACTGTTTTTTTTTTAACTTACCTGGTTCCTGGAATGTAGAGATCCTTTTTTTGTCTCTGTTAAATCATCACAGGGCCTGAAGAACTCTTCTCACCATCAGAGCCATGATCCAAGAGAGATAGGCATCCCTTCCTACTGACGCAGGCACTGTACACAACGTAATCATAACGGAGGTTATCTGCAGTGACAACCTATGCAACCTAAAAGCTATAGCGGCTGCACAGGTTGACAATGCTGCAGCGATTTTACAGCAGGAAATATTGTGTTGTCACTTTGCAGAGAAAGTAACTCTCACTGGTAAGATAAAAGGTGATCTCCAGCCTTCATTTTTAAATGTGGTGGCTCACCATCATGTGGGCATTGCCACAGTATATTGTTTACTGGAAGTTGTGTACAGCATCCTGCCAGCCCCTTCTTGACATGACATCACTGGGTTTAATATAAAGTATGTAATAAAAACAGAAAGGTTATATTTAATAATTTAATTAGCATATTGAAGAGGGGGGCAGAGGAACTAGGGAAGGCAAATTATACGCAGATTAAACTTCATCTTCAATCTACCTTGAAATTAATATTAATAGGTTTTCAACATGAACTTATATTTGGGAAACAAAAAACATAACAGAGCGTCTCCATAGTGTAAAAGCATAATGTATTTGTACGACACGCAACTGAAATTGTACTTACAAAAAGGTTGGTGGTTAAAAGCATGTAAAAGTCGTTCTGATGAAGGGGGCGTGACCCTGAAACACGTAGACCTTTCGAGCTCACGGGGGCAGAGGACGCTGATGTGTTTTATCCCTTCAGACTCCCGCTGCTAGAGATTTTAAATTTCATTGACTTTTACATGCTTTTTAACCACTGACCTTTTTGTAAGTACAATTTCAGTTGTGTGTCGTACAAATAAATTACGCTTTTACACTATGGAGGCGCTCTGTCTTGTTTCCCAGATCAATGGTCTTTCTGATCGGTGGGAGCTGCCTCTGTTGTGTTCCAATTAACGTTACAGCTGGCCTGTCTTGCAACCGGAGGCGCCGGTATTGTTTTTTTCGATGAACTTATATTTCTTTAAAGGAGAACTATGGGGTTAGGGCTTTTCCCCATAGTTCTCCATAGGGTAAAGGGAGGACACAAACTAGCCAGCTGTACCTGCCCCCTCCCCCACCCGTTACGCCAGTCAGCGCTGGAGGATCAGAGCGGGGAGGGGGGAATCCAGTCCCTCCCCTGTCCCGGCAGAAAGCCGTGACAGGATCGAGAATTGAGCAACGCCGGTATGTGTTCGCTCACTTCCCGATCTACTGAGCCGTCCTGTGACAGTCTCATTGTCACACATCGGCTAGAACTATGAGGTGAGTGAAAAGCACTCACCTCATAGTTCTCCTTTAAAGATCATGCATGTCATAATATTTTTTGCCATGATGTCCTCGCCCCTTATCCAATCAGTGAACATCTAATATTAATTGAGAAAAAACTAGGCAACCTCTGAATGGCTGTTGTGTTGAGTGAGTGACTTTCTGTGTTTTAACAGCGCAGGGGAAGCCACTCAGCACAGCAACTGTTCCTGGAACCAGAGGGCACTGTAATACTTATAATACATACATATATACACACATTTAAAGCTGGAGATCACCTTTAATTATTCTGCTTTATATTGTGTTGTTAAACTGCTGCCCAGCAAGTCCTTCTTAGTCGCTATGCCTCCTGCTGGTGCCAGGGGTTGAAAGCTAAGGTTCTGACATAGCAAAAGGGATGATGCAGAGTTAGAGCCAATTCACACCATCTGTGTTGGAGCTGCGCTGGATGTTGTTTCCAAGCACAGTCCCAATTGAAGATAAGGCAATTTGCCTTGTCACGGATGGCGCCATTCACACCACCACGATGCGTGGTAGGGCATGCCTTACTTTTTTTAACGCATCGGGAGGCAGCGCAGTACAACTGCTTCACACCACACTGTGCCTGGAAAACTGAATGAAATGTCACTTGTGACATTTCAATAAAGTTCTAACAAAAAAATATGCAATGCTCTGGGATCAATGCTTTGCCACTGTGATGAGCACCACACACCAGATTCTGTGCGATTAGCTCAAAGTCTGGTGTGAATTGGCCTTTACCTGGATCTATGCAGCACTGATGTACACAGAGGGAAATGGAGGGAGATGGAAAAAGTCAATGACCTCTGAGCTGGGCAGCTAGAATAAATCAATGCTGCACCCCACCTTAGTCATACGTATATCCATTCATTGGAAAGACATTTTGCAAGTATGCATTAATACTCATTTCACAGGGAGGCTATGGATACATGGGAAAGCTATGGTTCAACTTTAAAGTGCATTTGAATGCAAATGTTAAAAGTGGAGTTTGTTGTGACAGAGGGTGTAATATTACCTTCACATCCGTGCTCACAGTCATCAGTTCTGCTACATGACAAAACTGCCGGCAGGGACTTTCAGCTTTTACATTTTCTTTCGTTTGGTCCCAACGTTGGTCCTTTTGTGTGTTGGGATATCTCTGATATAGCAGAAAATGCAACATACATCTGTATGTTCCAAAAGTTGACAATCAAAATATTGCTAATTAAGGAATGTAAAATATACCCACAAGTAGATTTGTTTTGTTTTTGCTTTGATAAATGAGTCTTGTTTTTTTCACCTTGTGCAAACTGGACACACAAAAATGTTAAAGACTTCTGTTTCACTGAGAAAATTCTGGTTTTGTACCCTAAAGTTTCAATAGCATTTATAAAGTGAAAAGGAAAAATCCTGATGTTTGAACAGTGTTTAACTGCCTCCCGGCCAGCCGTTGTACTTACACGGCCTGCCGGGACCTTCTTGGATGTAAGCGGGCGTGCTAGTACGTCCTGCCCCGCCCCCTGCATCTTATCAAATACCTTAGGGTGTCTACTTTCCAAAATGGGGTCATTTTGTGGGTGTTTCTACTGTTGTGGTATTTTAGGGCCTCAAGAAATGTGATAGGCAGTCAGGGCAGCGGGGTTGTTACATTTCAAATATTTATTCCATTGTTTTGTAGTTTTGTAGACTGTATAACTGTAACACATTCTAATTAATTTACACTTATTTTGATTTTTTTTACCAAAGAAATGTAGCATAATACATTTTGGCCTAAATGTATGAAGAAAGATAATTTATTTGCACTGTTTCATTAACATAATATAAGGAAAACTGTTTTTTTTCCTAAATTTTCGGTATTGTTTCCCTAATATAGTAAAAAATAAAAATCCCAGTGGTGATTAAATACCACCAAAAGAAAGCTCTATCTGTCCCCAAAAAATGGTATAAAATTCATTTCAGTACAGCGCTGCATGACGGAATAAATGTCAGTCAAAGTACTGCAGCGCTGAATACTGAAAAATGGCCTGGCCAGGAAGGGGGTCTAAACACCTGGTCTTCAAGTGGTTAAATAGAAATTGTATTGCTGTTGTACATTTTTTGTAAAGCACTTTGGGGTCTATTCACTAAGCCGCCATAGGCAGCCGAGTGACTCACCGACCCCAAGCGAAGTGAGCCGAACACTGTTCGGCTATACACTTCAGGCTGGTACGGCTGATTCCAGCCGTATATCGGCTGAAATCAGCCGTATATCGGGTGGCTTCGGGTCGGCATGCTCAGCATGTTCGGCCGACCCAAAGTGCAGAAGGGGTTTGACTCAGTCGATCCAACATCTGGGCTACTCGCTGCTGTTCATTCTATTCTTATAGATTGCTGAACAGCAGTGAGTGAATAGCCGATTGCCGCTGAACAGCATTCGGCTCGGCTATTCTGCTCGGTCCCTCTGTGGGACCGAGCAGAACAGAAAAATAGTTGAAAAAGTTGAAAAAGAAATAGAAATCGATTGTGCGGAGCTAGCAGTGACAGATAGCTCCGCCCAACTGTTTTCTATTGGCCGGGTGGTTCTGCTGCCGTCAAAAAAAAAAAATCCCCATAGGAAAGCATAGCTAGATTCCTATTGGCTATTTCACTTTGCAATAGCCAATAGCAAACTAGCTATTGCACCCGCCCTCTGCTGCTGTCAATCACCAGACGGGGACCTGATGGAGAACTGCAGGTCCCCCTCTGCTGATTGACAACAGCAGCAGTGGGTGGATGCAATAGCTAGTTTGCTATTGCAAATTGAAATAGCCAATAGGAATCTAGCTATGCTGCCGTCAAAAGAAAAAAGAAAAAAACGAGCAGGGAAAGGTTTACTCTGCTCAATCGAGCAGAGTGAACCTTTCTGTGAGAAGGTGTTTCACTCCCAGGCGGCTGGGAGCCTATTGGACTCCCAGAGCGTCCGGGGGAGGAATGACAGATGCGTTCCTGGTTACCAGGTAACCAGAAGCGACATCTGTCATTACACACTGAGAACACGGAGAGGCCGCTCTCAGTGTGTAATGACAGCGTACCTGGTTAGCTGGTAACCATGGACGCTGATCTCTCTGCAAGTGGCCGGAGCCAGCCGTGAGATGATGGCTGACTCCGCCCACCTATCAGAAGCAGGCTTTCGGGTGGCCAATGGCCGGCCATTCGGCCAGCTTCGGCTTTCAGCACGGCTCAGTCGAGCTGAGGCATATGCCTTCGGCTCGACTGAGCCGCTCGGCCAACTTCGGGAGCTGTAAGGCGCTATAGGAAATAGCCCGTACAGCAGCCCTTCGGTTCTACTGAACCGAAGGTGTCCTGGGGCCGAAGCTAGTCGAAGGATCAGCCGAAGCTAAGGGTAGATCCTTCATTAGCTTTGTGAATAGACCCCTTAGACTTTGGCACTGATATTGTTTAGTGCAGGAAGAACGGTCTTTACCATGTGGATGACCGCAGTGTGAGAGGAGTGAGTATGTAACCAAATGGTTACGTTTTCAAAGGGGAGGGGTAGGGTTACAATTAAGGGTAGTATTTGGGTTAAAACCAGGGACATGTAGTTTGGGGAGGCAGTTTAGGCATTGCCTCACCTGCCATTATGGAAGAAAAAGCAGGCAGCTTCAAGTCTAAAGCAGCGGGCTTCACCCCCCTAGTAAGGTCAGGGACTGGATATATTGACTTCCCACTGAATCCATATACTGAGTATTAATGAATGTTAATGGATAAAAGGGGACATTAGATGTTGTGTGGGCTTATGCTCATTTTATTAATGATTTCATTCTTGGTGTAGTGTAAATTATGTATGTGGTTTTTGTATATATCATTCAATACATGTAAAATACATTTTATTTTTATACAAACAAACAATACTGTAGTGGTATACCTCTCACAAACCCCTATTATTTTCTTATTTGTTTCAAGGTTAGAGCTACAACAAGCCTACAAGCTTCAAACTTGGAATCGGAGGCTTGAGCTCTGTGGATGGCAAAGCCCAATTGGTCCAAGCCGTCTAATAAAAATAAAAAAATGAAAACACTGACAGCATTCATCTAGATGCCTCATCAGTGACAAGCAAGTGAGGTACAGGGAGGCTCCTCCCTGTCTCCTCCCTGTCTCCTCCCTCCCTCCTTCCACTCCCCACAAGCATAGTGGTTTCCCCTCCTACCTCAAAGGCTGTGAGCCACAGCGCTGGGGAGCGCTCTGCAAGGAGGAACCGAACCATCTGCTGCATTGCTCACTGGGCCTGGGGCAGATTGGAGCATGGGCGTGCCGGGGGGTGCCTCACCTGCCACTGACCTGACCACACATATCTGGTTAGAAAAGGTGTCATAGGATAAGACATTGATCTCTACACTAAAATCTAGCATCATCAACTTCCAGCACTAAAAGCTAATGAACATTTACCAAGGCACAACTTATTTTCAGTTGAAAAGTGTAGAGGACAAATATGTAATACACAAGTGGGCTATTCAACGCCACTATTGACTACAAAAAGCATATATGAATATTAAATTAATCTGAATTTTTTTTTTTACATGGTTGTAGTGGTTATGGCGTTACTTGCTTCCTATGTCGCATTGATGTCCCTATTTACATTTGTATTAGCCATCATCCCCTCCAGTACTGGAAATTCACCTAGTTTATCTGTTGCCTAGAAACAACATCCCCTTTTATACACTTAAGTCTAATACCCCTTTTTTACTTCTCAGCTTCGATCATCAGTTCTCACAACAAAAACAGAAATGTAACTTTATCTACACATATTATGATTGTATTCCCCATAGAATAAATGTAATTAGCATATGGAAACAAAAGGAGATGGTAAAATGTGCTTGAATTGTTGCATTTGATAATGCAAAATAAAAAGGAAAGGAGATGCAGTATGTGGATTGTTAGGGGATAGCATTAATGATATCTCAGGTTTGGTTGTGGAATATAAATAAAAAAAAAAGGGATCAGTTTGCTGCAGCAGCGGTAATTATTTGTGATGCTATAAATCAAAGCATTGCTAATGATAATAGGGGAAGTAATGTGCTTAACTAACAAATAATGAAGAGCACTTCAGTTTCATGACTTTCCTCAGAACCAGATGATAGAATGTTCATGCATTCTTCAGCAAAATATCAAATAGGATCAGGTAACAACTGCCATGTCTATGGGTGGAAGCAGGCAGGAGGAAACCTTTCCTCAATACCATATATCTGATCCAGTGTTCAGACTGCAACATTGCTTGCTCGTAGCAAGTCACAAGCTGAGAGGCTGCATCCGGAGCTGATCTGTGCCAGACATTTGTAAGCACAGCCAAGAACTGCACAGGCATCGGAATTTACATGACTGTCATCCCCGAGCCAGCATCTCCAGGAAGAAAATGCTGATACTGGATGATTGCAGACAGTGCCATCCTTTGGCATTGTCGGGTGAAGTATTGTGATCTCTGTGAGAGGCAATGCATACCTGTAGGTGTTACACATTATTAGCATGAAAGCATTAAACATGAAAAAATATATCTAATGCTAGGTCCACTTTAAATACCTTGGCTAATTTCTACCTCCGCTGCTGCCTCAGTGCAATGTGTGACAAAACAGTGGTTTGTAATAACGACACTGCGTACACACTCTGTGACTCTGGAAGCCACGCCATAATTTCCTATCTTTTTACAATGTCTTATATTCACAACACAACGCCATGCTGCATATTATGAAAATGAACTGCTGCTTTTCCTAGCTAATCACAATAGTAGCTGGTTGTATATAGTGTGATTTCTGCGATCGTCATATTTTCTGTTTCACATTAATATATTTTGATTATTTTGTGCATTCGCTATGAATTCTGTTCCTAGCACAGCTAAGTGCTGAGCAGTTGCTAAGGTTACACTTGAACGACGGACAATTAGCCCTGCCAATCACTATACGGTGGTTTCTGAAAAATAAGGTACTGAATAATATTCTTTGTAAAATGTATTTGCATGGTCAGTGCACTATTGCTGTGGTGTGTGTTATATAGGGCACAGTAACCAATTTCAATGCATTGTTATGCCATAATGAAGTTCATTCTTCTGGAAATGGCCAGGCATAAGTAAACTGCAAGGCAGCCTAGTCTATTAAATTAGAGCCAAAGACTGGCTATTTGTAGGCAAGGGGCCACTGTGGCCACTGTCAGAGAATATGCATTAAAACATTCATTTTGTTGTGTCTTTCCACCATTCAGTTTAACAGCTTTCTGGTTGAGCCCATGCCCAAACACATAGCACTGCTCAGCCTCCATTTGGAGCCTACATGTTCCATAATGCATTGTGTTCTCAAATCAGGAGAACTGCTGTTGGAACAGAGAGTGGACGGTCCAAAATGTGAGCACATACTGTGTTGGAATATCCTACTGGTAGTTCTACATTCTACATTGAGAGTGAACATATGGGTGGCTACATTTCAAGCTCCATGGAGGCACGGAGCTTGGAACATAGCCACTGAAAACCATGAAGTGCTGTTAACCTGTTTCTTTTTTTTTTTTTAACAGCTGCTTCCACAGAATAATCACAGGTAACAAAAACTAAAGCCAGCTAAAAATTATTTTTGTTGAGGGTTTACATACCCTTTGAGGCAAAAGTGGATACAAAGTTAAATTATGGAGTAGCAGCAGCTTGTAAAAGTGTAGCAGTGGTCACCTTGCAACAGTTGTCTTGGGTTTTAGTGTATTTCCATTTTTGCAGCCAAAATGAGATAAAACCTACGTTATATCTTCACATAGCATAGAAAATATTTAAAATTGCTGCTTCTATTTTTTAGTGTTTTTTTACTTGCTTAAAAATACTACCTAGCTCCCCGCATGTGATTTTAAACAGGGGACCGTGGCAAGATAGGTTTATTGTAATTAACCATCTCTGTACTGTGCTGACAGATTTTATTATCAGTTGTAAACTAGATTTGAACAATATCTGTCCTAACACAGGGTAAAGATCTAGAAGCATTGGTTGTTAATGAGAGGTGCTCATTGTATCCCTAGTCTTTCTATGGGGACATACTATCTTTCTAAATGTTCAGAATATCTTGCAGTCTTCATAAAGGCCTGCTCCAAAGAAATACCTAAAGGCAAGAAATATATATTTCAAAATACCTAATTTTTAGGTATACTGTGTGGGGAATTTATCAAAGCAATCGCAAGAGTTTTAGCCTCTTAGATCATTTTTTATATATGCAAATCTGTCTTTTAACATGTGCCCCTGTTTTCAACTGAGCTTGCACTGCTTGTCCAACTGCACGTGTTTTGCACCTGTTTTGATCTGAGCTTGCACTACTTTTTCAACTGCATGTTTTTTGCACCTGTATTGCACCTGTATTGACCAGAGCTTGCACTACTTTTTCAACTGCACGTTTTTTGCACCTGTTTTCATCTGCACTTGTTCTGGGGCTGTATGAAACTGGAGCATCACCTAAGAAAATAATCACAACTTAAGAAGTACCCATGACCACTTCTTCAAGAAGCAACAGTTAAGCTTTTTGCCTGAGATTACAAGTCTTCTTTTCTGGAGTCTGTTAAACCTAATTTATGAACAACACTAGCATCATAAATCTGGTGCAAATATATTCTGTGCAAGTTAAAACACTCACAATTGCTATGATAAATTCCCACCATTGTGTGTGGGGTGGGGGGTTCTCAATTTGAATGCAAAACTGAAAATACACTTTAAACTGGATTCACACAAGAACTAGATGCAGAAGAGTACCCAACACCCAAGTTGTTTGGAGAGCGATCCACTGACAGTCAATTTGCTCCCCAGGTGGGTGAGGGGCAATCTAACATATACCATGGCCCAACCATGGAACATATTTAGGCAGTCTAGCCACCCTACTCTCCTCCCCAGTCATGCTAGTATGAAATAAGTTAACTTCTTTGCCCCTTTTTTAATGACCTACTTGGCAAAGGACAGCACTCCCTTTGCAGCACTTGCTTTTAAAAATTGTGGGATTCCCGCCATAATAAAAACCTGTGGTCCCCAAAAATTGCAATGACACTTGCTCCGAATAGCAGGTCTCCAAGTGCCTTCATGTCAGTGTGAATCTCATGTAGAACACCTGAGGACCCCAGCAAGCCATGTTGTTTTTTACAGAAACATAAACTACCCTGTTTCCCTGAAAATAAGACCTACCCTGAAAATAAGACCTAGTACTATTTTTGAGAATTGCTAAAATATAAGACCTACCCCAAATATGAGATCTAGTTGTGACCATTCCCAGGGCTGGTGGTGGCCTAAGGGGGAACTTGAAGAGCCGCAGGAGAGAATCAGCAGTGCCAACTAAGCCAGCGCTAGAGGAAGCGAGGCGGCAGGGGAGGGAGCAGAGCTGCATAAGCCAATGCTTTCTCTATAGCGCCTTCACCTGTCACAGGCGGAGTGATACCAAATGCATTCTGCCTGTGAGGAATCTATAGTGAAAGCGAGTTTCGCTCATTCTGGCCAGCGATTGGTTATCAAATTGCTCTTGGAAAGGTACGGCACCCCTGATCACCCTATTCTTAACTGTGCCATTTTGGATTATTTAATTTGGATTTGCGTTAACGTTGGATTGTTATACATTAAAAAAAATAAGACATACCCCGAAAATAAGACCTAGTGTGTTTTTGTGAGCCAAAAAAAAATATAAGACAGTGTCTTATTTTCGGAGAAACACAGTAGTTTCTGTGTTACCTGTATCTGACCCATCCCTTTCTTTCACTTGGCTTCTGCAGTAAACATCTTGTTTTTTGGGGGTTTTTCAAATACATTTTTATTGAGGTTAACATGTAATAGGGTTACAAGACAGTGCATGTATTATTCATATTAGACCAATGTGCATAAACGCATTGCATCTCCATGCTGGCCCTTGGTGCCGGACGCTAACTGCAAAGGTAGGCTCTCAGGTAGATAAAGTAAATGCTTGCGTGTGATAACTTTAGCAGGCTCAGTGAATGTGACAGGTGGTTGTTCCGTCACTTAAAACCTGATGAGACATTGAAGAAAGCCTGGTAGTAACGTAGTGCCAGATATTTGAAAGTTGCAAGGGGTAATTAAACCCGACACTGAGAGAAGGCTTGGAGGGAGGAGGTCGTAGGAAAGCAGTGTAAGAGGGAGAGAAAGAAGTGTGAGAAGAGAAAGTAGGGGAGAGTCAGACTGTTGCAAGGTGTAAGGAGTAATTAAACCCGGCACTAAGGGTGGGCCGCCTGGGGTCCGGAGCTCGGACAGGCAGAAGTACATCAGAAGGCTTGGAGGGAGAAGGTCGTATGAAAGCAGTGAAAGAGGGAGGGAAAGAAATGTGAGAAGAGAAGGTAGGGCAGAGTCAGGCTGTGGGCCGGGGGCACAAGTGCAATAAGATCGTTAGGAAGTCACCTCCATCACAAGGTGAGGAGTCGACGATGAATGTCAGAGGGCATGTATCTCTCGATCCAGGGGGACCATACTCTTTCAAATTTATGCATGGTGTTTAAACACCTTGTTATTTATTAAAGAACCAGTAATAACTTAAACAAAAATAACTTTGTGTTATGGACTATATCACTAATTCCTCCAAACTTAACTCTCTTGAAGGAGAGCACTTCTCATACAAGTGTCATTATCTCTAGTGGTTGCTGTTTTCCTGTCAGAGAAGCATAAATGTAGGCACTCTCACTATCTGAAGCAACTCAGTTTACTTGCTTTCTCTTCTATTAATAGGTGATGTTAATAGTTTATAATCCTACTCGAACACCTATCATGCTCATGATTCATGTGCCAAAATATGGTATTTATGGTAATATTTAATAGGTTTATTTTATTATCTTGCTTTCTTGTGTTATGCATTAACAATTGTATTGTTATGCAATAATATGCTCTGTCTTGCTGCCCCTCATAGTTTTTACCCGTGGCCTGGCCCAATAGAATCCATAATTAGCTTCTAGGACTGGATTATCTGAGTTTTTCCCTTAGCTACAATAGCCCTGTAACATTCGCTGGCAGGGTAGACAAGGCTCGAGGGACCATATTCTAAAGGATCTTCTGACATTCCGTTAAGGCAAACAATATTATGTTGAAATACTAAACTTAATATTAGTACTTGCCATACTGCATCCTATTTAAATTGCTTTGTAAGTAGAAGGTGGTTGAGAATATAATATAGATAGGGTATTAAATATTTTTCGTTACATATTTTATGACATTCTTTCTCAATAAATCCAAAAGGTAAAACCCATACCGGTAGACACAGCCACCAGGTATGTCCCTTCTCTGAGTGTTCTACATGACATAAGCTATAGTATAACAACATTTGTATTATGCATCTTTAGCACATAAAAACAGCATTTATACACTTCAGTTAGTATGTTACTTCCAGCAAAGACTCACCCTTTTTATCTTTGTAACTGTAATGGCATAAAAGGCCATTAGTGAACAGGAAAATGTTCAAACTTAACTTACAATTCTCTGAACTCTTTCATGGAGTACTGTATTGGCACTCGGCCACCAAAGCTTGATCATAATTGCTTTCTTTAAGTATTTGGCAATATAATTCAAACTAGAGAAATAAATGAAACAAGAGGTGGGCACCAGTCTGCGCATTTAGTGAAGTCTGTCCATAAAACCAATATTAAGTATAGCACCAATGCATACATGTGCTCCAAAGTTGGATACCAAGCAATTTTCCAAATAGTGTGTCCCCTCTGGCCTAACAGATGTTTTGCACATATATGTTTTTACAAAGGTTTTGTAGGACCACCTTTGCTATCATACGCTTCAATGTTGCAAACGTCGTGTAAGGTTAATCATTTGACTTGGTAGAAACTGCCAAGCTGAAGTGTCAGTCTCAGACACAGTAAATAATGCAAAACTAAGGTCAAATATACATTTGATACAATTTCAGTTTGAGGAGAACTATGGGGTCAGTGTTTTTCCCCATAGTTCTCTTAAGGGTCATGGACGGTCATATACTAGCGTTCTCCCGTGACCCAAAGCTCAGTATATAATGAGCTACAGCTTGAGGTATACTGAGACCGCCACAGCCGGGATGGATCCCGACATTACTGTTGAGATCCACCCAGCTGTGTGAGTGACGGCGGGCTCTGCCTATCTTAAGCCAGAGCCAGCTGTGCCCAAAAAAAACAAAAAAAGGTGTCACCATCTTTATTTATACATCATCCAGTGTAAGCACCTACTTCTTGGACTAAAATATTTCCCATAGATATCAAAATTATGTAAATGTTGTCACTGTGCAGTGTGTTTTGGGCTGCATAAGGTAAATCTCTGCTTATGCAGAGACCAGAAGTGAGCGAGCGACGGTATTCATTGTCACACGTCGGCTCGACCTATGAGGATGAGTGATTTTCACCTCATAGTTCTCCTTTAGGGCTGCAATATTATACAAAGGTTATACTAAATTGTGATGTGAAGCTTCACTGAAGAAAGCTTTATTTATAATATGATACGCTCTCAGTTGACATGCTATAGTATTTAATGCAGTGAATTAAATACTATACCATGATTATATAAACATCTGACTGAACAAGAATACATGTTAAGAGCTAAATAAAATGGCTACTAACTAAGCTCTTAAGAAGTATGATTTGAAGAAAATGGTTTATAAGGAAAAATGCCATTTTGGTAAGACTTTTCTGGATTTGTGTCCATCATTTTTATGTCTGTTTAAATAATAAGGCCGTTTTTAGAAGAATTGTAAATGGACCAAGGTGAAGCTAACTGAACTGCTTTTTTACTTTGTAATTGGTAAAATTCTTCTAAATTGAGTAACTTACTGAGTCAATGTAATTACTACAAAGGTTACTATAGTAACTACAAAGGACAGCCAGCACTGTATTAAAAGCATATATTAACATAAAATAAACTTTCTCTCCAAGTGCCTTCTATTATTTAAGTGCTGAAGGTGTTACAGCCTAGATTTTTTTTTAAAGTGCTACATTATACAATTGTCGGCCTTTTCTTTTTATTCATCGGTTTCCTTTATGCCCAATATAGCCATAGCAACATTTCTTTAAGCTTTCCATAAAGACAAATTCTGGTAAACAAAACTCTTTTTAACCTAATTAATCATTACACATGTGTGACATATTCACAATACACATAAGGGGTATAATGAAAAATACTCTGCATGGGTCTTCTTTTTATTAATAATTATAACCAAAAAGCGCCAAAAGGACCACTCCACCAGAGGGAAAAAAACAAAACGTTAAAAATATATAAGAATATATAAATGTGGTAAAAGTTATGCAGGTCGCTGCCCCACTCCAGCCAGGGAGACTGCAAAATCTGGAAAAAACACAAACAGGGGGAAGGGGGGCCTTGGAAGGGGGCGTGACCCCGGAAACGCGTCATCGCAGGCTATCCTTGCTGGCACACAGGAACGGCTGTGCAGCTGTCACTTGTTTACATCTTGGTCCATGCAATTCATACTAAGCTCTATTTCTGTTTATCCTTGTGAGTATTATTCTCATCAATTGTTTTTTAATTTTAATAAACCTGTCTGCACTAGGAAAGGCGCCCCCTGTTTGTGTTCTTTTTATTAATGCTCTATGCATTCCATTTATACTAAAACAAAATTCCAAATAAGTTGAACCATCCATGACAACCAATTGATTTAAGTTGGAGGAAGTGTGGTTAGGGCTATCATGAAAGGGAAGGGGGAAGGGGGCAAACTATGGTCCCAATTTATTTTTAAAGGCATCCAGACAATTAGTTTACTTTTTTTCTTCCCTCTCCACTTCCTCGTGTTTAGATAGACTCTGTCACTGGGGGGAGGAGGGGGGGGGGGCAAACAAGTATGAAATCAGGTACCTCCAGCAGTCTTCGTGAACTTTTCTTTCATAGCTGAATCTGCAGGATATTCTGACAGGCAAAGCTTTTGCATTTACTGGTAGTACTAAAGTTTGCCCATCCCTTCCTAACCCTTGTGCATACACATTGGCTAATAAGGCTGTTCATCATAGTGATTTGCCAATAGGAATATGTGGAAGGAAGGCTTAGCAGCAACTTCTGACTCTATCCAAAAGTATCGGAAGTATGCTCATCAGCATTGCCTCACATTCACAATCCAAATATATATTTAGAGAGCAAACTACTCATTAAATGTATTGAGTAAAGGTCAAAAGCTGTAGCATATTTACTAGAGTATAGAAATATAGTAGCTGTTACTGTTGACTTGTTTTAAAGGTGTAGCTATGTAGATGTCATTCTTACTCCATCTTCACTAGCTAGTAAGTCCTTAAAGGGTAATTCCACTTTCCCAGATACATTTGCTACAGCCCTGCACTAGTGTTCCAAATTCTGCTTGCAAATGGTTAGCACTCATTGGTCAGCAATGTCACCTGACCATGCTGACCAATGAGAAGTGTTTCTTAGTAAAAAGCGCTTCACATTGGTCAGTGTGGTCAGAAGCGCTTCTCATTGTTCAGCATGGTCAGGTGACTGTGCTGACCAATAATTGCTCACCATTTGTAAGTTGAATTTGAACCACAGAGCACAGGTCTGTGCTGCTGTGTATGGTGTGCGGATAGTACAATGGCAGCTGCGGATGGGAAGGAGCATTGAGTCAAAAGTAAGAGCAGCAGAGAAAGAGAGGCAAGATTGGTGGGGGTAATTCCATTTTCACAAATTTACCTGGGAAAATGAAATTACCCTTTAAAACTCAATTCTAAATTCTATTGCCAAAAGTTCTCTTTAGGTTTGACATGACAGGTTAGACATAGAGATGAGTTTGAACATCTGGTTTTTATTGCTGAAAGTGTCCCTTTTGGGTAGACTTTTCTTTACTACCTTTCCTGGTAACAGGGTGTCGCAGAGAAAGGAAACAACCTAAAAAACGTTTAGGATTTGGAAAGATCAGAACCTCTCTCAGGTTATTATTGCTCTCTGTGTCTTACTGTCCTGGTAACACAAGTTCCTCTTATGTCTTGTGTTAGCTTCACCAAAAAAAAGCTACCATAATAGAGTCTTTGCAGGTTCCCTGGTCTACAACCTGGCATGCATGCACTATTTTTTGCGATCGCACCGCACTGGAATGCAGGGCATTGCTGTACCACTCGTTCTGTTGCAGGCAAATGCACTGTGGGAGGGAGGCATGTCTGTGGTGCCATTGACATGAATTACACCACCATGCCCCCTCCCGACCCAGAACGCGGGAGGCTTTGTTTATGCGATCAAGAGCATTTAGCGCACTGTGTGTTTAGCTGTTTCCCTGGAGTTCAACTCTAAAACATTTATCGTTGTATAGGCATAATTTAAATAGGCCAAACTCTAGATTTAGGCTACCTACCCTTTTAATTGTTTGAATAGAGACGATCCTACTGTTGAATATATATCAACAGCTCTGTTTTGTATAGAACAGTCAAAGGGCTCATCAGTTTGATGTGTGTAGTCAGTTTTATAGATGTGGTCTTACTAAGGTTATGGACATACTATGTATATGCCACATTGGCACTTTTACACTTCTTGGTTTCTAAATTGGAAACCTTAGTGTACATTTTAATACTAAAATACAAACTAACAAGGACTACGTAATGATGTAAAATCAGTGCTGAGCTGGGGGCTAATTTTCATAAATAATGTTTATGTGCTGGCACCATAGCAGGATCACTACTGTTTTAGATGGAAAATGCACAATATGCATAGGCTGCAGTGTTTATTCTTTCAGCATCTGTATATTGAGGATAGATCTTGTGCAAACAGAGTGATATTTTGGTTTGCAAAATCCTTTGGTTGTTACAAAGTGGGGCATTAATGTTAATTAAGATCACCAATCAAAGAAAAGTAAAAAAAAGGAATAGTTAGTCCAATACATAAACGAGGGTTCATATGAGTCATTCACGGGGGCCGATTAATTTAGAAAGAGTTGTATGTGTCTGCAAAAAAAGTTTGCTTTAATATGTGTAAGAGAAAAAACTTTAATTTGCTAACCAACTGTTTGATACATTCACTCTAGCAGCTAACATTATATAAACAATTAATTAGACAGAATGTTTTGCCAAAACAGGGTGGTAAAAAAAGTGATGAGGCAAATTTTAATTAATTTCTTACTATAACGAGTTTATTTAATTAATCCAAATCAACCAATTCTCAAAATATTTCACATCAGCGCTATTTCACCACGTATGGAAGAATGTACAAATTTTTATAAATTTATGGAAACTAAACCTGTCTCTGCTATATTTTGCCATTTGAAGAGAAGTTAAAGCAGGCAAGCATGAGATATATTTTTATTGCTAAGTGCATGCATGCTACGTAAGTGTAACGCTTGTAGACATTTATTACATCATTGCCTTTACAAAGGTCACAGTGCTTTCTCTGACAACTTGGTTATTTTCCTTACAAACCAAAAAAAGCTGTCACCATCTTTATTTATACATCATCCAGTGTCAGCACCTACTTCTTGGACTAAAATATTTCCCTTAGATATCAAAATCATGTAAATGTTGTCACTGTGCAGTGTGTTTTGGGCTGCATAAGGTAAATCTCTGCTTATGCAAAGTCACTTGACTGGAGATCAAGGACTGATTTTATTTAAACTTATAGTAACATGTTAGGAATGTATTCATGGAGAACTGTAAAGTAGGCATGTAAGTTTAGTTTTCTTCCGAATTGAAATTTGAATGAATTTCTTTAAATTTGGACACTTACAAATTAGAATGATTCCACAATGCAAACAAATCCAATTAGTTTTTTTCCGAATTTTGTCCGAAGTTCCAAATATCCAATTCTAATGACCAGTATGGACAAAGATACCCAGTCTGGACAAAAGTGACCACTACGAACTAAAATGACCAGTACAGAATAAGGTGACTAGTACGGATGAAGATTATCAGTGCGGACTAAAATGACCAGTACGGAATAATATGACCAGTACAGAACTAATATGACCAAATAAAACCCCCCAAAATTAATTAATGTAATTTTTAATGAAATAACCCCATCCATATTGATTGGAACTGAAAACAAAATATTCTAATTGATCTGAATTCCGAATAACAAACTGAATCAAATTTCAGATCCGAAATCCAAAGAATTTTTTTTTGCATCGATCAGAAACTATACTAATTTTTTGAGCCTTAACATGTCTACTGTAAAGTTACTGATGAGTTCACTTTAAAAAATAAGTGCAGTTTCAGAGAAAGTGCACTTTTTTTTGCCTCCATCCCCTTACCTAACAGATTCCACCCCCTCCACAGGTACATACTTTCCGGGATCCAAAGCCAGGGCCACTTGTGTTTGTTTATATCCCACACTGATGCCTTCTCTCTGCTGGCCACGCCACCGCACTAGAGCCACATACTGCGCAGGCCCAGTCAGTAGAGAGAGGACATCAACATGGATGTAAAGAAACTTGGGAGGCCTCAGGCACCGGATTTCAGTAATATGCATCTGCAGAGGGGTTGGCTGCAATCTGTTAGATCAGTGGAGGGGGGGGGGGGCAAAAATAATAAGTGCATGTTATTGCAAAAGTAATTTAATATTGAGATTTTACTACAAATAGCTTCCCTTTACACTGGTAAATGTTCCTTATAACCCTTTCATGACCAGCTATTTCTTGTCATCAAAACATCTTGCAGCTTACCAATCTTTACCTGGAGTGACTGCATTAGTTTTCTCAAGCTTTTTGCTTTATTTTTATATGATAATCCTACAAATAACACTTTCTGTTGCTTCATATCTACACTTTGTTTTCCACTGTATCTATGTGGGGAGCCATGGATGTACACAGGCTGGACTTCAAACATACCCCGTTTTCATTACAGGTTTATCTACTGATTACAGGGATACCATACATATGTATGTTATTTACTGTTTGTGTTTATTACTTGATTTTGGAATAAGCATGCACAAATCTACTTTAGGGCCCGTTCACACTAGACTGCGCTGTAAAACACTGCATTTTAGTGGGCAGGCTAGTGTGTTGTGGCATCTATGGCAGTGTGTGTTGTATTGCACACTGCCGGAGCTGTCACTGTTTACATTTTTCTTTACTTTATATGGATTGTACAATGTGTACACTTCAGTTAGGTCCCCGCACAGCAGCACGGTGCGCTGCCATGTGACAACCTGCAGTGGCATCCAGTGTTTCAGAGGCCTCTATGGTCTTTCATAATTGTAAATCAGACATACCCTGAGAAAAACTTAATAAATATCAAAAACCGTAAACTACAATTTGTTATATTCTGTAACAACATGGGATATGAGACTAAATTCTAAATACTGTTTTTATTTTAGTAAAATTCTAGTGCAATATATATGTTAGATATTCATCTTTTAATTGGATTCATCATTTCCAAATAAAATGGATCCACTAAATGATTCTACTTTCCATTTCTAGTGCTATTCAGCATTTTACCAGACAAGACTATGCACTGTGCATTAGTTAATTCATTGATGCATTTAAGAAAATTAAACTTCAGAATTTGCTTTAATGTGAACTGCTAGCTGGCAGTTAATGGCAGAGTCTAAAAGTTATGGCTATAGCAAATTAGCTTTTTGATATGAGTTGTTGGAAACCTTGGTACCTACAGTTTGCAGGCTCTACCTAGGATCATTTTAACCGTATGTAGTTTTACCTGTGGTGATTATAATATTTTTAACATGAGAAAGACAAAGAACATGATATGTCAGATTTAAAGTAAACCTATGTAATATATGTCATGACACATCTGAATAATGATTGTGTGTCAAAGCTATGTAGATTATTTTGTATTTATTTATTAATGACATTTGCAACCTATGTTCAGAGGCATTTGCTAATGATTTGTAACCTTTGGGTAAGTCTGTATTTAGGAGTCCTAGGTGCCCCACGTGAATGCAACTTTCATGAAAGCAGCAATGGCAACCGCTCAGATTAATAACAACAATTTCTGTTTTAAATGTAAAATGTTAAAATTGTTTAAATAGGCTTTTGTGCTGAATATCTTGGTGGGGAAATGTTTGTGTTGTTCTGTGGAGTGCCCTGCCAATGCATGCATTCTACATTCCTACATTATAAACTGATCAGAGCAATTGCCATTGTCTCTTTGTTGTATTTGGTACAGACCTATACTGAGGCCTTTAGCTGCCTTTAGTGATTTGGGGCTTATGGTGTTTCTTTTAAGGGAGGTGGGGCTACTTCCTAGGCATACATGTTCTCAGCTTATGCACTGATAGGCCCTGTGTGTTGTTCTGTATATTACATACTACCATCCCCTGTGCTATGTGTGTTACAGACTCCTGCCTCATGTGATCTGTGCATTACATACTCTTGGCCCCTTCATTTTGTGTGTTATTCAATCCTGACTTTTGCAATCTGTGCGTTACTTACTCTTAACGCCTATACTATATAAACTATGCTGTACATTACATACTACTAAACATTACACTTTGTATATTATATACTCCTGACCCCTGCACTCTATTCTCTATATTGTAATTACTTACTAAACAAAGTATACATTGTCTCAATATTTGCTGGTTCCTAAGCAGTCCCTGACTATTTTTTCTTTAAGGTAAGCATATTCAAAGTGTTAGTCCTCTGTCTATTTTCTGAGTGCAGAAATGCATGTGATGGATTTTAATTTGTCTTTTTAAATGATTGTGTTGTAAGGGTGTAAGAGTCTGTAAGAATTTGTGAGACTCTTGCTTGAGGCATAATAATTACAGCATATTATGTGGGAACTGAAGGACTGTGGTATACATGTGTCTGGCTGTACCTTTACCCTTCCACTGCGTAATTAAGTCACTTCCACCATTCACAGGAGCGTGCACCGCATTATGCTTTTTGTTTAACCATGCACATTTTGTGCTTCTCCCACTGTTAGTGTAATTCGGCCACTCCCACTACTCCTTGCAGTGTGCTACCCATCATTACTTTCCTCAGGGTACCCAAACGTACCCCAGGTCTTTCACAATCCTAGTTACACCCTGGTTCACTATATCTTGAGCAGGACACACCTCATATGGTACATATACAGTTCAAGGTGCCACAGACATGAACACTAAAGCCTGGGCCTCTGAAGGGGCCCATGTGACCTACCTATTTAGTCATTGTTAGCTAGACTGGACAAAATCAATTTAGTTACACAAAATGGCTGCCAGAGCCCATGACCATAGACATCTCCTACAGCAGATGCAATACTCTCAGAAGACAAAGCAGCTTGGTCAGGTGAAAATAGACAAGACCCAGTGGCGTGACACCATTGGAGGGGTGACACCAAAATGACTCACAGTCATTTTGGTGTCACCCCTCTCTGAAAAGTCAGGCGCTCGGTCATGGACCGAACGCCCGACACTATCAGGAGAGAGGAGGGGACCCGGCGGCATACCTTATTCAGCCGGGTGACTGTCCCCTCCTCTCTTTGCCGGCTTCCATCACCAAGATGGCCGCCGGCAGGTATCCGAATACTGCCGCGCGTGCGCAATGACGTCATCGCGCACGCGCAGTGACGTCTCGGCGGGGTGACACTCGGTTACTGCTCCGGGTGTCACCCAGCCTCGGGACGCCCCTGACAAGACCTACTGTGGGCAGAATCGACCAACGTTTGGTAATAATATTCTGCACACCAGCATAGTTTGGACTCTTCAAAACCCTTCTCTAAAAACCAATAATCACAAACAATGCAACCGGTCTGAACACCTGATACTATAGCTGGGCAATTATAGAGTAATGTAAATGTTAAAGCAGGTCTACAATCAGATGTTAACTTACACCTGTTTTTGTTTTTGCTAGGATGGGAAAACCTGCTGGCCTTTGGTCAAGAGCCTAGGCATTTGGTCAGATGGTCTCTGCTGAAGGGAAGGCCGAGTTCTGATTGATTGATCTTATCCCATGAAAACAGGAGTGAGGGAAGCAATATCTATCCTGGAGGTGTAATTATTTTAGCCCTTCTATTACTCTTGATCCATCCTATTAATTCTCATAACCACTTGAAGACTGGGGTGTTAAAACCCCTTCCTGTCCAGGCCATTTTTCAGTATTCAGCACTGCAGAACTTTCACTGCTATTTATTCAATCATGCAACACTGTACTGAAAGTAATTCTATAATTCTCTTCTTTCTTCAATTCTATAATTCTCTCATCTTTTTTTTTTTTTTTACACTTAACTTTATTGTTATCACATAGGGGGCTACGAATCCCCCCAATTACAGTGACAAGTCCATGTTATGTCACCTAGGGACCCCCAAAGAAGCTGGTAAAGTAGAGACCTGCTTCACCAGCTTCTCTCCGCCTTCCGTATGCAGAAGTGATGTAATAAACATCACTTCTTGCATTCACAACACCGGAGAGGAGATCAGAGGGAGATTGTATACTGATCCCTCCGATCTCCCTACATAGAGCCACAGTGGCAGTCCCAGGCTTGCACGGAGCCTGGGGTCAGTGGCGGCTGCAGAGAGGGGGGGGGGGCACAAGAAGGCACAACATACAAGCAATCCTGTGGCTCTATAGCTGATGGACTGCTCGTATGTAAATAACCATCACTGTCTGCCACGAGCGGGCACAGGCACAAGGCCTTTTTTAAACGCCCACCAGCATCTAGAAGGCGCCCCTCCAGCCATTTCTGTTTGGCCGGCGGGCAGCAAGTGGTTAATATATTGTCAAATTAATTTATCAACACTGGAGCAGAGAAAATCTGGAGCAGTTGCCCATAGCAAGCAATCAGATTTTTTTCTTCAGGTTATTTACTTATGCTTTGAAAATTAAAGATAGAAGTTAATTGGTTGCTCAGCGGCATTCCGCTATTCACTCAATGCTGTTCGGCCCCTATGAGAATAGGGGTGAACGGCAGCGAGTGAGCTGCCGGAGCTTCGGCTCAGCTGATCCAGATGTTGGATTGGCTGAGTCGAAGTCCCTCTGCACTTCGGCTCAGCCAAACATGCAGAGCATGTCTGAAGGCAGACGATGTATGACTGATTTCAGCCAATGTACAGCCGCACTGAGCCAGAGTGAATAGCCGAGTGTTGTTTGGCTCTGTTCACTTCGGCCCAGTTATTTACTTGGCTGCCTTCGGCAGCTTTGTGAATAACCCTGTAAGTATCTGTAAGTTACCATTTCTGTAAAGGTTGTTATTGCAACACAATTGAGGGGCAGTTTCTCTTGGTGGGGTATTAGTCTGTCTGTATCCAGTCATATGGTACGTATAGGGCCAGCAAAACTTAAATGACATCTTGAACTATGACAAAAGTGCTAAAGGGTGTGGTAAAGGAAATGTCTCTATGCACTGACTTCTTTAGTATTCTCATTAAAGGACACATTAGGCAGACTTTAATAAGCCCCTACATCAACATTAACATATAACACTGTATGAATGTAGTTTCCTTGCAGGTATAAATATAGTTTTGAGTATATCAAAGTGTGTTTTCTATGGAAGCTTATAAATGCATATTAGTAACTAGGGATTCAGTAACGATAACTTGCACATCTGGTGATCTGGTCCTTTAACTTCCTCTAGGTTTTAAAACAATAATGTATTCAAATTTAAAAAAAGGAAGCTAAAACCACAAACCAAAAGTGTGTTCTTTCAGGGTATTTTTTCTGTCTTCCTATAAAGCCATAACATTTGGATTTTTAAAAGCTGCGTATATCTCTTTTATAACGTCATATGTCCCTTTCTTATTTTCCCTCTTCCCCTGTGTTAAACATGCAAACAATAAAAGAAGAAAATGAAACAACGGGTCAGATTGAAATTAACTTGTACAGAGCTAAAATTAAATCAGGCAATGAAATATATGGCGGATCCATCACCTAAAACAGAAGTGGTTAGTCTGCTGAAGGAAACCAAAATGGAATTGCACAATTTGTATTACTTTTAGGTTATCAAGTCCACCAAGTAATTTCTGCAGGCAGGTTAAATTGGACAATTTTTTGTTCATTAAAGCTTGATCTTCTATTATCAGGCAGTGCTTGTGGTGTTCACTGTGATTTATGGTAATAGTGCCAGGCAATATATATTCTTTGCTTTCTGTCCATTTCACATGCCAGATCCTTGTCTATGCTGCCTGAAACTATTCCCCTATGATTTAGTAACATGCAGAGACAGCTGAGTTCCATTCAGATAGAAGAGCGTATGTGTAAAGCACCACATAGAGAAAATGTGTAAAGCAACCACATAGTGGGGTAGAACCTGGACTAGTATAATCTACAATATGTATTACAGACTGAATATCTGCTCAACATGCTATTTGATAGATACCTGGGAACCATTCCAGTGGGGCTGGAACATTACCGTTAAATTATAATTATGTCTCAGTAGTGGACACAACAGATTAAAGAATATTATCTGATAAAGAACTGAGTAAACCTGCTATGCTCTGTTGTCTATATGCATCTATGCCAGTAGTTCTAAGGGGGTTATTCACAAAGGCAGCCGAGTGAATAACCGACCCGACTAAAATCAGCTGTACATCGGCTTGCTGCAGCTGGCTTCGGTCGGCCAAACATGCTCAGCATGTTCGGCCGACCCGAAGTGCAGAAGAAGTTCGACTCAGCCGATCCAACATCTGGCAGGCTACTCGCTACTGTTCGGCCTATTCTCATAGATGCCGAAAAGCAGTGAGTGAATAGACGAATGCCGCCGAGCGGCATTCGGCTCAGCTATTCTGCTCGGTACCTTCTGTGGTACCGAGCAGAATAGAAAAACAGTTAAAAAAAGTAGAAAAAAAAGGAAACAATTGGGCAGAGCTAGCAGTGACAGCTAGCTCCGCCCAACTGTTTTCTATTGGCCGCGACCAGCTGTCATTACAATGAGAGCTTGTCGGAGCCTGCGGTGGTATCAAAGCCGGCTCTGCTGAGTTCTCATGGT
Organism: Nanorana parkeri; assembly: GCF_000935625.1. Lineage (NCBI taxonomy): Eukaryota > Metazoa > Chordata > Amphibia > Anura > Dicroglossidae > Nanorana > Nanorana parkeri. The sequence continues at coordinate 517,280 of NW_017306640.1, read as the reverse complement.
ACTGACAGATCAGCGTCCTCTGGTTACCAGGTAACCAGGGACGCTGAACTGTCAGTACCATGAGAGCTCAGAAGAGTTGGCTTTCATATCACCGCCGGCTAAGCTCTCATCGTAATGACAGATGGGCGTCCCTGGTTACCTGGTAACCAGGGACGCCCATCTGTCATTACACACTGAGAACCCGACTGAGCCGCTGTGATATCACAGTGGCTCCGCCGGGTTCTCAGTGTAATGACCGAACGGCGTCCCTGGTTACCTGGTAACCAGGGACGCGCCATTCTGTCTCTGCAAATGGCCGGAGCCAGCCCTTCAGTAGAGCCGAAGCATATGCCTTCGGCTCGACTGAGCCCCTCGGCCAACTTCGGGAGCTGTACGGGTTATAGTGAATAGCACGTACAGCAGCCCTTCGGTTCTACGGCTAGATCCTTTGGCAGCTTTGTGAATAACCCCCTAAATCTTTTATGGTCCTTTCACCACTTTAAACAACTAACAGTTGCACTAGATCACTGCCCATGTCTATATTTACCTTGCAAAAATCAGCACCAAAGAGGGTGCTACTTTGTTGCGGTCTTTTCCTTTCTTCTTTCAGTGAATTGAAACAGTGAAGTTGATTTACTAAAGGCAAATAAGCTGTTCACATTGCAGGGGAGTTTTCCCTTAGATTAATGAATGTGGTGAAAATTCACTTTGCAAAGAATGCCCGATCTTGTGCAAGGAAAATGTAAGAAAAAAATTATTTTTGCTTGCACATGATTGGATGATATGGAAAGCAGCAGAGCTTCACCTCATTCATCATTCTAAGGGAAGTAAATAGCCTTTTTTGCTTTTAGTTAATCAACCCCATGGCTTCCATTTTTATACTTCATATACTCTGCCTTGTACTCCTTTGCTTTAAATGTATACATATATGAAGTCATGGCCCGAGCTGATCTGCATCTACAATTTCTGCAGGCTTTAGAGTTTTACTGCTGACTCTATCCTATGAGGCTTAAGAGCCAGTTTCTATCATATTGATTGACTAATTTGTATATTTAGGAAATCTGTATCTTGTAGATACTGTTGAACCACAGAAAAGGCAGACATTTCATCACTTCTTGATAAATATACTATTTGGTATCATCCATCTTAAATACCAAATAGGGTTTTCAGTCACAACTGATTATCTCTGGGGAGCTAGTTAGGAAGTCATTATCTACTTATGTAAACAGACAAGAATGGTTGTTCATTGGCCGAGTTTTATACTTGTTTTGGGAGAACTCTAATTATTGTAGTCTTGGTGTAATTTTTCTATACTGTTGAAGCACACATTAAACAAAGAACTCACCCCACCCATCCATCCCCCAGGAGAAAACAGCAGCTGCTCTTTCTTGTTGCTTTATGTACCAATTTACATCTAAATTGCTTTAAAAAAAAAAAAAAGTTTATTGATTTTCAAGAGATCTACTGCATTTTTACAAATTTGTGGTAGTGTCCATTGAGTTTATGTCCTGAATGATACGTGACATATAAACACATCTTTGCTTACGAATGATCAGCATCTTACATCTTCACATTTATTTGAAAGCGTCTGAAGATTACTTGTTCTATTAGTAACCGTAATGGTTCTCAGTTAAAAACGGCACATATAATTTAGGTAAATCTGCTGAATAGCACATTTTTAGAATTGTTGAGTCAGTAATGATGATATATCAGGTAAATCCTCAGAGAAAGGATGGAGGAAAGTAAATTGATTTTTATACACTGTGTCAAGAAGTGCAGGAAGAAAGTGGATTCATTTATTAAAGTATCTTAAATTGGATCTGGAAAATAGAGAAAGATTATACATATTTGTATTTGCACTTGATTGTTGTAGTAGAATCATGGTATGAAGTAAGCAAATATATAATTTAACATTTACAGACATTTGAATGTCATTGCTGTTATGTATCATGTGCAATACTCTTGGCCTAGTATACAAGTTTTAACAAGGGGTGTGCCTTGGTATTTTCTAGCAGAACTGGTGTGCCTGAGAGTATTTCTTTAGAGCTACTTTACTAAAAACTGTAAAGTTTAAAAGCACCCACAGACAGAGCCATATACACTTCTCCCCAAAGCAAAAACTACAAATGTGTGACTATGTTAATGATAAATCTACCAAAAACTGAAAATAAAGCTTTAGGATGGAACAGGAATCAAAGCCTGTCTACATAATACTTCAGTTTTTATATTCAGCAAGGTCCTCTGGCACCAACGTCAAGGATGCCAAAGAGCAGCACAACCTCTAGTAAGCTGAGGCACCTAGGCGTAGAAATAATATTTTCTGTTTGTCAGACCATGGGTTGTCACTTTTTGATCTGTGGAAAACCAAACAGGGTGGGGTAATTGCCGTGTAAACTAGTAAGATTTAGGGCTTGTTCACACTATGTCTGTTAAGCTGCACTTTTCTGTATACTACTGCACATGTGTAGTGTAAATAGGGCACATAGGAAACAAATGTATGTACCCTGTTCGCATTATGTAATTGCTGTGGTAAGCAGAAAAACACAGCTCAAGGACATGGTATGAACACGTTCTCTCATCTAGGAACAAAAATATTATTAATATTGTTGTTTTTATTATTATACGGGATTTATATAGCGCCAACAGTTTGTGCAGCGCTTTACAAAATTTAGGGAGTACAGTATATAATATAATTTCAATACAGGATGGTTAGGAGGGCCCTGTTCATGAGAAAATGCAATCTAGTACGAAGGGCAAGTGATTCAAAAGATAATAATTGTATGGAATGAGTTAATAGCAGAAGTAAAAGGACAGTTATTATGTTGAGGTGGGATAGGCTTCCCTAAAGAGATTAGTTTTGCCTAAAGGTGGACAGAGCAGAAGAATAGTGGACATATTGTGCTAGGGAGTCCCAGGATGAAAAAGGCTCTGGGGAAATCCTGGAGGTGAGCATGGGAGGAACTGATGAGGGAACTAGTGCATAGGTGGACTTAACAGGAGCAGAAAGGATGGTTTGGGTGATATTTGGAGATGAGGTGGGTGTTGTAGTTTGGGGCAGAGTTGTAGATGGCTTTGTATGTTATTGTTAGTACCTTGAATTCTAAAAATAGTTTAAAATCATCAAAAGAGTACACTTCATTCTATCATTTGCACTTTTATGGTACTAGTATCGGTACTCGTACTCGGCCTTAAAAAAGTGGTATCGGTGCATCCCTAGTACAAAGTATGGTGATGTTATTTACAAATAAAACAGATGTTTTTTAAAATATGTGTATGTAAAGCTACAAATGTGAACAAGCAAAATGAACAAAAATGAAGAAAGTTTACTTACAGACAGTAAAAAAAGAAGGGGAGGAAGAAGTTAATAAAAAACTAATTTGGGTTAACTGGGTTAACTAATGGCTGAATAGGAACAATTTGTTCCTCACAAATACAGGTTTGCTGGAATAGCCATTACTGTATATACATTACAATACTGTATAGTATTGTCAACTGACAATTCTTCTATTTGCACAAAAGGACTATCAAAAAAAGTATCATAATAATGTAATAACATATTTATGAGTGAATTTGCAAACAGTGTTTACAGGCTTCATTAATAAAAATGCTTACAACGTATTTAAGCCTATAAGCCTGGAACCACAGTTTGGGGGTTTTTTTTTGTTGTTGTTTTTTTATTACTGGAGCTGTTGCCAGTGCTCCTGATACACAGAGGCAGACCTGTCTGTCAAAGGGACAACTAAGTCCCTGAACCACATTTTGATGTAATGTGGTTGAGTGGTTGGTCTGTGGCCCCAGTTGTAGCACCTGATGCACAAACCTCCCTTGCCATTGCATTGTTTGCTTCTACAACCAGTCAACCAGTGCTGTACTGTAGGAATACATCCTATTTCTTTTGTCAGTAATCTGGTGATTGTGGAACACACCCAATTCTGGTGCTAAAATACATCTCACATGTAGTACAAAATTCCCAGTAGAGGTTTCTTACAAACACCTATCAGATTCAAACTTTCTTCAGAAGTATAAATGTCACTGGTGATGTAGCAAGTAGAGACAGAGGAAGGTGCACACCAAAGACAACAGTACATCTAAACCCTTTTGCTTCTGTTGACCCCGTTTTCTGGTCTATGAAAGTTACATCCATTATAGAGAAGGTCAATTGAGTAAATTGGAAGCAGTACTTTGTTTATTTGATGGTATTAGTACCTTACATTGTCTGCCTAGAACTGCTGTGTAAAAATCCAATCAGGTTAATGAGAAATATGAAATTTAAGATTTAGCAGAACCCAGTAAGAGGTCAGCTGATCTTTCTTTTAGTACCGTTGTGAAAATAGAAGCAGACATCAACTCGAATGCTTTTTCTATTCCCCAGTTTTTACAAATGTTTTACACTATATGGAAAGTAAACACAGCTTCAGAAAAATGTTTCTTTATCATTTGCTAGCACATTGCCTTTTTTAAGTATTTAAGAATCCAGTCACACATAAAATAACATTAGGATAACATAGTTTTAAGTCTGCATGTTCATTAATTCGTTAATTGCTGTTTGAATATGCGCTTTATGACCTTTGTATAATTAAAGGAATGGACTGAATGCATAAGCATCAGTATACGATAAGTTAACCGTCAATATACATAAATTGTCCTCTATAGACCATTCATGTGAACCTTTCAACATATACAATCATGGTTTAAAAAGCAAATTAAATGTAATGTTTTCATCAATTATTTCTTGAAATCCCTATGTATTTTCTGTTGAATTTTAATTATAAACAATGTTTCCAAAAATCCTCTATAAGTCTCAATTATTTGTAACATTCAATACTTATTTGTCCGATAACCCAGTAGGGTCCCCCTCCACTCCTGTAGCCCCACTGTGACCTCCATTCTGCTATTACCTACATTACTGGTTTAATCAGGTACATAGCAACTATGGTTGTACTCCAGACTAGACTAGATTACAGATTAGATTACAGATTACTCCTACATGCTACATGCATTTTTAAATGACATTTTGTTATACCACATTATGGCCACGAGATGGAGCTGAGGAGCACAGGGAATATGTATTTATTTCCTATGCACTTCAGCTCCATCTAGTGGCCATAATACATTATAAAATGAAATTTGAAAATACATTTTACTTTAAAAGAAATGTGTCATCCATTCACACAAAACAACATTTACAGAGACTTGCAGAGCCAATGGCTTTGCAAATTGCTTATGAATGAAAAAATAATAATACGTAGATCTGCCTGCATGTCTCTAAGCAGTATATACTTTGCTTATGACAATTCTTTTTTTTTTCTTATTAACTTACTGTGCAACTATCCGTTGTTCCCGCTGTACACTGGACTGCATTCATTACCCAGTTTTTCCTTACACCAGTAAACAGTCTCTTACAAAAAAAAAAAAAAGCTTTCAATATATTCTCCAAGTATTCTCTAGTTTGACCTGCTGATGTGCGATTTGTGTGCTGAAAATATTGTTGATTTTGTCAGAAAAAGTGCATATAAATGAGAGACAGGTTATGTTTGCACATGTCACATTAAACTGAGATTTAGATGAACCTAAAACTAATAGTACAAATAAAAGGAATGGAACAGAAAACCAAAACTGAATCTCATTATGAAAAAATCTTTATACAGTAGCTGTAAGTGATGTAATTTTGGACAAAATAGATGGCCAGGATGAACTGCTGTACATATACCTATTCTGATTTCACCAAAATGAAAAAATGGTTCACCATAACTTGCTACAACAGGACACTCACAGTAACCCTAATTTACAATTATCAAAGCATCAAATGTGATGTTACATTTTTCATATAGTCTATAGAACTTATAGCCACCAATCAAAAGGAGAACTTGATGATTGCTGTAAGACAGCGAGTGCAAGTTCTTACTTGACATTTGGAAATGGGTACTATTATGTCAGGGATCTATAATAATGCATTCAGATCTAAGGAGCTCCCAGAACACCTTTATCTACATAAGCCATAATCAATACCACTTTTTGCACACAGTGACAAACCAAAGGTATGATCATTAGAATGTTTTTAGACTTACTGCTAGTTGAAGGATGATTTCCTGAATGTCTTTATGTCCATGTTTCTCAGCAAGTGTAGCTGGATCATCTCCATATTTATTGGTTATTTGGCAAAAACTATCTGCAGCTGGGCTTTGCAACAACAGACGTGTGACCTCTTTAAGTCCAAGTTTAGCTGCACAATGTAGTACAGTAGGTATTTCAACAGAGCTGGCATCTGAAATAAAGTAAAGAAAAAGATAACCATGGTATGTGTCTATATGTTACTATAAACCATTCAATACAGATGGGTGATTTATTAATAAAAATATTTATTTATATATATATATACAGGGCTCGAAAAATCCACTCGTCCACTCGTCTGTGACGAGTGGACGCCAGTGCTGGACGAGTAGCTTCCCGACCGGCTGTTGT
>NW_017306640.1:503783-510446 GCF_000935625.1 Nanorana parkeri | reverse complement strand
GTGTGTGTGTGTGTGTGTGTGTGTGTAAAACCTATAAGAATGATCAGTGTCAAATTTTCAATGAATCGCATTTTAAAACTGTGCTACGTATATTACCCAAGATGTGTGATTTAATATAGTACGTCTATGTATATCTATTAGTAAGCTTTTTACAGGTGATTCTTAATCTGTGGAACTGAAATACCATCTGTGACAGAAGCTGTAATTTAATTTGGTCTCCAAACCCAATTTGTGTTGTTTAACAATCATACCTGAATTGTTTGAATAATAACTTACGACTCGATCTGTTGGTCAGTAGATGACTAATACATTCATTAAAGCTTAATATGCATTTAAATCCGCGAAATATATTTCAGGTTGTCAGGGTAGTACAACCGGTACCCATAGTGCAGCCTCTGCTCAGACTGCTGCACGAGCCACTGCACACATACATGCGAGTGTTCAGCGATATGATGCCAGTATTGTTCATAGGAATGCGCATGTGAAAAGAACACACACAACACTGTGCACACGCCGTAGACTGCGTACACCTGTTCTTGGCACCAGGTGGGCTATTCAAGGATATTCACTGCAACCACACATTGCTGAGATCTTCAGCTGTATTGTGCGTTATACTTGATTCTGTTCCTGAAACTTGCTTTTTGAGCCAGCTTCATTCCTGATCTTGCCATTTGCTGCCTGCCTTGCAACCTCGGTACCTCTCTTCTTGCAAGTTCTTGATCTGGCCAGCTCTTGACGTTGCTTTGCCATTGCTTTGTTCCTGAAACTTGTTTTTTGACCCAGCTTGACTCCTGATTTTCCTATTTTCTGCCTGCCTTGCAACCTTGACTATTCTACTGACCAGTCTTCTGCCTCCTGATTCGGTACCTCTCTGCTTGCAAGTTCTTGATCTGGCCTGCTCTTGACATTGCTTTGCCTCCTGATTTTGTACCACACTGCCCGCACAATACCGACCTGGCCTGTTTTTTACTTTGCTTTTGCTCCTCACACCAGTGCTCTCTGATCTGCTATCAACATCCTCTCCTGATAGTCTAACCCTCCAGTTACCTCCTGCACCCAGACATCAGCACCACCATCTCTGTTGTGTCATCATCTGCATCAAACACAGGCTCTCTTGCCCCTCTCTGTCTGTACATCTGCTGTCTCATCTCCAGTGGGGCTCAGATGATTGTTGCAAGGGGAGGCTTTCCTCATTACTCTAGGCTCATACAGAGTTAGGTGACACAGGTGCACTGAAACAAAAGTATTACAGTTCATTTTCTACAAAAAAAGAGCCACATTCTGTGTAGAAAACCTGTCCCCTGCCATCATGCTATAGAAAAGGACCCTTCCTTTCTGTGTGAAAGCAGTGGGCTTTCTGCAGAGGTCTGACACCCCTGATACTGAGTAATGCATATAGCTCTGGAATCAGCAAAGCCAATTTTCCCTGCTCATTAGACCTCTAGCTCTGATGTAGCAGGGGACATGTAACATATCTGCAGAGAGACCACTGCTTCCACACAGAGAGCAACGGTCCTTCTCTGCAGCATGCTTGCAGGGAATGGGTTCTTCTACTCAGGATGAGCTAAAAAAAAAAAACTTTTCACACATTTATTTGATACATCTGGAATTTATTTTGCCGATTTTAACTCAAAGTATAGTTGGGCTTAAGGAAACGTAATTGTATGTTGTACTATGATGAGGGTGCAATTCGCCATCCAAAAACAAATACAGATTTTAAAAAAAGGAATAATAATTAACAATGAAATTTGTTTTTACTGTGATAAAAAAAACCATACCCCAATACATTTTACACGGTTTAATAGGGCATTTCCTGGTTTTGAAGTTCCTCATTTTATTTATGTACACAGCTATTTTAACCTTTACAGTTGCAAAAAAAACTGTGCAAATGTAATTTCATTAGCCAACAAGCATCTCATAAGCAATGATTATCTCTAAATCTGAGCACATATAGCACGCAATTGATGTGCTTAGTACTCTAGGGTTGGCCAACCTGTCAACAAACGGAATAAACAGGACATTCAGTATTCTGACATTTCAAGCTGTAAAATATTCATAATGAGGTTACATAAATTCATATACCAAGAAGGAAATGCTCTTATGGATTGTCATTCCAACAACGAGTAAAGAAAGCTATCAAAAATATGAATGCATTCTTGATGGAGACTGATTTAAAATGTCAAGTTAGCATGGCATGTTAGCACATATTTAGCTTGTATACTAAGCTTTCTTTTAATGCATGCTTATATACTTCACGTTCTCAAACAATTCATCCCCACACAGCTACTTCCTCATGTATCACTTCTCCCTCCCTTTTATATTGTAAGCCCTCAGGGGCAGGGCCCTCCTCACCATCTTGTCTTGAATTGTATTGTGATTGTAATGTCCTCCTTATATTGTAAAGCGCTGTGCAAACTGTTGGCGCTATATAAATCCTATGTAATAATAAAAATAATAATATACTGTATAAATCTCTATGGTGCAACCGTGCTAATCATATGCACTGTTTCAGCATTTGTTTCACTCATCTTCAAAATGTATTCATCAACAGTTAATGCTTCTCAAGGTCTCCATGTCCCTGTCACCCTGGATTGATAGCCAACAAATACTGCTGTTAGTACCTGGTTTGGTCCAACATTAACAAAATAAAGATGTGACTACTTTAGTAGTACTATTCTTACTGTACCCTGCCTTGGTACTGACCCACTGCTTTTAGTACAACTCTGTCTAGCTTTGTTTTTTGTATTTCTAGGCCGTAACCTGTGATTTTTCTGCTAGACCTTTACACTGTCCATAAATCTAATGAGGATATCTCCCCCTATCTCTGAATATTAATGTCCCAGGCTCCCTAATTATCCTTTTCATAAGAACATATTAAGAATGCAGACCAGAGAGAAGAACTAGGAAGCTCAGATCACAACTGAGCTCTAACTGTCACAGTAGAAACAAGAGTGGCTAAAGATCCCCCTGCTGGGAGTCATGGACAACAGTAAAGTCTACTTAATGCTATTCCAAAAATGTTTTGAACGGTGAAGTTGATTAGTGCTTATAGTGGTGATCTCAGATGGACTTATTATTATTATTATTATTAATGCACACATGCATTAATGTCCAGTACCTTAAGCTCACCCGTAAGCCCTAAAACTATTTGGGACATAGATACCACAACCACATCTTAGCCCCGATGTGGATCATATTGCTACCCTTATTATCCACTGTGAAAGTTTGTCCATTGTGTCCTCACATTCTCTGTGCAAAAAAACATTAATTTAATGTGTCAGTAAATGTTTTATGGTTAAGCTTCTAACTAATGTTTAAACTTTACAGTGACAAGAAAAAGTATGTGAATCCCTTGGAATTAACTAACTTTCTGCAGTAATTTGCCATAAAATGTGATCTGATCCTCATCTAAGTCACAGCAATAGACAAACACAATGAGGGGAATTTATCAAAACTGGAGCGGACAAAATCTGGAGCAGCCGTGCATGGCAACCAATCAGCTTCTCTCTTCAGTTTGTTCAATTAGGATTTGAAAATCAAAGATTAACTGATTGGTTGCCATGCACAACTGCTCCAGATTTTGTCTGCTCCAGTTTTGATAAATCCCCTTCATTGTGTTTGTTTGTGACTTAGATGAGGATCAGATCATTTCACAGCAAATTACTGCAGAAAACCAGTTAATTCCAAGGAGTTCACATACTTTTTCCTTTAACTGTATTTAAGTAATTTTATGTTACAACCAGTTTAACCGTGTTTTTTGGATGTTAGCCCTCTGTTAGCCCCGCCCACTCATGCACGCAGCACGGTGCGTACGAGTGGGAAATTTTTAAACAGGCAACGATATTTGTTTACATACATCGCTTGTATGAGGTGTCGGTAAGTGCCCCCCTCCGCAGTCCCCCCCTCCACTGGGACCAGCACAGCAGCTCTGTGACAGGAGATCAGAGGGAGATCAGTACCTCCCTCCGATCTCTTCTCCGGTGTCAGAATGCAGGAAGTGATGTATATTACATCACTTCCGCATTCTGCTGTCACTCTCCAGCTTCTGAAGCTGGAGAGAAGCTGATGAAGCAGTTCTCTGTTGGTCCTTAGGTGACATTAGGGGTCTTAAAGACCCCTGATGTCTCCATAAAGAGGACCTGTCACATCCTCTATTACATAGGGAGTTTCTTAGTCCCCTATGTGATAACAATAAAGTTAAGTGGGAAAAAAATGAATGCCACACAAATTATTTTTTTTTTAAAACACACTTTTAAAAAAAGTCCCCACCCATTCATACACAGATGCACAAACATACGTCAGATGCGAATACACCAATTACGCTGCACATGTTACATATCACCCCCAATGTCGCAGTGAGAGCAATAATTCTAATGCCATCAATTAGGGATGCACCGATACCGATACTAGTATCGATATCAGTGCCGATTCCGAGTATTTGGGCAAGTACTCGTACTCGCCCAAATGCTCCGATGCCTAGCACGAGTACTTCCGGTATCAGGAAGCCGGGCAGCGCATCATTACAAGCTGCCCGGTTTCGCGATTGACCGGAAGCTGGCCTCGTGAGGTAAGGTTACCTTACCTTAGTATGTGTAGCCTGTCATCCCCCGGGGCCTCTCCAGCGAGAATGCGTCCGGTACCCAGCCCGAGCCGTCAAATCAGGAAGCCGGGCGCCGTCTAATGATGCGACGCCCTGCTTTCTGATTGGCCGGGAAGCTGGCTTCATGCTCCCTCGTCATCTCATGACAAGAGAGCATGGAACCGGCCTCCCGGCCAATCAGAAAGTAGTGCGTCGCGTTATTACACGGCGCCCGGCTTCCTGATTGGCTGCCTAGACGGCTCCAGATGGGTACCGGACAAAGCCCAAGTTCTCACTGGAGAGGCCCTGGGGGATGACAGGCTGCACATAATAAGGTAAGAGGGGACTTTCTTGTTAATCGGGAAGCCGGGTGGCGACTCTTTACATGCTGCCCGGCTTCCCGGCTAATCAGGAAGCCAGGTGGCGAGTCATTACATGCCACCTGGCTTCCTGAATAAGACTTCCGTTACTCGGTAATTGGTATCGGCGAGTACCGGAAAAAAATTATCGGTACTGGTACTCGGTACCAAAATACCGGTATCGGTGCATCCCTACCATCAATCACTGATAACACTAAACTGATGAGCTATAAAAGCTTTTAAAGCATCACGTACGGTCAATTTTCGGTATTGTAGTTTCTTGCGATTTTGCGGGCGCGCGCATTTTAAAGGCTTGCCATGTTTGGTGTCTATTTACCCGACGTGACCTCGTCTTTTATATTTCACAAAAAAATTGGGTAATAATAAATGTATTGCGACATAATGCAAAAAAAAATCGTCGATAATTTTTCCTTAATATAGTATAAAATAAGAACTCCAGTGGGGATTAAATACCACTAAAGCTCTATCTGTCTCCAAAAAAATAATTTCAGTACAGCGTTGCATGACGGAATAAATGTCAGTCAAAGTACTGCAACGCTCAATACTGAAAAATGGCCTGGACAGGAAGGAGGTGTAAACACCTGGAGGGGAATTTATCAAAACTGGAACAGACAAAATCTGGAGCAGCTGTGCATGGCAGACAATCAGCTTCTCTCTTTGATTTTCAAATCTTAATTGAACAAACTGAAGAGAGAAGCTGATTGGTAGCCATGGGCAACTGCTCCAAATTCTGTCTGCCCCAGGTTTGATACATTCCCCCTTCCCTAGTCTTTAAGTGGTTAAAAAAGAAATAGAAACCCCTGTAGTTTTCTTTTAAGTGTTCACTGTCCAATGGTAAAGGATAGTTACCTTGTCACATGTTCTAGGTAATATGGTTGCTAATATTTGTTTGTGTTTTTGACTTGAATTTTTATATGGTGACCCAAAGCATCCAAGTCTGACAAACCCACAAAGATTACTGAACTGCAAAAAAATGTTTGCAACTTGAACATCAAAATATATGTATGCAAATGCTACTTGAGGAATAAAGCATGGAAAAATTAAAAAATAACATGCTTAATGCATCATTAACATGCGTAATAAACCTTAGGAAAGACAATGCACCATATCACTTTATAGTCACATTTTATATAATGCTATTTCCTTGCAGGTAATATCTCAATGAGTGATCAATAACGCAGAGAAAGGTAATTAAACAGAAGCAATCAGACCAAAAGCTCTTATAAGTCTTAAGCTGATCACAGTTTGACAGATTAAGAGTTGCTGCATTTGGGGATTGGTTTTTTTCCCTAGAATAATCAATATCAGCTCTAATTGTTTCAGTTTGTTGAATGTAAGCATATAGTTAGTGTTATTTTTTAAGCCATCTCAAATAAATTAAAATGATGTAATGATCAACATCATTAAAATAGGAGGCTCAGCATCTAATATTTCTAGGACACAATAAAGAAATGAAAATACTAAACACTTTTGTATTGCTGGGTATCGCTCTTGAATATTTATGAATGGAATATTGAGTATTTTATGGGGTGTTAAGATTTATTTTTTTGTTTACTCCATATCTATACAATAGCTCTCAAGTGAATGTGCCCTTAGTCATGGCTGGTAATAAAAGGAAAGGAGTAAAATGGAAAGAGATGATTTAATAAGATATTGTTTGCATGTATAAATAAACAAAGCTACAAAATAATGTGATATTCCATT
>NW_017306640.1:480228-503743 GCF_000935625.1 Nanorana parkeri | reverse complement strand
AATGACTTCTGATTGGTTGTATTAACTATTGTAATGTTGGGGTAATTTAAAATTGTCACTTAGATAAATGAATGCTTTACATATTGTATGTTGGTAAATTTGCAGAGTCAAATGAAAGTATATCTAAACCCAAAAGCAAAAATGTTATATATTGCAGCTTACCAATCATTAAATGTGGCTGCTGCCTCAGTTTTCTTTTGTTGGCTTTTTTTGTTCTTTATTTTCATCTGGAGATCCCACCAGTAAGTCTTTTATTTTAATCCCAAAAGGAAAAAAATAAAAACTATTTCTGTAATTGCTTAATAATTGTTAGCTGTAGTTCTGATTCAATTTGTTAGTCAAGTCCATCTAAATCCCCCACACTCTCCAAAGGATGAAAATGTTGTTGTCCAACCTAAGCCAGCCACCCTAAGACAGGAAGTGTGATACTGGCCAGATCACTAGATGAACATAAAGGAAGAAAGCTTAAAAAAAATAAAACTACTGCAGGCACCACATCTAAGAATCGGTAAGCTGAAATATATAAAAAAAAATATTGTAGCTTTAGATATGCTTGAAAGTTTGGGGTCACTTAAACTGGTGTTGTTTTTAGTCGTTTGAAAAGGATTATGCTGATCAGTAAGAGGAAACAGCTTGTTTCGGCACAAAGATCCTGACACAGTTAGTGGTCAGTGCATGACTGCATGGATTCGGTACCACTACTTTCAGTTCTAGATATTTTTGGTAAGTAGGTCGTTTTCGGTGTTTCTTTATGTTAAGGGTTAACCGTTAGTATAAGTTTCAGTTAAAGGTCTTAGACATGTGTCACCAACATTTTCCACATTAAGGGGTCTATTCACAAAGCTGCCGAAGGATCTGGCCGTAGCTTCGGCCGATCCTTCGGCTAGCTTCGGCACCAGGACCCCTTCGGTTCAGGAGAACCGAGGGGGTGCTGTACGGCTATTCACAATAGCCCGTACAGCTCCCGATCACGGCCGAGCGGCTCAGTCGAGCGCTGAGCCGTGCTGAAAGACGAAGCTGACCGAGCGGCCGGCCGTTGGCCGACCGACAGCCTGCTTCTGACAGCTGGGCGGAGCCAGCCGTGATCTTACGGCTGGCTCCGGCCACTTTCAGAGAGATCAGCGTCCCTGGTTGCTAACCAGGGACACTGATCTCCAAGCATCTGACTCTCCCTGGCGCCCCGGGAGTCTCCTGCTCCCGGCCGCCAAGGAGAAAAACCCCGCTGTGTCTTTTTTCTTTATTCTGACACGGAGCGATGTCAGAATAGAGAAAAAAAAAAAAAGTCCCATTCAAAAGCATTGGGACATTACTATTGGCTATTTCTATTGCAATAGCCAATAGTAAACTAGCATTGTACCCGCCCTCTTTTGCAGTTCCCCACCAGGTCCACCAGCAGAGGGCGGGAACAATGCTAGTTTACTATTGGCTATTGCAAATTGAAATAGCCAATAGTAAACTCTCAATGCTTTTGAATGGGAATTTTTTTTTTTCTCTATTCTGACATCGCTCGTGCCAGAATGAAGAAAAAAAGACACAGCTGTGTTTCTCTCCTTGGCGGCCGGGAGCGGGGGGCTCCCGGGGCGCCAGGGAGAGTTTTTAAATTTTTTTAACTTTTTTTTTTTTACAGCAGCAGAGCCGCCGGACAATAGGAAACTATTGGGCGGAGCTAGCTGTCACTGCTAGCTCTGCACAATCGTTTTCTATTTACTTTTTTCTACTTTTTTCACTCTTTTTCTGTTCTGCTCGGTGCCTCTGAGGGACCGAGCAGAACAGCCGAGCCAAATGCCGCTCGGCGGCATTCGGCTATTCTCTCACTGCTGTTCGGGATCTTTCAGAATAGCCCGAACAGCAGTGTGAAGCCTGCCGGAGGTTCGGCTCAGCCGATCCAGATGTTGGATCGGCTGAGTCGTACTCCTTCTGCACTTCGGATCAGCCGAACATGCTGAGCATGTTCGGCTGTTTCGAAGCCACACGAAGCAAGCCGATGTACGGCTGATTTCAGCCGATATACGGCTGAAATCAGCCGTACCAGCCTGAAGTGAATAGCCGAACAGTGTTCGGCTCACTTCACTTCTGATCGGTCATTCACTCGGCTGCCCTCGGCAGCTTTGTGAATAGACCCCTAAGTGTCACTTTACAAGCATTAGACAGCCAGTGTACATTAGACAACCAGTGTGCTGGTGTACAAAGGGATGCCTTAGTCATATAGTGATAGTTTTTAAACAAATAGTTTTCAAACTAATTTGGATCAGCCCCAATTCACGCACCTTTAGACCTCACATCAGCACCAATTTATCAGCCTTCAGACCTCCTACCAGTACCAAATTCTGCACCCTCAGAACTCAGATCAACACCAATTCCTGCAACTTCACATCTTGGATCAACCCCAAATCAGATTTAGCTTGATCCACTGCTGTCAATCTTAAAGACTAAAGTTTCCCTCTGAGTTGGCATCCCCTGCATCAAACTAAACACCTAAAAAGCAATACTCCATTTCACAAGTATTAGTTATTAAAAGCCAACTAGGAGGATAGCAGCAGTAACATAAAAGGCTCCACAGCAGTGATGTGCAGTAAGTTTCGTGCTGGGTGGGACATTCCCCCTACTTGCCCCGCCCCCAGCCCACCGATGCCCCCTGACCCGGTCACCAAGCTATATGTGGAAGAGGGAGGGAGAAGGGAGGAGACAGGGAGGAACCTCCCTGTCCCTCAGTTGCTCATCACTGGTGAGGCATCGAGATCGATGTCCTCAGTGTTTTTTTTTCTTTGATTGGACAGCTTGGACCAATGACGTTTGCCATTATCCAAACCATCCACAAAGCTCAAGCCTCTAACACAAAGTAGAGGCTGTTACAGTTCTGGCCTCACTATGTTAGGTTACACAGAAGTGGGGAAGCCCGCTGCTGTGTAAGCTATCAAAGCTGTCAAAAGCCAAATGCAGCGCTGCCTATAATTAACAGGCAGTGCTCCGTCCATGAAAGGTTACACAGTGAGGAGGCTTTCCCTGCTGTGTAACCTTTTAGAAGTCGGTCTGAATGGAGAAAAAGCTGTCAGCTTCACACTTAAAGCTGACAGCTTTTTCCTCCATAATACCAGGTGAGGCTCTGCCTCTCCTGCCTCCCCTGACCGCACGTCCCTGCTCCACAGTGCATATCTGCTAACCACTGCCATCACTCCTCCACCTCTCTGGCAACTGTCAAGTCACTGAGAACACCATTCTCTTCCTGTTGGAGGGAAGAAGAGGGGAAAACAGGTGCCAAATTCTGCTGCATGGTACAAGAAAAGTAGATATCGGCTTCATTTATATGCATGCTACAACAGACCATATACTTTCATTTGATGACCACCAAAAATAAAACAGCAAGACGCGCCGAGGTTTACTACTTAGCCTCCTTCCCATTTCCATAATAATGTTTCTGCCGAACAACATTCACATCCAGCACATGTATTTTACTTATTACATAAAGTGAACGCATGGCTCAAAATCCCCCTCAGTTTTTTTCTTCAAGAATGGACAGTATTTACATTTGCCCATCAGATTCTAACACCATGATTACACTTAATTACTACTGCTGACCCTGAAAACCTATGTATTTTGTGTAAGCACAGGAAAGTGAACCATATGTTGAGTTACTATTTTCAGAACACTATTCAAAGCAAAGCATTCCCAGCCATTTAGTTCCCAGCCAATTCATTACACAACACATTTTGATAGAAACACTCTGTGCCCCAAGCTACAATTTTACAGTCTTCCACTGAGCCATTACTTAGAGTTTATCATCAAACAGCAATTTGACCTCATTTAGAGTTCTTTAACTTTCTTGTGGTTTTATTTAGCTGTTTTAAGACACGCATGAGCAGTTTGTACAATTTATTTTGTGTATCTTTGTAATCATCCGAACATAAGTTTTCTTCTGCTTGGTCTTGTGTTGTGGTAGAAGGTTAGAAGGATTATACTGAAACAGAAGTTTCATTGACACGGCACTTATGATCATTCTACAAGAAAACAGAGATACTCTCGCCTAATAGGTATTTTCTCATTGCCTTCATGCTACAAATAATAAATGGCTAATGTCAAAAAATGAAAAAAATTATACTATAAACATTTTTTCCAGAAATATTAGAAACTTTTATTTAAAGGTCAGTCTACTCTTTCATGGCATTGCAGTGTAGTGAGGTCATGTGCTTTTGGTTACAGGTCTGAACATCTGCTTTGGCCACAAATAGGCAGTCCCACTCTTATTGAAATAATTTTTTTTTTATTTTACAGAGAATTGGTCGTAAGGAATGGGAATATCCCAAGGTGAGTGAAAATAACCGAACGTCAAGGAATGTGGGAACAGAGCCAGAAACTACAATAAGGAAATCATATCTGTGGAGTATGCAAAGGACATAAGGCACTAGTAGGTGACTCAGCTCACCAGGTTTCACATAAAACTGAAATATTACATTTCCAAAGACTGACCCTCTAAAAATGTATTAAAGCTCCTTCATAAGGAAAGCCGGAATGTAAAACGCCATGTATAATCTGAAGCCACTTCAGTGTTAATGTTTTAGCAATTAGCAAATCAAAAAACACTGCCTGTTCATCACATAATTAAATGATTAGCTGTCGATTAATGTAGACTAATTATACTGTTTTAACATTTTAGGTTAAAAACAGGGGTTTTTGTTGCATTTACATTTGCAAATAAATGTGAAGCCATACTGCCACCTCTATAATGTTGAAACAGTTTATTAGGATTTTTGTTCTTTCTAGCTAAAAACTGTGCTGGGGATTTTTTTTGTTCAATGTTCTGTTTAGACCAGGGATGTCCAAACTGCAGCCCTCCAGCTGTGGTGGAACTACGAATCCCATGAGGTTTTGCAAGATTCTCACAGCCACAGGCACGACTTCTGGAGAGAGATGCTTCATGGGATTTGTAGTTTCACCACAACTGGAGGGCCGCAGTTTGGACATCCCTGGTTTGTACTATGTTCCCCTTTCCTTTTGCTAGTTATAATAGATTGCTGTACCTACAACTGTCAACACATGGTCACTTGTATATACAACATATCTGCTAAGAGAAAACTTCATATGCTTACCTTACCAGTGACCCTTTCTCGAAAATTTGCGGCTTCATTGCTCACCCTCTTCTGCAAGTAACTGTCTGGTTGGATGGGTCAAATACCTGTTTTCCACCATGCTCAACGTGGTTCCTTCCACAAGCAGCAGGGGAAGTAGGTATTCACAAACCCAGGAAGCATTTTAATTTTAAGAAATGGGCTGCCAGAAAGGTAAAAATATGCAGTCTGTTTTTAGCAGGTATGTTGTACATATATGTGGTCCTGTGCTGACAGGGTCCCATTAACCTTTTCTCTACCACAGCCATAATTGTTACCTATTTTCATATGTCATTTTATTGGGAGTTGACTCTCCCCACAGCCACAGGACAGGAACTACTGGAGGCAATTGAATTAGAGGCTGGGGTTAACACTACTATAATTGGTCATTATAGTGAGGACATGGGAGTCTGAATAGACACTATACAACTTATATACAGTATAGCTACCACCTCCAGTTTTATTTTGGACAATACGGACTACCCATCAGTGTATTCGTGTACAATAACGATGTTATCCTGCTTTTGCTTACAGAGGTTTAAATGAATAAAAACTGGGTAACACAAAAAAAGTGGTATCACTAGAGCAAGTAATAAAATTCAAATTATAGTAGATCCCATCGCACCACCAGAAAACTCAATGAATGGGTGGGTGCTGGAGCGACTTCAGAAGCCTCTGCGAATCATACGTAACTGGTAGAAAGTCAATTGCACTCCAATGCAAATTAAAGTCAATCTTCTTTATTGACCATAACAGTGTCACATTTCTAAGCGACGTTTCGAGACTGTGTGGTCCCTTCTTCAGGTAAACAAGAGTGTGATTACCAACAAAACAGGTGCAACTTTAAACACATAGCAGTGAAAAACAATAAACCAATCACAGGGACACTTTATCCCCCTTCTGACATCATAATGATGCCACATTCCCGCTATTAATGTAAATATTGTACAGTACACATAACCAATCTTCTTTTACAGTCAGATGTCCCCCCCAAAATACCTAATTTTAATGCATCCAGACATCTACCTTGCTCTAGTGGACTCCCACAGCTCCCTCTTTGTGGGGCATCAATGGACTATGCTGAGAGCTGGAGGCATTTGAGGGTATTGCCTTTGTTGAAATTTCATAATCTATATGTGCTGTTTGTAGTCTTATTCCACTTACTGTATGATTAATTCACAACCCTCTATTCCTGCATATTTAATATGAATTTAAAATATTTTTATAATAATAAAAATAATACTTTTTTATGAAATATGTTGTTGTATATCAATTTGTAGCTCTTGGTGTCTACAACGAATTGTCCATTTAACCACTCAAGTTGACATTGTGTCAAGATCCTATTATCATATATTATCAGCAAAAATGATTCAATGAGGGTCTATTCCACCCTCAGGATATTTAAAGAAAAAACTGATATAATTTGAAACTCAAATTAGATGATTGAAAGGATAGATTAAGTAGTATAAGATCAGGGTATTATAATAAAGTATGATAAATTATAATACAAAGCATAATCTTAGGAATATTGGGAGAAAATATGGAATTCATACGTTGCACACAGTAAATGAAAATATAGACAGGAAAAAGGAAAAGCCTAAGGTATTGATTAGTAAAACAAAATTTGGTTAAGGTTTTTCTCTGCAGTATTATAAGAAGAGAGCATCAGTGGACAGAAGAATTAGGCAAATTTAAAACAAACTTATTAAGTAGAATGAGAATGCTCTAGTTTATTGTATTAATATTCACAAAATAGATGCAAACCTTTCTGATCAGTGACTTTACTTCACAAAAATGTTTCCCATGAGGAGGCATGTTTGCTAAGTGCTAAATAACTGACGCTTATACGTTTTGTTAGCTGTAGCAGGCATCAACACCAGAGAAACCCACTTAACATGCCGCAGAATAATGCCGGTTCGCAAAAAGTTTAATGCTTAACAATTCCCAACTCCTAACAATAACCTAACATAACCCCTAAACTAATTCCAAACACTACAACAATCTATGTAGCAGCATACTTACCTTACCTATTACGCTCGAAGCAGAGCAAACTAAAATAGAACGCTAACAGTGCCAAGATGTCAGTGCTTGCAAATATCTCAGAAACTCGTATTGCACTCCGCAAACTCTCTTCCCATAAACTCAAATTATTCCAAATATTGACCGTATGCATTTATTAAACACATTAGCAAAGCAGTGCATTAAAAAAATGGAATTGGCACAGGCAAAGGACTTACTTAACGCTTGTTGGTTAATTTCATGAAGATTGAATTCAGGAGATGAAATCTTGTTCTGCAAGGATCTTGCCAGCACCTTATCAAGGTCCTCCAATGTGTAAACGTCAAATGCCTAAAATGCAAGTTCAAGATGGGGACCATCAATTTTCGGACCATGATTAGACCAATAAAAGGACTTGTCAAATATAAAAAAAAAAATGGGAAATATAGTAAAAGCAAACATTATAGTTCTGAATCCATTGTCCTTTTATCTGTGTAATGATAAACAGCTTTAGAAGGTCAGGTGACACTTCTGATTTTGCCTGTCAAAGAACAGCAAAATTATGATAGATTGTACATCAATAATCATAAGAGAGAGAAAGAGACCCTGTCACCAGACCATTCATTTCCTATAATATTATATGTGCCTTAATCCTATATTAGGCATGTTTTTTACCTATGAAAAGCTTCCGTTGTGTAGACATCCAAGAAAGCCCTAAGACTGTTACTGAGTGCCACCATTGTGAATGTAATGTCAGCATCAACAGCAGACTCAAAGCTGTCACTTAGGTGACACTCTATAGCAGGGGTGGGCAAACTCTGGCCCTTCAGCTGTGGTGAAACTACAATCCCATCATGCATCTGCCTCTGGGAGTCATACCTATAGATGTAAGAATCCTGCAATGCTTCATGTGATTTGTAGTTCCACAACAGCTAAAGGCTCAGATTTTGCCCACCCCTGTTGTATAGTGTTCTCCTTCAGTCCTTTTCTAGCATCTACATACAAGTTTATGTAGGGAGATCAGCACCAGAAACACACTAGTGTTTGCATTGTGGGTTCCTCGCCTTCCTCTTGCAATGAAGAAAGAGCAGGAAGTAATGCAAGAATTAATCATCAGATAGTAGAAGGTTACAGGTAGAGGCAAATTCAATGTATTTATTTGATCATAGTATGTTTTTTTTAAAACTTTTTAACAATCTCCTCTCCTGTATATTTCATCTGTAGCCTGCTACTGTATATTACCTGTACATGAACCTCCTCCTCCCTGTACATTACTGATGCAGTGTATCTCATCATTACCAAGCTCTCTATTTTCACCACCTTAATACCGGCATGCAGTGGCGTAACAACCACCATAGCGACCCCTGCGGCCGTTATGGGGCCCGGGCACAGGGGGGCCCGACCAGGTCATCCCTCTGATGCCGTGTGGGCCGCCTGGGTCGCTATAGCATATCAGGGTGCTGGCTGTCACTGACACAGCTCCGCAGCGGCTGTGTCAGTGACAGCCAGCAGCTGCGGCAGAAGAGGCCGGTTACACCGGTGTTCGATCGAGTTCTCGGACTGCCGCAGTGAAGAAGGAGGCGGGGCCTGCCTAAGAGCAACCCCGCCTCCTCTTACATCACTGGCCAGCGACCTAAGAGCAGGTGGGGCCAGTGATGTAAGAGGAGGCGGGCCCGTCGATAGGAGGCGGGGCCTGGGGACGGAAGAGGAGGCGGGCCCGGCGACCACGGAGCCGGACAGCGTGCTGCTGACAGGTAAGGTGTGCAGCCCACCTGAGACCCTGCAGAGCCCACTATAGAGGGTCTATGGTGGGCTCTGAAGGGTCACTCTCAGGTGGGCTCTGCAAGTGGCATAAATAGCAATCACGGGGCCCCATACAAAATTTTGCTATGGGGCCCTGTGATTTCTAGTTACGCCCTTGCAGGCATGCATAAAGTAAGCAAAACATGTTGTTTAATTTTGCCACATTTTTTCAAAGTAAAAAATAAAAACCCCAGTGGTTATTAAATACCACCAAAACAAAACTCTATTTGTCTTTTTAAAAAAAGATTTAAAAAATTAATTTGCATGATGAGGTAATTATCAGTCAAGCAATCACCGCACTGAAAACAAAAAAAGGGCTGGGTAATGAAGATATATACAGGCTAGTACTCAAGTGGTTAAGGCAAGGCATAGATGATCATATGAGATCTGCCTCAACAACTGCAAGCGCCCGACACATTTGCCACTAGGTTACAAAATGCATAATGACTGAATTTGAAGAACAGATCCAAAATATTCTATAGCAGTAATGTAACTCAGCTCATACACTGCTTGACTGTCATTGGCAATGCTCATATTGGTCAGTGTAGGGTTTGATAGGATTTAGTGATAGGATAGTGATAGGATAGGATTTAGTGATCTACCTGTGCCAGATTTTAGCCAGTGTTATGAAGCAAACCATTGTTTGCAAAGAGTAAAAAAACATTCTGTTGACAATATCATCTTATGTCATTTCTTTCATATACACATATTTATACAAAAAAAATAAAAAATAAAAAATATAAAGGTCTCATTAACCAATATCCAATCCCAAATTTTTTTTAATATAAAACACCATAAATGTTTAGACTGAGGCTACCCATGCACCACATTTACCTTTCAGGCCACACAAGTATATCCTATAGTCACATATCATCATCTCATGGTAAAGTTAGACTACATTGACAGTTTTTTTTTGTTATGTGATTTATTTCATACCTTGCGCTGATCAACTATTGTAACTGTGTTGTGGTTAATAAATTTAGCAATCGACTAAAGCTGAGAAATAAGCTTAGCGTGTCTGTATCACCAACCTGATCTGTTCATACCAATCAACTTAAAATGACTAAACTCAGAAGTTAAATCTTAAAAATGCATACATCTATGAACTACAACACAGTTACAATAGTGATACAAAAAAAGGATACATTTTTGTTAATAGTTAAGGTACTTGAATGTATTTTTAAGATTTACTGTAGCTCCTGAGGCAAGTGTCACTTTACCCTTACATACTTTATACAATATCTACTTTCACCTACTAAAATGGTGATAAGGAAAACACAATTTCAGAAATAATTTGCGTGCACACCCATTTAAGGTGATATTACAAGGCAACTAAACTGATTGGATAGCATTTAGAAAATACAGTTCCTGGTGCACTTTCTAGCACTGCAATACAATCCTAGACTGAGTTTTTAAGTAAAACATTAATTATATCAAGATAAAGTACCTTACAGTAAAGTCAATACAATCCTGAAATTCTCAATGTGATCCATATTTTTAGTTGCTCTTGAAACCCAACTAAAGGATTATATCTAGTTGAACTGAACTGTAATTTTAGGTATTAAATATATTTTATGACTACTGTACAGAGCAGGGATGTGCGGTCCGGGGAGGCAGGTGAGGCAGAGCCTCAATTAGTATTATGAAGAAAAAAGGTGTCAGCTTCAAGTCTGAAGCTGACAGCTTTTTATCCATTCAGTGCAGCTTGTTACCGGTTACACAGAAAGCCCTCCCGCCGTGTAACCTGTCATGGACGGAGCGCTTCCTGTTAATTACAGGCAGTGCTGCATCCAGCTTTTGATAGGTGGCTTCCCCACTGCTTGTGTAACCTAACTTGGTGAGGCAAGAGCTGTCACAGCCTCTACTCAGTGTTAGTAGCGTGAGCTCTGTGGATGGCTTGGACCAATGGCAAAGCGCCATTGGTCGAAGCTGTCCAATCAAAAAAAGAAAAAAAGAAACCAAAACACTGAGGCCATCTATCTCAATGCCTCAGCAGTGACTCACTAGTGACGAGCAAGTGAGGGACAGGCTGGCTCCTCCTTGTCTCCTCCCCACACAGCTTGGTTACCGAGCTGGGGGCAGAGCTTTGGTGGGACAGGGGGAGGAGCTTCGGTGGGATGGGGCATGCCTCACCCAGCCCAGAAGTCACGTCACTGGTATAGAGCATGTATATTGTCAAACAGGTATTTTGTAAAGACCTTTGACTATCTCAGGCACATTACTGCCCGCATCTCTTAGCATTTCTGCACAATTTTTAAATCATGTTCACCTTTATGGATTCTCTTTTCCCTTTTCAGATTGTAAAAAACATAAATAACCATGAAAATATTACCATGCCTATAAATGACATTTGCAAAATAAACAACTATCTTGCTCCCTCTTGTTCACATTTAAAATATTATGTTTTCATAACATGCAAAATGCCATTTACAGATAATTACAATAAGTATTAAAGTGTAATTCCTCTTTTCCAGACACATTTGAGAAACCCCCTCTCTATGTTTGCTATGTGTTCCAGCATTTTATAAACAAATTAAATAAACAAAAATTAAAATTACAGTTTTTTTAAAAGGCCATTAACATGCAATGGGGTTAATTTACTAAAGGTAAATAGGTGGTTTACTTTGCAAGGTAATTTGCACTTTGCAGAGGAAGTCCACCCCCCCTAGTTTAGTGAATGAGGTGATGCTCTGCTGACTTCCATCATCCAATCATGTGAAAGCAAAAATACTGTTTTTTTATTTTTCTTGCACGTGATTGGGTATTCTTTGCTTTTCGCAAAGTGAAATTTCACCTCATTCACCATGCTAAGGGAAACAAAGTGCAAATTCCCTTGCAAAGTAAACAGCCTTTTTGCTTTTCGTAAATCAACCTCTTTGTTTTCAGGTCTTTAATCTTTCATTAGGACAGACAGACTGCATATCTAGTTTACAAGTGATAATTAAATCTGCCAGCACTGTACAGACAGGGTTAATTTGAAACAAAGCCTGGCCGCCATCAGGGGAGTACGCCGATACCCATAGCAGGGGCCCTGGCAAACTGGTGGGGCTCGGGCCCCTACCAGGTTCGGCATGGCAGAGGTGACAGGGCAGGAGATGGAGGAGGCCGGGTCCCAGCACCGCTGGTCCGGTGCCGGAAGAGGCCGGGCCCCAGCAGCGCAGGTCCAGTGGCAGGAGAGGCTGGGCCCCTGCAGCGCTGGTCCGGCAGCAGAAGAGGCCAGGCCCCAGCAGCAGCAGCTAAGGAGCATGTGCAGGGAAAGGGATCCTGGTGACCAGCCCACCTGAGACCCTGCAGAGCCCACCATAGAGAACCTCAGATGGGCTGTGCAGGATCTATGGAGGGCTTTGCAGGGTCACTCTCAGGTGGGCGGTGTGGGGTATCAGGTATGTGTGGGGTCTCAGGTGGGCTCTGCAGGATGTCAGGTGGGTCCTGTGTCCAGTGCGTTACTAAGTCCAGAGCATTACTAAGTCCAGAGTCCAGTGCATTACTAAGTCCTGAGTCCAGTACGTTACTAAGCCCTGAGTTCAGTGCGTTACTATGTCCAGTGCGTTACTAAGCCCTGAGTCCAGTGCGTTACTATGTCCAGTGCATTACTACGTCCAGAGTCCAGTGCATTACTAAGTCCTGAGACCAGTGCGTTACTAAGTCCAGAGTCCAGTGTGTTACTAAGTCCAGAGTCCAGTGTGTTACTAAGTCCAGAGTCCAATTCATATACTGTTCTACATTGCTGTATAAATGTATTGCTGGGAATAATAGTCCCCCTACAGCCGGTGCCATTCTGCATTAGAGTGTAAGCTCCTCTGTATAGAAACTAATGTGACTGGCTCTGTTTTCTGTGTACAGCCCCACGTGGTTTATGTCAGAGCTATATAAATGTATAATAGTGTGAGACTGTGGGGGGACCACAAGGAAAGGCACTGAAGGATAGGTAAGGATATAGTGCTGGGAATGGTGTGTGTTTGAGTGTGTGTGTGTGTGAGAGAGAGAAGGGGGGAGGGAGGCGTGTTTGCAATACTTATTAGCATTACTTTTATTTTTAAATTAAACATTAGATATGCAATAGTTGGCACTGCTAATCATTTTATTCATATTTAAAAGACAAAAATGCATTTAATGCTTGGTCCTGTGAGGTGTAAGGGGCCATATGTTACAACCTTAAAAAGAAGTTTTCCAGATTGCATGCAAAATTTGGCAAATGTTCATAAGCCAGTAGCAAAATGTTATTAATTATTTACTCCACTAATCAGAGGTTGATATTCTCAAGCCTATGTGGTAGGCTTAACAAACATTAACAAACACCCATGGTTCGCACCACTGAAAGTGGTTTAAAGGAGAACTATGAGGTGCTTTTCACTCACCTCATAGTTCTAGCCGACCTGTGACAATGAGACTGTCACAGGTCGGCTCAGTAGATCGGGAGGTGAGCGAACACATACCGGCGTTCGCTCACCTCTCGATCCTGTCACGGCTCTCTGCCGTGACATGGGAGGGGCTGGATTCCCCTCTCCCCGATCCGCCAGCGCTGACTGGCGGAACGGACAGGGGAGGGGGCGGGTACAGCTGGCTCTGCCTCTAGATAGGCAGAGCCAGCTGTCAGTCACGCAGCTGGGCGGATGCAGACATAATTGTTGGGATTCGCTTCAGCTGCGGCGTCTTAGTATACCGGGAGCCACAGCTCACGGTATACTGAGCCTAGGGCAGGGGCAGACTGGGCCGGGGGGCAGGGTGGCAATTGCCCCCAGGGCCTCTCTGATGCCTTTAAAAATGGCCCCCGCCGGCGGCGCCGCATCGGTAATCACTCTTTTTTTCTTCTCTCCCCTGAGGAGCGAGCAGCCGGCTATTACAGAGCCGCATCTGACGCGGGCGGGCTGACCGGGTGCAGATGGCAGAGAGGCAGCGGCGAGGGGACGGTCAGTGACGGGCCCCCTGATGGCCGCGGGCCCTCGGTCTGTGCCCGACTGCCCCAATGGTCAGTCCGTCCCTGCTCTGCGCTGTGCGTCACACTGACCTCTGCGCTGTGCATCACTCGGACCTCTGCAATGTGCGTCACTCTGCCCCTGCCCTGTGCGTCACACTGACTTCTGCACTGTGCATTACATTACTGACCTCTGTACTGCTGACTGTGCATCACACCACTGACCTGGCGGAGTTAAGGCCGGGGCAGGGTATGGGTTAGGTGGGGCAACTGGTGGCGAGTAACTTTTAAGGCCTGGCTAGTAGCTCAGGACTTGAAATTTTGAGCCCTGCATACTGACCGCTGACCTCTACATTCCCCCGCTGCCCTCTTCACTGCGTACATACTGACCTCTACATTACACCGCTGGCCTCTGCACTGCGTACATACTGACCTCTACATTACACCCCTGGCCTCTGCACTGCGTACATTCTGACCTCTGACCCCTACATTACACACCTGACCTCTGCACTGCATACATACTGACCGCTGACCTCTACATCACACCCCTGGCCTCTGCACTGCGTACATTCTGGCCTCTACATTACACAGCTGACCCCTGCACTGCATACATTCTGACCTCTGACCCCTACATTACACAGCTGACCCCTGCACTGCATACATTCTGACCTCTGACCCCTACATTACACAGCTGACCCCTGCACTGCATACATTCTGACCTCTGACCCCTACATTACACAGCTGACCCCTGCACTGCATACATTCTGACCTCTGACCCCTACATTACACAGCTGACCCCTGCACTGCATACATTCTGACCTCTGACCCCTACATTACACAGCTGACCCCTGCACTGCATACATTCTGACCTCTGACCCCTACATTACACAGCTGACCCCTGCACTGCATACATTCTGACCTCTGACCCCTACATTACACAGCTGACCCCTGCACTGCATACATTCTGACCTCTGACCCCTACATTACACAGCTGACCCCTGCACTGCATACATTCTGACCTCTGACCCCTACATTACACAGCTGACCCCTGCACTGCATACATTCTGACCTCTGACCCCTACATTACACAGCTGACCCCTGCACTGCATACATTCTGACCTCTGACCCCTACATTACACAGCTGACCTCTGTACTGTGTACATACTGACCTCTGATGTCTACATTACACCGCCGGCCTCTGCACTGCGCACACACTGACCTCTACATAACACTGCTGACCTCTGCGCTGCGTTACATACTGACCTCTGATCTCTACATTACACCGCTGGCCTCTGCACTGCGTACATACTGACCTCTATATGATTACGCTAACCTCTGCACTGCATACATACTGACCTCTATATGATTACGCTAACCTCTGCACTGCATACATACTGACCTCTATATGATTACGCTAACCTCTGCACTGCATACATACTGACCTCTATATGATTACGCTAACCTCTGCACTGCATACATACTGACCTCTATATGATTACGCTAACCTCTGCACTGCATACATACTGACCTCTATATGATTACGCTAACCTCTGCACTGCATACATACTGACCTCTATATGATTACGCTAACCTCTGCACTGCGTACATAGTGACCACTGATCTCTATATTACACCGCTGTCCTCTGCACTGCGTTACATACTGACCTCTTTATTACACCGCTGACCCTCTACATTACACTGCTGACCTCTGCACCGCATACATGCTGACCTCTACATTACACCACTAACCTCTGTACTGTGCGTCACACTGCTGACCTCTGTACTGTGCGTTACTGCTGACCTCTGTACTGTGCGTTATTGCTGACCTCTGTACTGTGCGTTATTGCTGACCTCTTTATTGTGCATCATACTGCTGACCTCTACTATGCATCACACTGCTGAACTCTGTACTGTGCGTTACACCACTGACCACTACACTCTGCGTTACACTGCTAATCTCTGCACTGTCATCATGCCGCTGACCACTGCACATTGCATTACACCACTGACATCTGTACAGTGCAACAGTGAATTACACTTCTGACCACTGCACTGTGCATTACATTGCTGACCTCTACATGACACCACTAACCTCTACACTCTTTGTTACAACACTGACTTCTGCACCCTGCATGACACCACTGACCCTGCACTCTGCGTTATAAACTCTTCACAGAAAAAGCAGAAGGAGAGTGGAGCAAGTCTGGGCGCGCATGCTGGGTGACAGAATCCTAGCTAGTGTTATTACACATGATTTTTGACACCTACAAAGGCCTTCAGACCAAGGATGCCCTGACACCAGTATTGGTGAGAGTGACCTGATACTAAAAAGCGAATCCGGTGCTTTAATTTCTCAAATTGATTTGGCTGTGCTAGGCCCTATGTTTGCTGGGGACCACGCAACAGACTTCTGGGGAACCACACAGTGCCTGCTTACAGCTCTTCCCTTGCCCACACATCTCCCCCTGCTGAGACCCTCCCCACCCCTTCTGAGACCCTCCACACCCCTCCTGAGACCTTCTGACCAAGACATCAGGCTGACACCCTGGAGCAGAGCAGCATCAAAGAGTATGTAGCAAATTAATATACTATTATTCTGCACTGCTGTATAATGTATTGCTGGGATTTGTAGTCCTCTATAGCTGTTGGTATTACTCTACATTGCTGTATGATGTATTGCTGGGAGTTGTTGTCTTCTATAGCTGATGGTATTAAACTACATTGCTATATAATTTGCTGAGATTTGTAGTCCCTCTACAGCAGGGATAGCCAAACTCCGGCCCTCCAGCTGTGGTGGAACTACAAATCCCATGATGCATCTATTTCCGGGAGTCATGTCTGTGGCTGTGAGAATCTCGCAATGCCTCATGGGATTTGTAGTTCCACCACAGCTGGAGGGCCGGAGTTTGGCTTCCCCTGCTCTACAGCTTGGAGTCAGTGGCAGAACTACCAGGGTCACAGCGGTCGTGTACCGCACTGACGAGGTATCCCTCCGCTACTGGTGTGCTATAATTTTCCTCAACCCAAAAATGTATCTACCGCGTTACTTCCAGGTGTGCATGAAGAAAGGGGGTCGTGAACACAGGTGATTCCAAATGACACGGCCCCACCGTAAGTGACACGGTCGAGAAAATGTATGAGGTCGAGAAAAATTATAGAACACTGACTTTGACACTGTCTGGCTCCTCCCACTATCCTCCCACTCCTCCCACTATCCTATCCTTCTTGTGAACTCCAAAACAACTCTGCCCTTTTTAAATGGAAACAAGGAGAGTCAGGTGTCCTGTAGTACTAATACACTTCCTGTCCTTGGCCACTTATCCATAGATACAGTATGGCCAGTAAGGATTATCACCTTAAGACAGGAAGTGTGTCACTGGCAGGATAGCTGGCCCGAAAAAAAGAAACGAATGCAGCCACTGCATCTAAGGACTGATAAGTTGTAATATATATAAGTTTTGTTTTTGGGTTTAGATACATTTTAAAAGGTATCTTTTAGCTTCAGATAGACTATGAAATGTTTAAAAAGTTTGTAACTTCCGGTCCAGGAGACACAACAATGAGTCAGAAAAAAAATGTTTTAAAAATAAGATGAAATCCTCTTGGATGGTTGTTACTGGAGCAAGTATCCCCATTTAACCTGCCCTCTAGATCTAGTATTGTGGATTTCCCATCACTTTCTATCCAGGTGGCAACATTGACCGGGTTCAAATAAAGCAGGTGAAAAAGCTGACAGGTTATCACCTCTACCTACTGTATCCAAAATAAAAAATAATAATTTGGCTTTGAATAGAATTTAAAAAGCATATAGCAAATGTTCCCTTCTAATGTGGTACTGTATTTGTCACCAAGCTTGTAAAATTTAAAGACATTCATTTAAAATGTTATTTAATTTATTACATTTTCCCTAGACTGCTCTGTCCTTAGTTTGTTGTTCTGTATCTGTAATTTGCAAGGTCACTGAATAAATACGCTATATATAATTACACATCTTTGTTTTGTCATGTAATGATTAAACACAATAAAAGAAGGGAATGAATTTTCCTTTCCAGCTCATGAAATCAATATCATGTGCAGTCAGTTGAATGACTTCTGCAACAACTGGAAAAACAAGAGCTGTATTTTTTCCACCAACTTATATTCCAGTGATACCTTTTCAGTTTGCAAAGACATATGCGTTATTTGATTATACTGCCATGAGCAAGCACAGCTCTTGCATAATTGACAGTGTACTCAGTGACCTTTTACTTTAGGATAGGACCTTTTGGTATAATTGCAATAGCTTTTTTATTTTTATAGTCAGCATCTCAAGTTTAAAAAACAAGTTACGCAATTACACACATTTTTTTCTTAATTTTTCTCAATATTTGCATTTCCCTACATCCGAATTTCACAATAAAGAGCTTGAAATACACTATGATATTACTGTTACAATTATTTCCCTTTATGTACCCATTTTGCTGATACTGGGTGCCTCCTGAGGCCACGTTCCCACTGCGCGATATGCAAATCGCGCGTTTGTCGCGCGATTTGCATATTGCGCGACATCGCGAGATTTGCTGCGCGATGTCGCGTTCAAGCTTGCATTGAGCAAGCTTGAATCGCGGCTAAATCCGCTACAAAAAGGGTCCTGCTGTAGCGACACACGACCCGCGAAAGCAGGACCCTTTGCCCCATTGGATTGCATTGGAGCGCGATATCGCGCGGTAATTTGCCGTGATATCGCGGGAATTACCGCACGATAAATCGCTCAATGTGAACGGGGTCTTAGTTGTTTAACCAAATGCTGTATCAGTTCACAGTACAATTCAAACTTATAACACGATGATGAATACAACTCCATCACAATTCAAACTTATAACATGATGATAAATACAACTCTATCACAGGATTTAACAGATCATATTATTATTAATGTCTGTTTGAGCAGTGACATTCCTGGATTGATGACACATATAGGTTTGCCCAATCTGAGAAGTACTAATATGTTTGCCTGGATTCCTGAATGGCATAAATCCCTGTACACACCTATGCTCAAAGCTAAGCGCGACAAAACACTCAAGACAAGGAATCCCATTCGTTTGTCTTGAGTGTGTCAAAATGCTCAGGACAAGGAATTGTATTAATTTCTTTGGCCCCTGTTCACACCTTAGCGTTTTGTCGCAAGCAGAAAAATGCCTGTCGCTGGAAAAAGTAAATGAGCTACTTTTTGGCAGATGACACTGCTTTTTGGTCTCATAGACTTCAATAGGAAACTTTGTGCAACAAAACAAGCAACAAAATGTACAAAGCTAAAATGCTTGAAATGCACTTTTCCAAGTGATCCTCACTGAAGTCTTTGGGGCCAAAAAGTGCTGTAATCTGCAGGGGAAGCATTTGTTTGAGGTGATAGCCAATGCGGATGTTTACTATGGGGGTTATTCACTAAAGAGCCGAAGGATCCAGCCGTAGCTTCGGCTGAACCTTCGGCTCTCTTCGGCCGCCTATGCCCTTTGGTTCAGTCGAACCACAGGGCTGTTGTATGGGCTATTCACAATCATCTGTACAGCACCCGAAGGCAGCCGAGCGCCTCAGCCGAGCCGAAAGCATATGCTTTGGCTCGACTGAGCCGAAGTGACAGCCGAAGCGCAGTGAATGATCAGCAGAACCAGCCACTATCTCACAGCTTGCGCCCTCCTGGTTGTAATGACAGATCAGCGTGCCCAAATGACCTGGGGACGCTGATCTGTCATTAAATAATAACAACTGGGCGGAGCTGGCCGTGACCCGGGACCCGCTAGAAGACTCTGGCAGGTGTTGGCCAATAGGAAACAGCTGGGTGGAGCTAGTTATTTTACTTTTGCAGGCATCTTTGCCGGCGTTTTTTTTTCTTGTTTTTTATTTTCTTTAAACAATTTTTTTTAAATGTACCTATTTTCTTACATTTTTAAAATATTTTTTCAACTTTTTTTTCTTTTTTTTTAAATTAATTTCACTTTTTTCCTATTCTGCTTGGTAGCTCGGCGGCATTCGGCTGTTCACTCACTGCCGTTCGGCCTCTATGAGAATAGGGGCAAACGGCAGAGACTGAGCTCCTGGAGCTTC
This sequence comes from Nanorana parkeri, assembly GCF_000935625.1. Lineage (NCBI taxonomy): Eukaryota > Metazoa > Chordata > Amphibia > Anura > Dicroglossidae > Nanorana > Nanorana parkeri. Next base: position 483,841 of record NW_017306640.1, on the reverse strand, counting down.
GGCTCAGCCGATCCAGATGCTGGATCGGCTGAGTCGAACTCCTTCTGCACTTCGGCTCAGCCAAACATGCAGAGCATGTTTGGTTGACTGAAGGTAGCTGATGTACAGCTGATTTTAGCCGATGTATGGCTGAAATCAGCCGTACAAGCCAGAAGTGAATAACCGAACAGCGTTCGGCTCACTTCACTTCAGCTGGGTTATGCACTCAGCTGCCTTCCGCAGCTGAGTGAATAACCCCCTAAATGTTAGATTTGACATATTTTATATCAGTGTCCTTAATTGGTTAAAAAAAAATTAAATGAAACCTTGGTAATGTAAAATGCAAGGCAATGTTGTTTTTGTTTTGGTAAAAAAGAATGTGCTATTCATGCAAAATGGCCAATGGCTGGATTGTTTTTATCATTAGTTTGTAACAGCAACAAAATAGATCAACAACACTTTACTGTTTTAAAAAAGTGGGTGTTGTGACCAGAGTGCACGGAGACTGGACAAGGAGAAAGAAATAGTCTCTTGAAGCATCCTTTAATTGCTGCCTCTGGAACCTCCTGTAAGCATGAGAGTCCCACACGTCTCAGTTAAAATATGTATGCAAATCTTTTTTTAAAGTAAGCCACACTTGAAGAATTGTTTTGCTGTAAGTGGAAGTTTTAATTCCTCTGAACAAGATATGATGCTATATTTTTCAGGCTGTTGCATAGTAAAGCAGAAGTGGCATTTCAGTTTTTATTGCTTATTGATGTCCTGTTTACAGTAACACTGAAAATGTTTTACAGTAAGATCCTACACTTTTTCCCTTGCTGTTATGTTAAGCAAAGACAATGCATAAAATAGGCATATCTATATTTGTCATATTAGCAAAAAAAAAAAAAGGGAAATGTATTAAGAAGAGATGTAAAAATAACTTTTTGTACATACTCTAGAAGCCGATGAGGACATTCATTTATATACAGTAGCACATTCTCTAGTCCTGAGCAAATCTAGCCTAACTTTGTAGAGTGTAGCTCAAAGATAGATCGATAGATAGATAGATAGATAGATAGATAGATAGATAGATAGATAGATAGATAGATAGATCCGTTTTTGTTAATTTGTTTAATAGATTATTTCAATTCACTGATGAGCAAGTAGTGTAAAATCTGCTGTATCTGTGTTTTGGCAGAGTAGAGACATTTGCTCACTCTTTTGGGTACATATTTTCTTTGCTCTATTTGTTAGTGAAGCGTTAAAAATGGTCCAATGGACCACTTCCCAATTCACTACTGGAACATGGGCCGATAGCCCCTATAGAGGAAGCCCGGTGTTGAATAGCCAGTCTATACACAGGGGCCTTGACTTCCACAATGACAAAACTAAACGCTTTCATCATTTCATCATTTCCATTCCATTCAAGTCTAAAATCAAAAACTGATGGTATTTCAATTCAACTTACTTAAAGAGAATACATTTATCTTAGCCAAATCACATGTACCTACATATTTACTATTGTATATTCCATTATCAATATATAATATTGACTTTGACAGAATTCCACAATTAATATGCAGAGGTTGTCCTTGTGATATGTATATTTACCTGACAAATAAACGCTATTGGATCTACCACTTTGGAAAGCAGACGTTTCAGGTCTTGAATTTCAGAGTAACACTCAATCTGTGTGGTAGCTGTGATGTTTTTTCCATTGTAAACATTCACAATAACTGGGCCAGGAGGAAAGCCTTAAAAGTAAATAACATGAAATGAAGAAATGAGTGAATACAATGCAAGTGATGCATAAATACTTAGACAGATGTACAAATACTTCACTGAGCTTACTAAAAAGAAAATGAAACAGTGTCCTCTCTGCTTTTTTAGTAAATCAACTTCATTGCAGTGATAAATGTTAAAATAGCCAGAAGTATTATATTGTATGGGGATATTAATCAAATGTTCTCATCAATACCTACTTGTATGTACATATACTATGTTTGAGCCTTGACCTTTTAACGTATGATTTAAAACTGATCAGAGTAAGTGTTTTTAGATAAAAAAACATTTTTTTACAGAAATAGTTTTTATTAAAGATTTTCACAGATTTTTTCCATACCATATTCATGTACCACTACTTTTTGCCCATCTTGTGGTTAACCAATGACTTTCTCTCACTTCATCCCTCCACTGACTGCCCAACGAAAAAAAAATAAGTACTCGGATAGGCCCTTATGTGATAACAATAAAGTTATGTGCAAAAGAAAAATAATTAAAGTTAAATAAAATAAATAAAAACAACAAAAATACTTTTAAAGCCTCCCATCCCCACATATATGCACATGCCAAGGTAAACACATACATTGTGTGCATGTAAGTATGAAAACAACAATTGTGACATAAAAAATATGCAACTGACTCCATTCTCTGGGGTATCTGCCCTCAGAAAATATATAATTTTGATTGTATTATGTATTTCATAATATTTAAGTTAGCTGCTAAACAAAGTACATATTTATTTTGTCAATAAACCACTCCTCAACAAACTATTCAAACTGCAGCATAAGCAAATTTCATCTACCTAAAAGTATAAATATGGAGGAACAAAGATATAAAAATGATGAACGGTAAGCAATAAACTCCGATTAATTGACATGTTTTCTGAATTATTCACACATTGTTTGCCTTGAGATGAAAAAACCTTCAGCTGCACTGCAAAATATGGCATATCTAAGCAGATTTCAGCAGGGAGTAAGTCATTTCAAGCTCTACCAATATCTGCTATAGCAGATTCATGTAAGTTATACTTATAACTTGAACTATATTAGAGATAAAGAAAACTGTACTGCTTTTTAGACAAGTTTGCTTAGCTTTTTAAGTTACTATTATACTCTACTTTATATTTTTACTATTGGCATCACATATTTAATCTGTGACTCACAATTTTCACCCTTACACTGGTTTTGCAGAGTATTATGGGGTTTCAATAAAAAGCACACAGCAATAACTCTTTCCTTTTAGACTGTCTTACTCTGATAGAAACTTTAGGCCCCGTTCCCACTGCGCGATATGCAAATCGCGCGTTTGTCGCGCGATTTGCATATTGCGCGACATCGCGAGATTTGCCGCTCAAAAAAGGGTCCTGCTGTAGCGACACACGACCCACGACAGCAGGACCCTTTGCCCCATTGGATTGCATTGGAGCGCGATATCGCGGGAATTACCGCGCGATAAATCGCTCAATGTGAACGGGGTCTTAGACTGTGTGTGTAACCTGAGCTTTAACTATTGAGCTTTGTAAGCTTTGTAAACGTATTTCAGTAGTTAGGATTAGCCTAGTAAACACGTGAAAAGGATTGTAGAGCTGTTGACTATAAATTCTAAATATTAAATATTAATGTGTAACATTTAAAATTTTATCCATGAACATAAAACATACAAAACTGTATTTTTTAATCTTGAGCATAATATATCCAAAGCTTTATACACCAACTTACAGTTATAACATTAGATTTCTTTTATTGTGATAATGCACTCACTATGAGGCTGCTATCTAATATCAACAGCTGGTCAGCAGCTATTCCAGGTATTCCAGTTGCTGGTATCTCCTACTTCTTAGAGGGCAATCTAAATTATTTTTTAAAGAAGA
>NW_017306640.1:459969-480071 GCF_000935625.1 Nanorana parkeri | reverse complement strand
GCTCCAGGTAAAACTTTTAATAAACCCTAGCAGTGGAGCTAGCCCCAAGACGAGCACTTATCTCTTGTAGTGCGGGGGGCACTGCAAGTGATAAGTGCTCGCATGAGTCCTAAAATAAAAAAAAAAATAATAATAAAAAAATAAAATAAAAAAGTTATACTCACCTAAACATTAGGTTACTACAGCTGTAGGTCTGCCAACAGAACTACATCTCAAATTCTCAAATTAGCTCTTTAACTAAACACAAAGCTGGAGCAGACAGAATATGGGGCAGCTACCCATAGTAACCAATCAGCTTCTTTCTTTCATTTTCAACTGAACAAATTGACGAGAGAGGCTGATTGGCTACTATAGACAACTGCTCCAGATTCTGCCTGCTTCAGTTTTGATCACTGTGTGATCAGGCATTTAGGAGTTAGGCTAGGTTCACACCAGATGCAGTGTGTTCCGGCCTGATTCTGCCCGATTCAATCGAGCAGAGTAAACCTTTCCCTGCTCTATTGTCTTTTTTTTTCATCTGACATCAGAGACGTTGGCTGATGTCAGAATAATTTTAAAAAAAGACACCATAGGAATGCACAGCTACATTCCTATTGGCTATTTCAATTTGCAATAGCGAATAGCAAACTTGCTATTGCACCCGCCCACTGGTCCCCTCCTTCTGCCCAATTGTTTTCTATTTTATTTTTTCTACTTTTTTATCTGTTTTTCTATTCAGCTCGGTATCACAGATATACCAAGCAAAATAGCCGAGCCGAATGCCGCTATTCACTCACTGCTGTTCGGCATCTATGAGAATAGACTGAACAGCAGCGAGTAGCCTGCCGGAGGTTCGGCTTAGCCGATCCAGATGTTGGATCGGCTGAGTCAAACTCCTTCTGCACTTTGGGTCGGCTAACCATGCTGAGCAAGCCACATGAAGCAAGCCGATGTACGGCTGAAGTCAGCCGTACAAGCCTGAAGTGAATAGCCAAACAGCGTTCGGCTCACTTCACTTCTGGTCGGTTGTTCACTCGGCTGCCTACGGCAGCTTAGTGAATAGACCCCTAAGTCTAAGCATTGAAACTCAACAGTCCTGTAATGGTTGATGAACCTCGACACATTTCGCTGTAATCGCTTCTTCAGGAGGAGGGAGGGTCATCTATATTAGTGGAAAATGTGTACATAAAGGATTCAAACTTAAGTGATTGCATCAGCTTGCTTACATGCTTACATGGTTCAGCGCAGCTAACACTTACACCAATGTTCTATTGTGGGTGCCACCCGGGGGGTCAACCTGTAGACCAGGTGGCATGATGGCATGTAGTCATGTGGTGTGTCTTTTCCATTTTAATATATAAATGAGGCTTTTTGTATACCTGTTATTTTATATATATATATATATTTTTGTTTTTTTTTTAAACTTATTTTACCTCTGTGTGGACTGGGACGTACCTAGACCATATTTCCTTAGAGATTCCTTATTTTTACAAGGATACACCTAACTGTACACCTAACTGTAGCATAATAATAACACTTATAAATGAAAAACAACATTTATGGTTGTGACAGCACATCTCATTATTTACAAGAGGCCTCCTTTTGGAAAAAAGTCCATCAGCCATGAGCCTGCAGATATATAGTTGATTACTATACTTTGCATGAGCTACAGAATCTTGTGACCCCCTTCCAGGTCTACTGCTGGATTTATCTAAAAAAATAACCGTGTACGTGAAAGCTTACACTAATATAACAATAATAATTTCAGCCTTGCTATACATGGATAAGAATGAGTTAAGCTGAACCTTTCCAAATGTAAAATGGAACTGGGTTATAAAGGTAAATTGTTGCCAGCGCTGTAATACATTCTTGTACTTAATATACGTACAGTGTATCCCAGGAAAGCAATCAGTCATACAATGAAGATTGAAAGATCTAGCTTTTTCTTACCCGGAGCCTTTACACACAGTATCTTTTCATTCCATTGCAGTGGTTTTCTCTTAATAAGCTGATTTTCTGTACAGAATTCAACTTCAATATTCGAATTGTTGGGCATTTTATCTTGTAAAATAATAAATAATTCACCAGGATTCTAAAGGTAAATATAAAAATAAATTACGATAATATACATCAAAAGAAAACATTGAAAGCACGTTAATTGCCAGTTAGCCTATTGTCAGGCACTTTATGTAAACTACACCATTTATTGATTTTTATTATTATTATTATACAGGATTTATATAGCGCCAACAGTTTGCGCAGCGCTTTACATTTACAATATAAGGAAGAAATTACAATCACAATACAATTCAATGAATAATGTGAAACCTCGCGCCACTACTCTAATCAAGTTAAGCAGCAGCTGAAATCTGTGTGGTCAGATATAACGTATGACATTAATGGTAAAAGCCGCGCTGTGTGGATGAGACCGCAAAGTGTCAGATATAGTAGATACTGACCTTGGAGTAATGTGATACAATGTGTAAAAAGTGCTAAACAAAAAAGAAACGCATGTATATTAGAAACACAAGATTATTATTATTATGGGCCATTCGGATGAACTGTCTGCTTATTCTATTTACTTAATGGACTATTGAAGATCCAGGATCATGGACATTTTTTAACCATTTATTATTTTCACTGGAGTGCAAGTTACACACATGCATTTTTCTTGTCGGTATTCTTTGCACATTGCATCACATTGATTCACAGTTAATATTTAGTGCACTTGATTTTTCATTATGGATATCTTGTAGCAATTACATTTACACTAAGGTGCATGTGATATACATGCGTTTCTTTTTTGTTTTGCACTTTTTACACATTGTATCACATTACTCCAAGGTCAGTATCTATTATATCTGACACTTTGCGGTCTCATCAACACAGCGCGGCTTTTACCATTAATTTCATACAATACAATTCAAGACAAGATGGTAAGGAGGTCCCTGCCCCTGAGAGCTTACAATCTAAAAGGGAGGGGGAAGTGATACATGAGGAGGTAGCTGTGTGGGGATGAATTATCTGAGTACGTGATGGTTGAGCGGTTAGGTTGTGATGGGATAGGCTTCCCTGAAGAGATGAGTCTTAAGGGATCGCCTAAAGGCAGTCAGAGCGGAATAATAATAATAATATTGATTTTAACCTTGTAAAGCCAGCATTGCAAATTCAAAGACGCACACACCTTTTTTTGGTACTTTGATTTATCTGTTAAAGTGAACCTGACCTGGTCTACAAGGCTTCTAACAACAATGCTGAAGTCAAGTGCAAGTGCCTACTGGTATCTGCAAGTTCCTGAGTTATTCTTAATTTCATTCCGTGTATCTGTGTGGGGTCCATTAGTTGTTATACCGGTATACCACGGCTGTACTTCAGACCTCCACTGCTGACCAAACTGATGTTTTCTTTAAAGTGTATCTAAACTATAAACAAGAGCATAATTTTTTTCAATTTACAAGTTCTTAGATCTAAACATAGATAGTTTTCTTTTTTAGGCTTTCTTCCCTTTATGTTTAACTGACAATCCTGCCAGTAACACACTTCCTGTGTTCCCTTGATGTCTACACTAATTTAATCACTGTATCTATGGAGAGAATCATGGCTGTCATACAGGCTGGATTTTAAACATGACTACTTTGTTTATCTTCATTACATGGTGGATTGATAAGACTAGTAGTCTACACAATAACAATGATAGCGCTTTCTTTTCAGCTCGCAGGAAGTGACAAGCACATTGCACTTCTGGCAAGATCAACAACTATTTTTTTTTTCTACTTGCTGAAAATGCTCTTACTCTGAAAAATGAAAACGAAGAGTGCCACCACATCTAAGGACTGATACGCTGTAATGTATTACTTTTTTTTTTAGATTTAGATATGTTTTAACTCCATGACTAAACCTTAAAGTGGACCTTCACCCCCTTTCAATAAAAATAATGTCAGCATTCAGCTCTGCACACTGATATTAAATCTTACATTCTTTAGTTAAATAAACATATTTTTTTTTTTTTACTTTTTTCCTCTTTATTTTTAATTGGTAATCTGGCCAGTAACAAATTTTCTGTCTTAGGGTGGCTCCACTCTATGGAGGAGCAATGAAGCCACCCTTGGACAGCAGCATTGTTAACAAATTAAAGCCAAACTCAAGCTAACACTTTTTAAGCAGTTACAGTAACAGATATATTGGTTTTCTTTTTGGGATAAAGATTTTACAAAGAAGAAAAAAGCTGACCATTGTAAGCACCCCTGTTAGTGTCACACGGTTTTTCTTAACCCTCTAGCTGTCGCTTTTGCTGGACAGTTTGGTCTGAAAGTAAAAAAATAACAGACTTACTGGTTGGATCACCATGTTAACAAAGGGAGAAAAAGCCTATAAAAACCGAATGCAGCCACCACATCTAAGAACTGGTAAGCTGTATTATATTCAGTTTTTGTTTTTGGGTTCAGATATACTTTAATGCTAAATGAAACAAAAGCTAACTCTTCTGCACCCAAATGTTTCAATGCCAAGATGATGATGTCCAAAACCATAGTTACAATTTTGTGTACCAACCTTTACTTATGTGTACTCCATGATCTCAAAATCTGGGTTGTTCAAATATGCAAAAAGTGGCTCTCAGCCAGTTCAGTTTACTTAAATTGTATTTATATCCAAATATTTGTTTTGTTTTGAAGGGAAAGGGGGAAGTTTAGGACCCATGTCAGGTTTTCTTTCTGTCTAGGGTTCCGTTAGAGAGGTTTTACCCTTACTTTTGGTTGTGGGGATAACGTTTCACCAGACAGGAAGTGAGAAGACAATCTCCAACAGGAAAAAAGAAAACACTAAAAAGTTGACAAAGGTTCTCTTGTTCCCTTACTTAACGTTACAAACATTTTTACCTCTGTCTGTGTTTCTGTTAGAGATTTCCCCAACTTCTTGTAATAGGGATCAACTAAGAAAGAGATGGGGATTTAAAGGTGTCATCTAACAAATGTAATAGGGTCAACCTTTTTACTAGACATAAAGTGAAGGAACCTCTCCAATGGAGAGATGGGAGTTCTAATCCTTCACCACTCTTTCCCAAAAAAATTTATACCGACTACTTTATATATCAAAATGAACTCTTGTTAATTGATATTGAAAATTGTTAATAACTAAATGTAACTTAAAATCTTAAGAAGCATGAACAGTATCTTTGGATATTAGTTCAGTTAACAGTTACTTAAGCATTTTTTGTATAGTCACAAGTATAGAGGAAAAGAAAAATACGGTATGCAAAGAATAAAAAGCCTGCAATTATCCACAAGTATGTGTTTGTAGATTGTACTAAACATTTCTAATTGTGTATTTGTTGTTATTTTGAAGATATGGGTAAAGTTCCTCTTTAAATATGGTGAAGTTGTTTTCACTTTGATCATTACCTGATAATTTACAATGAAAATAAAAAAATATATATATTTATTTACTTGCACACGATTGGATGATTGAATTGAACACAGCATCTCCTTACTTACTAAGCTTAGTGAAAATTCACCATGCTAATTAACAGTCTCTATTTCTTTAGTATATCAACCTGAATGAGTCATATTAGGTGCGCAAGGTAAAATGTTTAGACTTATCTCGAACAAGTTTCAAAATACAGAGCTCTTTCTCTTGTTAGATCTATTAGCACACATTTTGGCTAAATGTTCACTAGATCCTGTCTACTATGGATTTTATAGTGTAGTACTTTCATGGTTCTAAGTAACAGTAAAGGTGATGAGGGATTTATTTAACTTTTTATTTTTTTTAAACTTTTTTCAATTTTTTTGTATTTTTTTATATTTTTACTTTTTACGCCACTGCTCCCACTACTTGTGTTGTACCCCTTAGTGCCAGTCTTCTTACAAGTACACTCTGTGATAATGGCTTAGGCTGCCCCATTCACACCAGGTTGGAAGCGTTTCAACACGGTTTCCGCAGGATTTTTGAAAGGGCATTTTTGGCCATTTTAAAATGGCTTTTCAGCACTGAAAGGCAATTAAAAACGTCCAAAAGCGTGCTGATCAGAGTGATCCATTGAAATCTACATGGAAAACACACTGATCAGAGGGAAAAAAAGTAGCTCAGGCAGCAGTTTGGGCGGCAGGCGATTTGGATCACGCGATTGCATGAACGTCCCCTTTAGGAATGGTAGGGGTTTTTTCATGTCGGCCGTTCAGCACAGACAAATCCGCGTGACCCAACCACCCTGGTGTGAATAGCTCCTTAAGGTGCCACTGCCACAGCATGAGGCTCTGTCCCGGCTAAGTACAGTAAAAGAGACCTGGTGTGCAATACAGGGTTACCTCTTTGCACATTTTTTTTTTAACATCTGAATTTTTATTATAGATGATAGTAAATAACAGTATTACAGGAATGTACATCATGAAGGTATGCATCAGGTATATAGATTCGAGTTGTACAAAGTTGTTCATTACTGTTTTGTGTTTAACTTAGTGAATTATCACAGGCTCTATAAGGGTACAAATGATCTGTAAACCTGGGCGTTTCGGAGCACACACATGGAATGGATTGTCTAGGTTGTGGTTGCTTTCTTGTTTCTTCTGAGAATAAGGTCCATTGCCCGTAGGGAGTACGTTTTCCCCCATGTGTGTGTCCAGGTGGAGCCACGTCATTAGGGTTAGCCGCTGTGCATCTCGAAATAGCTTTGATAAGATGCGACTAAAAGGCGAGAGGGGTGGGGGGGTAAGTAAGAACAGAGAAGTGCGCAGAAAGAGAAGGAGGAGGAGGGAGGAGAGTATGAGGGGGTGTCAGGTGGAAACCCAGAGGACTTTCCCTAGTACAGCTATCGGTATGCATACTACATCAGATGAGGAGGAGCTGTCGATGGGCATCAGTTGTTGCCTCTTTGCACATTTTTATTAAATCTGGCCATATATTTTGTGTGTGGACATTTTGTTTATACAATATATCTTTATGCATAGGAAGCCTATACAGAGCAAGTAATGTAGAAATGGTTAAAGCAAGCTCATGAAGGTATCTATTCCTGCCTGTAAAAGTGCTGATCTCATTATAATTTCATGATCTATCACTTTTATGATCTCTGTGTTTAATGACTAGAATCCAATGTGGTGATATTATTGTTAGAAATGTTGCAGTGTTATTTCTTCTTGGATCAGTTCCCGAATGCTGATATCTTTCTCTATTCATAAATAGCTAAGCCGTCTTAAAAGATGGAGAGTTGGCAATGGTATTAAGAGCTTGCAATCTACATAAACATGGAATACAAATGTTTTCCTGTTTAGTCACTGAGCTATTGCATATTGTTCACAGAGCACAGGCTTTATACGATATATTTGTTGTGTATGATCAATATGTAATCTGTCAAATAACGGCAATTATGCACTGATCAAAAATAGAAATAGGAATGATTGCAGTTTTTTTAGAGCAGTTTTTGTGTTAGCAAATGATGACTGTGTATGTGTGAGTGTGCGGTAGGTGATCAACCTAGATTAGACCAGTTAAATTATATTACATCTACTTGTTTAATAAGACCAAACTAGATTATAGTGTGGGGGTCAGAGTCTTGCAATGGATTTTAAATCAAACATGGAAGAAGTGGCATAGTACAGAGTTTTATAGATAGGAAATATCAGTCAATTTATTGTAATTCAAATTATCCCGATCCCATGAGTTTTTGAATGGACACACAAGTGCTCAGTAGTGCACAGCCTCATTAAGAAACTGAAGGGATCAGTAGACATGAGAGAAATTTTTATCTCCCCACTTGCTATACTGAAAAGAAAAACTGGCAATGAAACAGGATGTTGACCTTATCACTGTTAAAGGCGGGATCGGAGGGAACATAATGGCAGAGACAGTGGTACATGGCAGGGATCAGATTGTGGACAGTGTAGGGATGACAGGCAGTGGAGTGAAGGGCACGATGTAAGGCAGCAGTCGGGGAAGGAGTTCTCACATTTGTTATGAATAAGTGTGATCAGCTGCTTGTCAGCCACTGATTACAGCTATTCATAAATTGACAGAGTCTAGGTGACCCCTCTGCTATAAATTTACAAGTTTATAGCCTAAGGAAATGCAAAGGCTATAAATGTTACTTGAGATATAAGAGCCCCTAATATTCTGCCCAGTACCCAATCAGCTCTCTTCAGTGGGACCCCTGTACCAAGTTCGCAAATCACTGAGCTTGGTCGCAGAATCATCGCTGTCCTCACTTTCAGTGTCTAATGATGAATTTCCCAACGAATCGCTATGGCTCAATTCTGCAAGTGATTCTAATTTACTATCGTTGTTTTCTACCTGGTCTAAAACCGCTTTTGACCTAAAGGGATGCTTTTTAGATGCCATGGATGTCCTCAAGTTTCCAGGCAGAAAGAACAGTAAAAGTGCAGGCAGGACACTAAACAAAGCTCTAGGGACAACATTGAAGTGAAATGGTTTGATACATAAATGTAATCATAGCAGATTACATTGTATTGTGTGTATTCTGTTTATATTGCATGTTTTCACTTTTGAATTTCCCGCCGGTTCCGCCCCCCTCTGTGACGCCGAAAATGAAACTAAAAGTCAGATGCCGGCATCGGCCAGCCGCGTACAGCAGAGGACACCACAGGCTCGTAGGGACAAGGTAAGTGACACTTTTGTGCAATCCCGAGTGTGGCTCGGGGTTACCACTATTGGTACTGAAAATTAACCCCGAGCCACACTCGGGAATACCGCCAGGGAGGTTAAAGTGACCCAGTGGGGTGATAAATGTTAGTTTGCATTTGTCATATGATAAGTTTCTTGCAGTTGATTTTATGTTGCTTTCTATCATACTGTATGTTAAAGAGCTGACTTTTTTTATTTTTTATTTAGTCTTTTACTTTTCTTACCTTCGAGGGCCTACAAGTGTTCAACACATTGTTGAGGTACGATGTATCGAACCTTATACTCAAGGGTGGTAGAAAATCTTCCTTTTTCCCCGCAAGTATCATGACTAATATGTATTCAAGGAACACACACAATCTGCGATTTTTTCTCCCATAATGTCCTGGGTTTAAATTCTCCCTTTAAATGTATGAAGGCTTTTAAAGAGGAACTTTACCCATATCTTCAATATAACAACAAATACACCTTTAGAAATGTTTAGTAATGACAATTTAAAATTTTTTGCATACCTTATTTTTAACTTCTTCCCCAGTCTTCTCACAGTGACCATTTTAACTAAGAGCAGACTAATATTTCACCCTTTACTTCCTGGAAATCTAGCACATGTGACTAGGATTTAATACTCGGGCACATTACATCATTTGTGCCAAAGTGGACCAGGAAGTGGAAAAACAATAATTATAAGTAAAAGAAAAATATGTTTGTTTAGCTAATGAATGTAAGATAATTTCGTATCAGCATGTAGAGATGCATACTGATGTGATATTTAGTGAAAGGGAACAAAGGTCCCCTTTAAATTTTGCCACTTATTGGGGGCCGATATAGTGACAATATTTGCACAGAAATATTTTTTTTTAAAACATTACCCTCTATGCTATTATGCTAGCTTAGTAGAGGCAAAAAGTTGGTATAGTCCTCTGCATTTGCTTTTACAGGAAAAAAAGGCAATTTGGGGGAGGATCTGGTAACCTTTCTAATTTATTAGGCTCCTAATGTGGGTCAACTATAGTTCTTTAAGAAAATAGAGATAGTAATTTAGATTTGGATCACATATGGATAAGGACCATTACAAACAACCCCCCAAGCAGAGCCAATTGTCTGATTTATTATTCCAACAGGATTTAGTAGATGTGTGGAGGAAAGTCAACCCCACCTCAAGGGATTATACCATCTTCTTATGAGCGTATGCCAAATACACTAGAAAACTGACCACATCTTGTACTAGTGATTATATATATATATATATACACAATTTGGGAACTATTTATGGGGTCCAAGTGATACCACATCGCAAAGAAGAGTATGAAATATTAAGGCATATATAGGGGCTTTTCAACTATCGAAAACACCACTGATGGTCAATACAAAACTATATTAAAACTACATCTTTATTGTTACAAAGTAAAAAATAGATTTACACAGTTAAAAACAAATATAAAATGATCCTTCCTTTCAGTTTTTGCATACACTCATAATCACTCTTATGTAGATACCAGCAATGTTGCCCAATTGTCTAGAAACAACAAAAAGTCCATATGATACGATATTAACATGGTGTCAGGGTATCAAAGGGTGCCATTACTCCTCGACATGTTTCATGCCCGATATAGGGGCTTCTTCATGGGGAAGAGGGGGGGATGCTCTGCTGTATTTGTGTGACCACTTGAAGGAGGGAAAACGTCTATAAAAGCCAAAGGAATAGTTCCCACAGTGTTAGCACTTGCCACTAACTAGACGGCCATTTGGAAGAGAGAACCAAGGCAATGCCATCAGCTAGCTCCCGTGGAGACCAGAGTACAGAGAAGTAAAGGCCCTCATGTACCTTGGTTCTCCCTTCCAAATGGCTGTCTAGTGAGTGGTTGTAGTTTCCTAGTCTAACTGTCATCCAAATTGAAAAAGTATTAAATCAAATTATTGAACACAAAACTAAAGAGTATCATAGTCTACATCAAGAACACACAAATGATTCCCAAATTTAGATGTTCGCCCAAAACTTGAACAACTATGAATGAAACTAAATCTATGTTTGACCAACAATGTGGATAAACAACTGTGAAGGTCTCCACATATATTTTTTACTGGGGGGGGATAAATCTGGTTCACGTCTTGCAAAGAAACCTAACCCCAGGCCATACCTATAGGTCATTTTCAAACTCAAGCTGAATGAAGGTACTGTATTGCAAAACCCTAAAAGGGTCCTACAATCATTCCATGACTATTATAGTAAGTTGTACGTATGATCAGAGGCCCTGCCCTCAGATATTGTAGACAAATATAGCCCGTACAGCCCCCGAAGTTGGCCGAGGGGCTCAGTCGAGCCGAAGGCATATGCTTCAGCTCGACTGAGCCCAGGGGAAATTCTAAGCTGGCCATACGGCCGGCCATTGGTCGGCCGACAGCCTGCTTCTGACAGCTGGGCGGAGCCAGCCGTCATCTCACGGCTGGCTCCGGCTACCTGCAGAGAAATCAGCATCCCTGGTTACCAGGTAACCAGGGACGCCATTCTATCATTACACTGAGAACCCGTCGGAGCCGCTGTAAAATCACAGCAGCTCTGCCGAGTTCTGTGTGTAATGACAGAAGGCGTCCCTGATTACCTGGTAACCAGGGTCGCCTTCTGTCATTACACTGTGGCTCCTCAGAACACTGAGAACCCGGCGGAGCCGCTGTAAAATCACAGCGGTTTTGACGGGTTCTCAGTGTGTAATGACAGATGGGCATCCCTGGTTACCTGGTAACCAGGGATACCCATCTGTCATTACTCTGAGACCCCGGAGGAGCCGCTGTGATATCATAACTTAAAGTCTAAATTTAATAAATCATGGGATCAGTGGACTCGATACTCCTGCACTCTGTGGTAGACATGTGAGATTTGTTCTGTTCCGATTTGAAATTCAAACAAATTTTTGGAAATTTGGATGCATCTGAATGTCCAAATGACTGAAATAACGAAAATTTGGGATGCATCCGAATGTAAGAACTTCTGAAAATGTATATGAATTTAAAATCGGATTTTCGTTTACTTGGACTGTAAAAAATGTATTTATTTATTTATTTCCTTTTCTCTGTCACTTCGCTGCAACAAATATTCGTCCGGATCTGAATGCCGAACTGAATGTATTTTCGGACCCGAATACCGAAAAACATAATACTGAAAAATATGAAATAAAACTAAATTAATTTCTTGCCAGCTTACATGTCTACTTTGTGGTTCCTCCGGTTGGCCCCTATGTCACCAAAGGACATAGTCATGATGTCGGGATCAGCAGGACGACCAGCTAAACACAGTGGAGGACCAGGAATCTGACACTCCTGCAACTGTTGGTTTCTGAAGAGACTTAAGGCAATGATTTCTCTGCTTTAGAACATTGCTTGGTGGCACAAGTAGCAGCAGAGGTCGGTATAAATATTCTTCTTTGCAGAAACCTCATTTATTCAAGGTTTTATTGTGACAACAGGATCACATCAAGAAGAGTATTGCCTGAGTTGTAGGTTACAGCAGTTTGTGTATGAGGGAGAGTTTACTGCTGAGTCAAACTGTGTTGTATGTAATGGCTAGAAGGAGTTATGACTACACATAGCCAACATCATGTTGCATCATGTTTCATTTCATTCAGCGAGCCCAAAATGTTATAGGCAATAACTATTCTTCCAAATGGTGTATCCAACAGCAAAAGTAGGCAAAGAGAAGTCACTTTTCATGTTACATACTTATTGATGTAATATATGTTCTGTCCACAGTTTATCCGTGCATATTTGTAGTACTGTTATAAATTATACGAATTAGAACACAGTAGAAGATGTTTTATTTTCAGAATATTATATGAGGTTGAGTTACATCCAAGAGCTTCATTTATCCCACAAATACTTTTATTAGACACATCAGCCTTTTTGGCTAATGCCCAATAGCAATTTTGTGAGTTTTCATAAACCTATACATTTTTACTTTTGATGTGACTGCTTGTTTGTAGTGACCAATGCGTAAAATGATTATTGTACTATTATCGTACTTGATAAACCATCATTGCAAAAAAAGGTTCACATACAGTTCTCAACTGTGTTGTAAGTGATTACAAAGTTGCTCGGCCTGGGTCCTATAGTTAGAAATCCCAGCTTCCAAAATACACTAAGGTGTACCAATTGCTATTTTTAGGCAACAAATTGAAACTAGATTTATACTGTTCAAAGTTAGTGCAGAAATTCATTCTTACCTCACATGATATCCGTTTTGGTAAAATTATTGTAGGCGATGTATTTATACATTTAATACTTTCATGCTCCGGACTGATCCAGGTAAGGTCCTCAGTTCTATTTGGTAGAGGTATTTCTGTTTTATCTTCACAATCTAAAAATGCATTTCAAACATTGTGATATTTATTGTGAAACACACAAAAGGGAAACAACACTAAAAAGTAATACAACTATTTTGAGACTAAAGTAAATAAAGGTCACAAAAAGCCTCAAAATTTGGCCATCTTGCGAATAGGGTTCAAAATGATATACACCATTTGAGATATTCATCATTTACGTTTAGACTCTCATTTTACATCAAAATATGCTGTAGATGAAAATATAGGGATAAAGGAGCACCAATGGAGAAATTGCAGCAGCAGGCAAGAGATAAAAACCCCTTTAATTTTTTATTTTTGACAGAAAGGTGTTAGCACAGGCAGCAGCTATCGGGGAGCACAACAGCAGGAATGGATCACATATATACTGTGAGGGGAATTTATCAAAACGGGAGAATACAAAAATTGTATTTCCTGCAATACATAAGCATACACCTTAAATATACCCCTAATATATCTATTTCAGTCATAATTTACAACATCTATGTGTACAGTACCCTACACAAGTATTCACTCCCTTGGTGTTTTTCCTGTTTTTTTGCATTACATTCTGGAATTAAAATTGATTTTTGAGGGGTTTAGTACCATGTAATGTACAAAACATGTCTACCACTTTATAGGTGCAAAATCATAACTGCATAGGTGCATACCCCCAAAGGTCAATACTTTGTTGAGCCACCTGCTGCAATTACAGATGCAGGTCTCTTGGGGTATGTCTGTCTTTGCTAAGCACATCTAGCCACTGGGATTTTTGCCCATTCTTCAAAGCAAAACTGCTCAAGCTTCAAGTTAGTTGGGTTGCGTTGGTATACAGCAATCTCCAAGTTATGCCACAGATTTTCAATTGGATTCAGGTCTGGGCTTTGACTAGGCCATTCCAATACATTTGCATTTCCATTTCCATTTCAATCACCCCAGTGTGGCTTTAGCAGTGAGCAGTGTGTTTAGGGACATTGCCTTGCTGGAAGGTGAACCTCTGCCCCATTCTCAAACCTGTAACAGATTGATTTTCCCATGTTATTTTTCCTTCAGTCCTTTTTCAGTCCCTGCCAATGAAAAACATCCCTACAGCATAATGCCCTCCCACCATGCTTCACTGTGGGGATGATGTTTTTAGGGTGATGGGAAGCGTTGGGTTAGCATCACACACAGCATTTCCCGTGATGGACAATAAGCTAAATTTTAGTCTCATATGACCAAAGAACCTTCCTCTGGTGTTTTCTTTTTTCTGGCCACTCTTTTTCATAAAGCCCCACTCTGTGGAGTGTATACGCTTAAAGTAGTTCTGTTAGCAGTAGGGTTGCCACCTGTACAGGATTAACCCGGACAGTCTGGGTTTTGAATGCTGTGTCTGGGTTTCATGGCAGCAGAAACCTGGACACAAGATGTCAGGCAGACAGGGGCAACCAAAATTAAGATAGGGGCTACTGGCCCCCTACTGAAAATAGTATCCACTGTGATTTTTACATATGAATGGGCGGCGCTATTTACATATGAATAAGACACGACTCATTCTGACCACAAAATGTCCGTGCGTCACTAGAGTGTTCGGGTTTCTCTTGAAGAAAAGGTGGCAACCCTAGTTAGCAGATAATTTCATGTCCACTGTGGATCTTTGCAGCTACCTCAGTGTAATATTTGGAGTGTTTGTTGCATCTCTCTTCAATGCCCTTCTTGCCTGGTCTGTAAAATTTGGCAGGCAGCTACCTTGTAGTGGTTCCATAGTCTTTCTCTTTTGTTATAATGGATTTAATCGTGCTCTGTGCGATGTTCAAAGTTTGGGATTTTTTTTATAATCCAACCCTGATCTATACTTCTCTATAGACATGTGCACTGCCAAAAAATTAGTTTAGTTTCGTTTTAAACTCGGATTTGTGTTATTTCGTTTTTCGGGATTCGGGTGTGAAAGTCAATTCGGATTCGGAATTCGGAATCGGACGAAATTGGTTAGCGTTAGTTCTTTCGAACGTTCGTTTCGTTTTCGTTTCGTATTCGTTTCGTTCGTTCACAGCAAAGTGACATTTGAGGGGGAAAATGTCACTTTGCTCCAACGAACGAAATGAATAAGAAACGAAAACGAAACGAACGTTCGAACGAACTAACGCTACCGAATTTCGGAAACGGAAATTCGAATTCGTTTGCATTCATTATATCTGTAATTCGGAATTCGGATAGATCCGAATGTCAGAATTTCCGAAAATTTGTCCGAATTTCGATTCGGAACGAAACTAATCGCACATGTCTACTTCTCTACAACTTTGTCTCTGTTCGGAGAGCTCCTTTGTCTTCTTGTTGCTTGCTTATTGGTATTGCAGACTCAAGTGCCTTTCTGGACATGTGTATTTATACTGACATCATGTGACAGATCATGTGACACTTTGCTTGCCCACAGGTGGATCGTTATCAACTAATTAGTGGACTTTTGAAGTTAATTGGTTAGCTCACATCTTATTTAGGAGTTTCATAGCAAATGTGCTCTTAAGATTTCTGTTTTTTGGTCTTACTTATTGTTTGTGTCACAATAAAAATGATTTTGCACCTACTTCATTCCAGATTGAAATTCAATAAAACAGGAAAAACAGCAAAGGGGTGAATACTTTCCCAAGGCTCTGTATACAGTATATGTAAATGGGGTCCCCTTTCCTGAATTTGGTATTCAGAACATTAAGAAATGTAAACAGGAACAGAGGCAGTATTCACTCCTTTGGGAATTGCTGTAATTTAAGCATGCAAGGAATACTAACAAATCTGTGGCATTCCAATAATAGTGTAACTTAATAACTTTTCTACTTTTGAGCAGACCAAAAAGATATGGAGGAGGGCCAATCGTAGCAGAAGCCAAGCCACAGATGCAATGCTTGATTCATTTCAATGCCACAAACAATATGATGGCAGAGCTGTGGCCAGTGTTGTAGACCACTGAAATCTAGCAGTGGCAAATGTGCAGTGAGCACTTTCTCCATAATACAGTGGATGGACATGTACCACATTTCTTTCATCTATCCACAACACCACTTACCTGATCTTGTAATAGGCATGCCACAATTTTGTGAGGTTTGTTCAACCTACTTCTCAACAATAATTGTTTGCAAATGGCCTCTAATGTTCCATCAGCACTTATTTAGGCAAAATATATGCAGGAGGTGGTTGTAAGGGTCGCCCATGGATAAGCACCTTGGCCCCATGCCGATGGGGACAAGGGCCTCTTTCCCACAATCCTGACCCGGTGGTTGTGGTGGTCTGCGGGCAAGGGAGCTTATTTGCATCAGGGTACCCCTTTAATGAAGGGGCACTCAGATACCGCCCCCCCCTTGTGAATGAGTAAGGGGTACTTGTACCCCTACCCATTCACTAAAGGGTTAAATAAAATAGTTATTAAGAAATCCAGACTTTTGATAAAATCCTTTATTTGGAAAAAAAACAAAAGACATGTTTTTGACAAGTCTTTTATTTATTTTTTTCAAAACCCCAAAAATTGATCCACCGATGTAATCCATGGTCAATCGCGGCATCCAGGATTGTCCACGACGACGACACGAAATAAAAAATAAAACAATCAAAAATAAATAGTAATAATAATAATTTTTACATTATTATTTAAATTACCGCAGTCCCGACCTCTCCCCGCGGACTCTTGCCGCATAATGGCATTTTGACAGATGCTGGCGAAACATTAACCCATTGGGCGGAGCTAGCGGTGACAGCTAGCTCCACCTAATTGTGTAGTTTGATGTCATCTGACAGGTGAGCCATGATTGGGCAAAGTCATAATGGCTTTGCCCAATCATGGCTCTAACAGAGTACTGAGCCCTGATTGGGCAAAGTCTTGCACCTGACCTGTGGTCAGATGCAAGCCTTTACCCAATTAGAGCTTCAGAAGGCGCATTGACTTGTGGGATGTTGCGTGGTCGAACAGACCGCGAACATCCCACAAAGTTCTTATGTTCGGCGAACGCTCGAACTAGCGATGTTCGAGTCCAACTCATGTTCGACTCGAACATACAGCCCATCCCTATTAATAATACCGCACTCTACAACCACTTTGCCTCCCAGTCTACAGGACGCAACAAGATTGGTGACTAGGATGTCTCTTCTATCTCTACAGAAGCCTGCATCTTTTCTTCCACATCCTGGTGACTGTGCCTGCAATGCTTTTTACTGCTTGGATTTATATATTTGAGACTTACATATTTGCTGCTATCATGAGAACTACTGCTAATCATGAGGATTACTTACTGCTATAAAGACTGCTTTACTTATTCACCACCTAGAAGCTGGACAGCATATTTTCTATACTCTACCAGCAGCAAATGACAGTTATGATACAGCTCTGACAGCATCAAAGATCTCCTTTGTGCCTAAAGTAAACATGGTTGGTTACCTTAGAGACCCAAATCCCATGCTTGGTTGTCTGACGGTGACTGTAAAATTTTAATCAACTAGTGTGAAATCTGAATTCTACATTGTAAAAAAGGCACTGCTATGCTTGGCAGGGATCTTTTTACTTAATTAGATTTACAACTAGTGGGTGGTCGTATAAAAACAGCTGCAGTTGTCCCATTGATACCAGTGTCCATATGCTTCGGCTCAACTAAGCCCAGGTGAAAGGCGAAACTGGCCGAACGGCTAGCCTGCCACTTGCAGAGACAGATCAGCATCCCTGGTTACCAGGTAACCAGGGATGCCGATCTGACATTACACTGAGAACCCGGCGGAGCCGCCGTGATATCACAGCGGCTCGGCCAGTTTCTCAGTGTGTTCTCTGTGTGTAATGACAGATGGGCGTTCCAGGTTACCAGGTAACCAGGGATGCTGATCTGTCATAACTCTCCTGGACGCTCCTGGAGTCTCCCGCTATTAGATAGCGGCTCCCGGCCGCCCGGGAGAGAAACACTTTCTCCCGGAAAGGTTTACTTTGCTTGATCGAGTAGAGTAAACCTTTCCCTGCTCTGTTCTTTTTTTTTTTTCTTCTGACATCGGAGCCGCCGGCCGCCGTCAGTCAGAAACAAAAAAACAGCATTGGAATGCATAACTACATTCCTATTGGCTATTTCACTTTGCAATAGCCAATAGCAAACTAGCTATTGCTCCCGCCCAGTGCTGCTGTCAATCAGCAGAGGGGACCTGAAGTTCTCCATCAGGTCCCCTTCTAGTGATTGACAGCAGCAGAGGGCGGGTGCAATAGCCAGCTTGCTATTGGATATTGCAAATTGAAATAGCCAATAGGAATCTAGCTTTGCATTCCTATGCCGTTTTTTTTTTTTATTATTATTATTCTGACGGCAGCAGCTGTCAGAATACTAAAAAAAAACAAAAAAACTTGCAGATAGCAAAGAAACTATTGCTTCCTCTGCTATCTGCCATCATTTCAGGGGTGTGCTCTCTCCCCCCAGCATTACAATGAGAGCTTAGCAGAGCCGGAGGTGATATGAAAGCTGACTCTGCTGAGCTCCCATGGTACTGACAGTTCAGCGTCCCCTGGTTATTTGGTAACCAGGGGACACTGATGTGTCAGTTCCATGAGAACTCAGCAGAGTCAGCCGACCCGAACCCAACCCAGACCCGAACCCAGCATGTTCGGCCGACCCGAGCCCAGCCGCTGCAAGCCGATGTACAGCTGATTTCAGCCGGTATATGGCTTCTTGAAGCCTAATGTTTAAACATGTATTTGAAAAAAGCATGGGTAGCTGGGCACTGCTATAGGGAGCATGTGCCAATGAAAAAATAAATAAATACCAAGAAATTAGACTTTAAGGGCAATATGGGAAATACACCAGTCCTTTAAGTTACATGCTTGTGAGTAGACATGTGCACTGCCAAAAAATTCGTTTAGTTTCGTTTTAAATTCGGATTTGTGTTATTTCGTTTTTCAGGATTCGGGTGTGAAAGTCAATTCGGATTCGGAATTCGGATTCGGACGAACTTCGGTAGCGTTAGTACGAACGTTCGTTTCGTTTTCTGTTCTTATTCGTTTCTTATTCGTTTCATTCTTTCGTTTGCAGCAAAAGTGACATTTGAGGGGGAAAAAATATTTTTCTCCTTCTCTAATGTCACTTTGCTCCAACGAACGAAACGAATAAGAAACGAATAAGAACAGAAAACGAAACGAACGTTCGTACTAACGCTACCGAATTTCGGAAATGGAAATTCGGATTCGTTTGCATTCGCTATGTCTGTAATTCGGAATTCGGATACATCCGAATGTCCGAATTTCCGAAAATTCGTCCGAATTTCGATTCGGAACGAAACGAATCGCACATGTCTACTTGTGAGATGCATTTGAACTGGATGTGGAGACATGGGTACAATATGATGTACTATACAAACAGCAGTTGAAGATTTGTAATTTTGGGGCGATAGCAACACCACCACTACCACTAAATGACAGATCCCTGTTCAAATTTTGTTTGTTAACAGGAGGATCTGTTAGTTATCTGTGGTAGAACTACCATCGCTAAATGATGATTTCCTGGCGGCTTCTGTTGTATGTGGGGGGCAGACATCTGGGCCCCCCTTGTTGTAAAGAACCCCCTATAAAAAATGTATTATAAGCAATACCCTCAAATGTAAATTCAATGTCAATGAGGTGACATCACGCGACCAAATATGGTTTAAATATTTGGTCAGTGATGTTACCCACTATCCTCCACTGGCTTGTTTACATACAGAAGATGGTAGGAAACTGTAATTTGCAATGGGAGTAGAGGAGAGGAAGCATTGTTGGTCAGCAGGTGGTCTTGGTGGCAGGTTAACATATTTGGCCAGTGCTAACAGTGATTCACATGGCCCTATATCTATCTCACTGTATGATGTGATTGATTTTGGATTTACATCTTTGGACATGGTTTTGTTTTATATTAAGGTACTTTTGTCACAGTGTGGTTTTTATTAACGTTTTCCATTTTTTTGTGAATGAGTAAGAAGGGCTATGTACCCAATACTCATTCATGTAGTGAGGAGGGCTGGATATCTGGGGGTCCATTATTTTAATGGGTGCTTCCAGATTTTAAAACTTACAACCCACAGACCCCCACATCCACTGGGTCAAGGATGTGAGGATGAGGCCCTTGTTCCCATCCTGGATAAGGGCCTGGTATATATTTTGAAGAGGCATCCCATGTCATTTTTTTTCTTAAAAGCTTG
>NW_017306640.1:449646-459955 GCF_000935625.1 Nanorana parkeri | reverse complement strand
CCAACCATCCTGGTTGCATGTCTGGATAAGGTTCTAGTATAGCTTTTGAGGGGCAAGCCACATGCCCTTAACATTAGGGGGTGCTTTGTGGAGGGGGTGAAAATCCTTACACCCCTGTGCACAGCACCTTGTCATCATGTTAATGAAGACAAGAGCTTTATTCTCACATTCCTTGCCCTGTGGATGCAGGGGTCTGTGAGGGAGGAAATTGATCAGATTCTGTAAGCCTTCTCTAAAATAAAGGGGCACCCAGCTATCCGTGTTTACCCCAATGTAAATGAATAAAGGGTATATAGTACCCCTTATTACTCATTCACATAAAAAAGTTAAATAGTAAACAAAAAATGGCCACACCTTACAAAAAGTCATTTATTTAAAAATATCCCAGTGAGTGATGCCCTGATGACTCACTGACATGACAATTCTTGCCACAGCAATCCTCTCATGCCAATACTGCTGGCACAAATGATGGTTCCCTGACAATGCTAGAATGTCATCAAAGTGCTGAGGAACCTGGGTGATGTAATTTACAAATTATGATCTTAATCATATTTGATAAGTGACATCACCCAGAGTCCCCACAATGTGTTTACAATGTGAAACACGCTGATAGGAAGTGATTCATATGGCGTCCGTAGTGATACCACCACTAAAAAAAATGACTTCCGGTTACAGAAGCTGGAGGTTCGGATTGACAGACAAAATGGCCGTTGATTGAACTGCGAACAAGCTGGGTTCGGGTCAAACTCACTATCGACCAAACCCAAACCTCATCCCTACTTGTATAGAGCCACAGTTATTAAGATGACTGGAACATTTTTAAAAACAATAATGGAGTTTGCAACAAATGTCTGGTTTAATCACGCAATACAAAAAAGTGACTGCAGAATGTATATACAAATGATTAGACCTGCAGAGTCACTATTAAAACAAAACATTCAAGTGTTGGATACTGTTGTAGGACAGTATAATCAAAATGATTTTGTATGTAGATGTAGAGTGAATGTATGTACTGTAGATGATAGATGAAACATTACTGGAAGCAGTAGTAAATTCATGAAAGGACAGAATATTGCTGGTATCATGTAACTGAAATAATGCAAGTTACACGCTATAATTTAATATGTTGGTTTGTCACAAAATTTCCTTCCATTTTATGAAGCAGATCTTTATATTTTGTGTGGGTGTATCGTGTCTGCTGGCTGTAAGCAGCTATAAGCAAAAAGCCTGCAGAGATTGCTACAGTGAGCCATATCTACACATTAGGAATAATTTCCAATACCTAATGATACTCAGCCAAAGTAATCAGCTGGAGGCTGAATAAAATTAATGCCTATGATTTTTCCTCCCTCAGGTACACAGGAATCTCCTGAAGTGAACAACAAGCCTTCCAGAATGATGATTTAGCTGTCTACATTGCGTTTCAAAGTCTTTTTTTTAAAAAGAGGTAAAGTCTAATCAAACTTGTGTTTTGGTTTTCTTAAAGTAAACCTTTCCTGATAAAAATCTGGAGTATGCCATTGCTTACTCATTATACAGATCTACAGGACTTTAACCCGATGCAATGCAATGACAGCCTATGTATTTCTCTTAGCGCCGTTTGCATTTCAGCCTGTTATTAGATCTCGACATAGCAATATGCACAGTAGGCATGTGCTTATCGGTGCCAGAGATAAAGAGGCAGTTTTTCCCTGTATAGTTATTGACCACACTCTTTTTTCCTTTTAGTAGAAATATATACCCCCCAACCATGCCAGATTCCGTGGAACTGTCGTGGGATTTTTAACACAATGGCAGTGCCTTACAGATCCAGGCTGTGTCCTGAACCCGAGTGCTGGAGTGCTTGTTCCAGCATCCAACTCAATGCAGTCTGTGTGGTGTGCGCTCTCTTGCCCGACAGAGTCTGCATAGTCCCAGTAGCAAGATGGTAAGGGAAAAAGCAGCAACACGACACACTTCTGGGACAATGCGGGAGTTTGAAGCGTGGTAAGTGTTGTCCACTAACCCCTATGCTTACCCCCACTCCCGCTGGGCACTATTGTCCTCCCCAGCCCCCACAGGACACAATTGTCATCTCTCACCCCCCTGCTGGGCACTATTGTTCTTCCCCACCCTCTGCTGGTCACCACTGTCCTCCAATTTTTTATATTAAAAAATATAAATATAATTTAAACACAGCACATTCTGCTCTTAAACAAAAAGATGGCTTTATACGAAGATGGCTTTATACCCAAAATAAAATCATATGAAACCAATATATTATTACTGAGTTAAAACAACATCTTAATAAGAATCACTCCACAACACCAAACATCAAACTGTAAGATCTAGGAACAAATTTACACCCCTTATACATGCAGCCCTATCACACTAGGAAAATCCTGATCATCCTGAGAGCAATGCCTCAGGTTCCCCCAGAAAGCGAGCCAGGCTAGGTCCCTTTTCACTGACCCACCATTTTCCCTGAATCACAGAAACCCAGCATATTGCCAAGATTGTCCTTCAATAGGGCAAAGAAAAAAAAAACCTATTGGATTGAGCATTTCTAGGCCATCCGTACCTGGACAGGTGAGTTATATTCTGTTTGATAAGGTTCAGCTTATTTCCCCATAATTGTTGGAAAAAACTGCTGTAGACCTCTGTGTGGAGAAAAAATCACCAACAGAAGAAGCTGACATGTAAAAGATCTGAATCAGTTAGGTTTTCATTAGGTTAACATTTTCCTTCAGGGAGAGTCTCCATCTTTTCTAGTTTACCACCTTGGGATTGGCATTCACCAGCCTGCTTTCCCAGGACAGAATTTGATACCCAGCATTTTAATTTACTGCTAGGGCTCTGGGAAGGCATCTGGAAGTTTAAAGCTTTACTCTTTTCATGGTTGACTTTGGAACCAGAAGCCTGCATGTACTTCTCTATCACATTGATCACCTCTTGCACCTTCTCTGTCCCAAAAATAATAACAGTCACATAGGAGGCATAGGCCATAACCCTCAATGCTCGCTCACCTGTTGTCAGGGTACCAGGGGTCTTACCACTCCTTGGGGTCGCCATGTGCAGCAGAGGGCACGGATTCTTCTTCCTGGCAGGACCCCTGGCGCCAGGTTGCGGGGGCGCCCGCGTAGTGCGCCTGCGCCCATTATTGGTGTCAGGTGTGGGCCTTGCTGGGGGAGGTTCCCAGAACACACCCTCTGCCTTTCATTTGCCATTGGCTCCTGGATGGAGAAGCTTCCTGGTTGCCTTGGCAACCAGGGGGTGGTCTTAGTTCCCCACTGGGTATAAAAGCCCAGTCAGAGCCCTTGCTCATTGCTGAGTTATTCTACCTATATGGTGCATCGCCTAGCCTCCTGTGTTTTCTGCTGCTGCTATTTCCTAACCCCTTGTCTGACTTCCTGTTGCTGACTCTTTGGCCTGCCTTCCCGTTCTTGAACCCAGCTGCCTGCCTCGACCCGGACCGGACTTTGACTTCACCTTTGGATTGCCCCTTTGTACCTCGCCTTCGGACTAAGGTCCGTTCCTGCCAGTGGGTTCCGCTTCCCGGCCCAGGCCGACGATTACCTCCTGACGCCTGTGTTGTCCAAAGGCATCTCAAACAATGATCAATATAACGTTCTTATGAAGGGTTCAATTGTGAATACATATAGCAGGGGGCTCAAAGGATTCCCCTGGAACAAACCAGAGGTAGCCTCAAAAAGCCATCCAATCCAAGTATTAACAACTGAGAAGCTCTCAGTCCTCTTATACAGTGCTTTCAGCCAAACTATAAATCTCCCCTGCAGGCCATCTTTACCAAGTAGCAACCACAGATACTCATTATTCACCCAATAAAAGCTTTTGCCTGATCCAATGCCTATAAGTACTTTCTGCACACAGCAGCCCTGCACCACTTCAAAGCCTCCAAGACAGCCAAAAACACTAAAAAAGTACTTACCTTGGACTGAATGGTGCTGATGATGGAACAACAAATCTCATGCTACTCATAACAAGATCTTTTTATTAACATTGAGAAGTCTGATGGGCTACAAATTCTCAATCATTGAGGAGTCTTTTGACAACAGAATGACAGCGGATGGCCCTCCTGGCCCAGTGTCAGTTTTAGCTACAATCAAATACATTTTCAGAGACGCCACATGGGCAGATGCCATGCATTAATGAAACATAACTGTCTAAAAATATTGTCTAATATTCCCAGCGTTTTAATCGTTTTTTTGCAAGTTCTCAATATGGACTTGAATGTAGAAGGAAGTGGGGGTACAGAATTACTCTTATTTCAATGATCTCTCATAGAGAGGCTATATCCTGGTGAGTAATTTTTAGATATTATTCATGCTGATGTGATGATAATGCAATATCCATACTTCATTAAATAGCAGAGCAGCAAAAAGGGGGGGCAAGTATGCAGCTCCCCTCTCATGCACCATACCGGCCCACATGCCTTCAACATGGGATGGGTTGATGAGGATTGGACTTTTTCCCCACAACCCTGGCCCAGTGGTTGTGGGGATCTGCGGGCAGGTGGCCTTGTCTGAATCTGGGTGCTCCCTTTCATAAAGTGGCCGCCCCCTCATGAGTTGTATTCATTTACCAAATAAACAGTAAAATTGTAAATAAACACACAACACCGTATACAAAGTCCTTTATTTGAAGAAAAAAAACATAACACAGGTTTTTGACAAGTCCTTTATTTTAAAAAAGTGTCCATCGCTGTAAACCCCACATCAATCACATCAACCAGCTCTGCTCCGGAATCATAATGACAGCTCTGCTCCCAAATGCCAACAAAGGGATGGAAGAAGTCCCAAGATGTCACGACTCACTCGACCCCTTTGTTGATATTCGGGTCAGAGCTGTCATTTTGCAGTGAGAGTTTGTCAGGATCCGCCAAGATCTGTCATGTCGGCAGGCGTTGGTTCTTTATTCTTTCAGCGAGTCATCACTCTCTGTCCACCATTGGGATTGATCTTTGAATTACTTAGATGGAAACTTTTTGGGTTTTTTTTTTAATGAAGGAATTGTCAAAAACCTTTGTTGTGTTTTTTCTTCAAATAAAGGACTTTGTATACAATGTTGTGTGTTT
This sequence comes from Nanorana parkeri, assembly GCF_000935625.1. NCBI lineage: Eukaryota > Metazoa > Chordata > Amphibia > Anura > Dicroglossidae > Nanorana > Nanorana parkeri. The sequence continues at coordinate 454,881 of NW_017306640.1, read as the reverse complement.
ATTTACAATTTTACTGTTTATTTGGTGAATGAGTAGGGCTAACATAACAAATACCCTTTACTCATTCATGAGGGGGGGGGGGGGCTGCATCTGGGTGCCCCCTGCCCACAGACCCCCACAACCACCGGGCCAGGGTTGTGGGGAAGAGGCCTCTGTCTTTATTGACAAGGTGCTTTTCCAAGGGGTCCATCCCTGGCAAAGCACCCTACTCATTTGAGGTAGTCTAGTAAGGGATTTTAGGGAGACCGCGTGCTTTTTTTTGTGCTTTTTTTTGGCATTGGGTCCACCCTAAAATTCCTACCAGACTTGAAGGGTCTGGTACAAAATGGGGGGACCATGTGCTTTTTTTTAATCGTTTCTGTAGACTGTCAAAAGTTAAAAATAATGAAAAATCTAAAAACAAAGCAAAACACATTTTTTGGCTGATGCACACGTCTTAAAAATTCATTACATCATATACATATAAATCTGAGTATATACTTCAAGTGTATGTCCAGTGGAAACTTTTTTGTTTTGTTTTTGATAGAGTGGGGAAGAATAAAACCTCTATTTTATTTACTGAGATCCGGTTTTCTATTGGAGAGATTTACCCACACTTCCTGTCCTGCCGACAACAATTTCACCAAAAATTAGGGAAAACTTTCAACAGCAACACAGATAGAGAAAAAAAAGTATTTTTCTTTTTAAAATTGAGTAAAGCTAGAACTCCTACAAGCTTTTTATAGCTTTCTTTACCCCTGTGAAACTATTGTCACTACGACAGGAAGTGATAGGATACCTCTCTGAACCTGACTGGGGTTCTAATTCTTCTTTACTCAAACAAAAAAAAAAGTTCACATGGTCTTACACTTACCAGGCTTGTTTTATGTTCTCTGCTAGACTGGTGATCAAATTACCTTCATTCATGACTGTGGATACAACAGAAATGTATTCATTTGGGTCTTCATCACTTAGAATAACGTGACAGTCTCTTTCCAATGGAAATATTTCATAAAACCCTTCTGGAGATTCCACACCACAGAGCAGGAGAATCACTCTATGTGACGGTTGTAGAAGATGAAAGAAATATGCACATTGGTTTCTACAGAGAGTTTCTATGAGATAACTTGTCAGTATTAACAGTTTACACTGATAATTGGACTGGCTGAGATGTTCCAGCATTTCCTCTGATTCACAGTCCACATTATAAAGAAATACTGCATCTGTGTTTAAATGTGTTTTCAGCAATTTCTTTAGGTATGTGGCCCATTCTTCTCCATTTTTCTCAAAAATCACTAAAAGCTCTTTAGGTGTCTCTGTAAAATAAAATGTGAAATTAAAATCAATGATATATCAATTTCTGCTTGTTATATAGGGCTGTGCATATACAACCTCTACAACCTCCTTCTACGTTAATAAAAACATGTGTGTTCACACGTATAACTCTTTGATACCTCTTAATATTAAATATATTATAAAATATACATCATTAAAAAAAGTATAAAGTAAGAATACAATTACTGTAATAAAGGCTACCACTGAGACAGATGCCATGGTTATTTGGAGTAATTTTTATGTCTTTAACATGTTAACAAGAATTTCATTTTATTATAATAGAATTTTCTCTTGTATGCCAACTCTGGCATGAAGATATATGCTGGTTGGTATAATCAAGTAACCAACGTATCCTCATACATTCAAAAACATGTTTGCAAAGTTGAACAAGGATAAAACATTTCTACTAATTATCACACAAGAAAGACGATTGAATTAAACAAAGCGCTTACACAATATTACAGTCAAAAGTTTTGGGGGAGTTTTTTTCACTTTTCCAACTTTTTCTCAATAAAGGTAAAAGCTACAAGGATTCAGACTGAAATTGTTATTTCTGATTTCTAGCTGTGTGGTACTGCTGTAAAAATATATCAGTGAAATGGTGCATTCAGATCTAAAAAAATAATATGTCCTTTTGCCAGCTGCAAAATGCTGTCAGGAGATCTCCAAACATCATCCAAACCACTGTTCTTTATTAAAAAGAAAAACAAATGTAGCCTTTCTGCCAGTCTGTGTCTGGAAGAAATAAACTCCAAACTTTTTTGTGGTTCAAACTGAATTTGAGGTTCTCAACTTTAAATAAGATATCCTTAGAGGTTGGTGTGTAAAAATTTGATGAAAGGAAAAGTAATAGTATTACATTTAGCAACCAGGCAGATGTTGTCTTTTAGTACCGTTAAAAAAAGTCACTTGGAATGATGCTTTCCTAGGAAGCCAGATTTATTAAGAATATGCCATTTGTAACTGCTTACTAGATAACTTTTAAAACATTTTTTGCCACCCCTCCACCATCATACTCCCCTTTCCTCCCATACCCCATACTATGGACTTCAGATCAACCATCGACTTTCTTATACCAAAGCAAACTACACCAGTTCCAGCAGGTCTACAGTCATTTAATTGAACCAGTGGACAACGGCTTTTCTCTGTAAGCCCCAGTGGAAAAGCCATCTCCCTGCAGCTTATGTGAGAAAGCAAAGGCATTTGGTCTCAAGATGTCTACTGAAGCAACCATCCTTTCTGAACTTGGACCCTTTCCTTTGGCAGACATCACAAGACCAAGTGCCTAGGCATTTACACATGTGAGCAATACCAAAGGGAGACCAGAACATCATTTTTTCAATGGAAAGTAAATATTTTAGTTCTATTATTTTTTATAATTCATAACAACAAGAACTTCTTAAATAAAAATGATGCAAAAACCATTATCATTTCCCTTTATTTATTACAACAACTGGCAGATCTTGATATTGCATAAGGAAACAGATAACTGCCAGTTGCTCAAACAGGGAAAAATTTAATTTTTGAACTACTAGAATTAGAATTATTTTAACATTTAGAACTAACATCCAGAGAGTGTTAGTGGTGTGTTATGACACTTTAACACTTTGTTATGTACAAAATACCAGGTAAAATATTTTATGCACTATGTAAACAGAAAATTCATAGATAGATGGATTTAAACAAAGAATTAGCTTGGCAGTCATTTAACATAAACAATATCACCAATAATTAAACACAAATATGAAACATTTAAGACTATTATTTATCTTTAATGAAAGCAAATCTATAAATTATGGGGGGAAAAAAGCAGCAGCAATGCTAAAGACTAAATTGTAATTGTAATTGCGCCTACACATTCCATGTAATGCAGTGAAACATTTCAATACTTGCAACATCACATTCATAACTAATGTTGTAATGTGAATTACTTCATTAAAATACAGATTTGTAATTTAGCTTTAATGTTAAATAAAATTCAGGTCTGCTAGCTATGCAAATGAAAAATTAAATTCAGCTCACTGAGTATTGCTTAAGATGAACCACTAGGGGAAAGAGAATATTAAGCAGTTAGAAGCATAAACTGTAAGCCCACACAACTGACGTTTTAATACCTCCAGTCCCACCCCATCACCAGGTCTTCTGAAGTTGCAAATAGTGACTTTCTGAAGGTCGCTATTTGCATAATCATATGCATACTCCCACACCATCCGTGATTATCCCTATTTTCTCAGATCTAGCTGGTAGGTGGCTTAGGCCTTTGCACTCTGGGATGCATGTATGTTGCCAGTAACAGTAAAAGAGGGTGCTGGAAATTAAATGGCAAATGCTATGTAATGACAGCTAGAGATAAATTTTTAGGGAATACCAGTTACTATATAAATTAAGTGTGCGTTTATTAAGGAGGACCTTACAGCTCCCCATTCCCTGAAGCAAAAATGCTGCTAACTACACCCCGACCTCCAAACACTTCCTGTAGACACTGTTGACATCACCAGGGTTCAGCGTGGGATTCAAGGAAAGCCAATGACCCCAATTCTGTGGGAAATTCCAGCCCTGAACTGGAGTGCATTCATGTGCAAGGAGACCCAGTGATGTCACTCTTTCCAAGGCGAATATCACATGACGATGTGAAGGGTAAGTATTTTTCCACAATTTTCTTCTGATTTTTTTATATTTTATTTACTTTCAGTAAGCATTTTTATTTGAGGGGGCTTGAGTTTTTACAAGTAGGTGTATCTTGCATTTCCATGCATTGTCCGCCACTTTGAATTGCTTTGTTAGTACTGAGATTGCAGTTTTGTTATTTTAAGTTGTTGCAATACTTGCATTAACTGTTGCAAATCCATTGACATCAGGAGAGAGCAACTTCCTTTGATCAACGGAGGCAGATGGGGAGGATTTAGTATTGGAACACTCTATCTTGTTAGTATCGGCTACTATGTTGTTGCTAATGACTGTGTGCAGATCAGCGCGGTCATTCACAACAACAGCGGGGTCAATCACAACAACAGAATTTCACAGCACATGCCAGCTAGTTCTCCAGTCTCTGGTCTGAGCCCAGACCCACCTTCTGTAGAAATAGACTAGGGTTATAACTTGTATGTGTAGTTGTGGCCTTGTATTTTTGTGAATGACAGAACTCCTCTCCTTTCCTCATTCATACCAACATATGTAAATCAACAGCTACTACTTTATTGTCTCTCTCCAAAATAGCAGGCAGGCAAGTCTGGACGCTGTTGTTAGAGAAGGAAATGCTACCCATCACCCCTGTTCTAAGGGCTTTTTCACACTATGTCCTGAACAGATCTGGAGCAGAACTGCAAACGCAGTACAGTACATTCTTGTCTTATTTTTTATGTGTTCGGTGCTTTTTTTTTAGGTTGAAATGGGCTTTCGGGTGCAGTCCAGTGCATTCCAGTGTGTTTGCATGTGTTTTTGATGCGTTTTGATGCGTTCCAGACCAGAAATAAATAGTGCATCCAGCATTTTTTTCCCCCGCACTGGAACGGACATCACTGATGTAAACAGAGCCCAGAAATACCATTGGAATACATTGGGATGCATTTCAGGTGCGGACAAAAACTGTTCTGGTCTGGATCTGGTCCGAGCATGGTGTGAACAAGCCCTAAAATGCATACTGTGTATGTGGAATTATTATCACAAAAGTTAGAAGACAATGTGTGATATGTTTGCATATAAAACTGAACGGATGAAAAACTGATGAAAAAGTTACAGGCTTTATTCAGTAAACAGTTCCTGCCAATATATGGTGCTGCCAGAAACCAGCAATGTCATTGCCCCCTCTCCTCTGTATGTGCTATCTGTCACAACCACCACCCCAGTTACGGTGGAACACTGTGGTGTGCACTAAAAAAGTACGGCATGCAGTGTTTTCTTCATTGCAGTGGGATGCAACGC
>NW_017306640.1:394618-449435 GCF_000935625.1 Nanorana parkeri | reverse complement strand
GGGGGGGGGGGGGGGACACACAGTGCTATGTGTCGGGATCAGCGCACCAGCATCTTTCACTTCTGTTTGATGGCTGTAGTGGTTTCCTCCCAAGAACATATTATTTACTTGTTTTTACTTTTCTCAGGTTGTTTTCCTTAGTTTAATTTTTTACAATTATGCATACAGAAAAAAATGTCACTGGATGACAAATACATAGTGATGATAATTTACCCCTCTCAAATCTTTAAAAGAAAACAAACAAGAAAGAGAACATTCCTATCTATATGCAAAGATAACAATGCAAACGCAGGGAAAGCACATACAGACTATGCTACTTTGTCAAGTCCCAGACTGGCAATCTGGACATTCTGGCAATTACTAAAAGGGAGTATAAGAGCTGGTATGACATTTCTGTGTCCTATTTTATTTAGCAGAAAAGTAAAAAAGTAGGTGAATCCTTTTATGTGGCTAACTAAATATATTTTGAGGTGCAAGCTTTCAGAAACATATGTTTGCTACTCCAGGCATGGATTCACACAAATAACTGAACATCATATTTATAAGTGTATACACAGGACTACAGTGTACAACAATGAACACAAGTTGATTAACTTCACAAGAAACAGGGAAATCTGTATGATAGAGACAGAAGTATGTCTTCTGAGGCAGAAGTACTGGTCGGTGGGTAAGGCTGGATTCACATGTTTGCATTTTTGCTTGATGTGTTTTCCATTGAAATCGATAGAAATGAATCTCAATGCACACACTAAGATGCACATCGATGTGTATCATGAGGCATGCTAACACACCATGATGTGAATGGGAAACATGTAACAAATGTAAAAATGGTATTATCCCAATTTGGCTGCGAAAGTGGAAATACACTTTACATGCAGCAGCAGCATAAATGTCTTATTCATTTTAACTTAAAAGGAAATGCTTTTTTAGGTAGTTTTGCTTCCACACCTGATTTTTATCAAGCGATAATAGGCCTGAATTGACCAGTAGAAGTAAAAGCCACAACAGATCTAAAGATTACAGGATAGTTTTCTTTTAAAAAATAAAGTCAAAGCCCTCAAGTTTATACGGATTGGCCAGTGGCACAGCAATTTAAGAGTATGATATTTGTGAGCTTCTTTTATTCACAGTACCACATTGCACTGTTTATAACAGTTTAAGAAAATGTCAAAATTGAGTGCACAAAAAAAACCTTTCAAAACCTCAACTCGCCATTCCCCGAACCCCCAATTAGACCCAACATGTTCAAAATATAGCTTTGTGTTTGGTAGAAATTTGCCATTGCCCGGACAGTACACAAGCACTTGAACAGGCAGCAAATAGAAAGAGGCAAGACAGGTTTTATCTTGAAACAAAAATTAGAGTGTATTATCTGAGAGACAATAGCCACGACTGTTTACCAGTGGCTGAACAGTATGTAAGCAACTTAGGCTGCAATATAAGAGGGGGAGAGAAAAGGCAGGTTTTATCTTGAAAGAAATATTAGAGCATATTATATGAGAAACAACAGCCATGAATAGTGGCTGGATAGTATGTAAGTAGCTTTGTAAGGCTACAGTATAACAGGGAGAAATTATGCAGTTTTTATCTTGTAACATTAGAGTGTATTGCCTGAAAGACAAAACTCACAAATATTGTACAGTGTCTGAACAGTAGGTAAAAAAACTTGGTTAGTCTGCAACATAAGGAGGAGAGGTGAGGCATGTTTCATCTTTAAATAGAAATTAGAGTGTATTATCTTAAGGACAGCAGCCACAAATACTGTACAGTGGCTAGACCATACGTAAGGGGGAGGGAAAAGGGAGGTTTATCATGAAATAAAAATTAGAGCGTAGTATATGCAGCTTCGTTACGCTACAATAGAAGAGTGAGGAAATAAACAGGTTTCATCTTGAAATTCAAATTGAGGTGTATCATCTGAGAGACAAAAGTCAGAAATACTTTTGACTGACGAAGCACCATAATAGGCTGTGATCTTTAATGCAGGATTTGCCCTGCAGCAAACAGGGACAAGCTGTGAAAACACTATGTGACACTTTTACAGTGCCGGAGCACAAGAATAGAACCCAAACCTTGAGGCATAAGACAAGATTTACCCTGCAGCAAAAAAAAATTATTTTGCAGCTGAAGTAAAACTGTGAAAACTGTGTGGCACCTTCACAGTGCTGGAGTACAAGAATAGGCCGCAAACTTTGAGGCGCAATGCAGGATTTAAACTGAAGCAAATATTAGAAATTTTGCATCTGAGGTCGGGCTGTGAAAATATTGTGTGGCACCTTTACAGTGCCGAAGCACCAGAACAGGCCCCCAAAAAATGCATGGGAGCAAAACAGGATTTACCCTGCAGGAGACATTATTCAGCTGAGGTCAAGCTGTGGAAACATTGTGTGACACTTATATTGTTGGAGCACAGTAACAGTTTTCACTAGGGATGCAACGATATATCAGCCGCCGAAACATATCGGCCAAAAATTGCACTTTTGGCATAATGCCGAAAGTGCCATTTTCCTGCCGATATATCGGCGAATCCCAGGTTTCTTATCTCCGCTGGGTGCTGTTCTGTGTCCCAGCGGGGAGGAGAGAAACTGTGATAGCCGGCCGAGCGCTGCGAGAGGAGATCGCTGTGAGTGGCCGGTGTCTCTCCTCCCACACCGCTCAGCCGCCTATCACAGTCCGGCAGAGTGGTGTGTGGGCGGAGACAGGCCGCGCTGTCACAGGAGGCTGGGCTCTCCTTCCTACACCGCTCGATCAGCCTCCTGTGACAGCGTGTCAGAGAGAAGAGCGAGGTACACACACTCAGTGATCAGTGATCGCTGAGTGTTTTTACATAATTGAGGACATGGTATGTTAACTATATTCTCAATTATGAATGAATGGGAGTGATCTACATCACCTCATGTTCATTCATAGTTGTAGTTATACCAAGCATACTATATCCTCATGTTATCAATGAACAGTGGGCGTGGCCTGCACCGCGAGGAGAATGGTCGCACACCAACTGAGCTCCGGCTACCCGAGATCTAAACGAAGCTCCATTCGCGTTCTTCCACCCAGGATGGTGAAGATTGGGCAACAGCAGACTGCAACCTTCGAACCCCTGCCTCATACCACGCAGCTGAGTGGGCAAATACCGGACATTTTCCGCACACAGCGGCCTTCCGCCACCGGAGAGAGGCCTCCCAAGATGGCCGCGGGACCTTCCACCGCCGGGTCCCCTCACATGCCTGCTTCCATCTCGGGCACCGAACCGCCAGACTCCCACCCCTCCTCTTACCTCCAGCATCTGCAAACCCGAGCAGAGCTCCACTCCGTGGCCTCTGATATCAAGGAGGCCCTCTGCTCTGCGGTGTCGGAGTTGCGGAAGGATCTGCAGGACCTGGGCTGTCGCATCCAAGCGGTGGAACATACGGGCCGCAAGCAGAGTGAGGCAATTCAGGCCATTCATTCAAAGCAAGACCACACGGTCCGCAGCCTGATCGAGATGAGACGCCACCTGGAGGACCTGGATAATAGAGGGAGGAGGTCCAACATTAGAGTTCGGGGGGTGTTAGAGACCTACATGCCTGAGGCAATCCCCACCATCCTCATGACTATCTTTAATGACCTGCTAGACCGCCCGGCCGAATCGCCCATAGACTTGGTGAGAGCGCACAGAGCCTTGAAACCCCGAGCACCGCAGGAAGAGACACCCCGAGATATCATCTGCTGCCTCCAGAGCTTCCCCCTGAAAGAGGAGATCCTGCTAAAGGCCAGACAAAGAGGTTCCGTCTTCCTGGATGGTAGGGAAGTGAAATTATTCCAGGATCTCTCTGCCATTACATTGCAACAACGCCGAGCACTACGACCTTTACTGGACTGCCTCAGGGATCGCAACATCATCTACAGGTGGCGTTTCCCTTTCAGCCTTACAGCCACCCACAGAGGCAACACAGCTACCCTGCGCCTACCTGAAGACATCACCGACTTTTGCGCCAGACTGGACCTGCCTGAAGTCATCATCCCGGACTGGTACTCGGACCTGTACTCTTCCCCAACCAACCCGCGGCCCTCGCTGGTTCCGGCAATCGCAGAACATGCCCGAAAGAGCAAAGAGCAAAATCATCCAGGCTCCTCCAACCCACGCAGGCAAAAGAAGCAGAAAGCGCTTCCTAGGGCAGGAACCCCGGCTGGGGATTGCAGCAGCAATGATTCCTTCCCATGAAGTCCTCCGGGTCTGAGGCAATGAGCTAAGTATCGACACTGATGCTTCCACATCTTTACACACCACACCCGCCCCGGTGTATACCGTATTATTGGGATTAGCAATGTTCCAACTGTGTAGACGGCACGACTTTCCTCGTAAAGGACAGGCCTACCGGCTTACAGTGTATCTGACACCTCCATGCACCTCCACAGGGCTACCTAACAGCGGAACCGCTATACCAACTGCAACGGTGTCTTCACCATGCCGGCCTTCTTCACTATACCAGGAGTATGCTCAACATGTCTTTCCTAGGCGGTGTTATGATTGTGCCCTGGAGACATGACCATGGCCACTTGCCGGGGCGATGTGGGTCTGAGGTCCAATTTAGGACATCGACCCCCAGGGCCCCTTCACTTATATAATACGAAAAGCCCCACCAGCAATCAGGGGCCTCTGTTATGTTTAGCAATGCATGTCTGTTGTAGATCCCTCACTGCCTCCCTTGTTGGGTCTCGGGTATAGCCCAAGCCCTACCCTGGTAATTGGCAAGACTTTACGCGATTTACCGCTTAGAACTTTATCCACTGTCTCATTTGATTGGTAGGATTTCCTCCCCCACCCTCGTTCAAGCCACCCCCCAAAGAGTGACGTCTTGCACCTGGCACCTGTTGCCAGTTGCAACAGGCGCTTCACCTACTGTACCCCAGCACTTCTAGGATAGGTTGTGACCTTACCACTGGTCGCGGACCGTCTCCCACTGTTAGGCAGACGACCCGCCTGAGGGGTAGTGTATATATTAGTTGGTGTCTCACCGAATGTTTCATTTTGTGTGTTCTACAGTTAAAAAAAAAATTTTTTTTTTTTTGCTGTTGTTGTGGTTGTTGTGTGTATCACTAGGTCTTGCCTAACCTTTTCCACAGTGGATCAGCGCAGGGTCTGTTAGCTCTAGAGATCCTCCCCCTTTTTTTTCTCTCCTTCTGTTGTCCATCTTGTCTCTCTTTTTTCGTCTTCCCTAAATCCTGTCGCCCATCCGGCTGCCGGCACCCTCTCGTGGGGACCCGCGGGCCTCCCCGCACCTCGGGTACCCGTCCAGACATTGACACACCTAGACACACTCCACCCACACCCACCCATGGCCTGCCCGGCAGGCTTAGTCCTCCTCTCCTTGAACACACGGGGCCTCAACTCCCCGGAAAAGAGAGCTAGGATCATGGGAGATATACAGCATCACAGAGCCTCCATCGCTCTCCTACAGGAGACACATTTCAAGCATGGAAAACTGCCCAAGCTTCACAACCACCGCTACCCGTCGGCCTACCATGCCTCTTCACCCTCTAGTAAATCGAAGGGGGTTTCCATCTTGATACACAGTTCCATTCCCTTTGAGGTACACACCGAACTGAAAGATGAGGGAGGCCGCTACCTCATTCTGACAGGCACCCTCTCGGGGACCCCGATGACAATTGCATGTGTATACCTACCTAACCGATAACATGCTCGGTTTTTCGCAACATTTATGGCCAAATTGGCAGAGGTGTCGAGGGGCATGGTGGTCCTGGGGGGCGATTTTAATGTGGCACTAAACCCCTTGATAGACACATCGACAAGAAGTCCTCCTTACCGTACCGGACGCTTAAATTCTTGAAGTCTAAACTTCAAGCCCTTAACCTCTTTGACACATGGCGCACCGTGCATCCGGACGGTAGAGATTTCACGTACTACTCCCCTCTACACTCCAAATACTCACGCATTGATTACATCTTCATCACACAACGTGACTTGCCAAAGGTGACGTAATCCCAAATAGGTAACATTACCACATTTTTTTTTTTCTCTCTCCTTCTGTTGTCCATCTTGTCTCTCTTTTTTCGCCTTCTACAATTCCTGTCGCCCATCCGGCTGCCGGCACCCTCTCGTGGGGACCCGCGGGCCTCCCCGCACCTCGGGTACCCGTCCAGACGTTGACACACCTAGACACACTCCACCCACACCCACCCATGGCCTGCCCGGCAGACTTAGTCCTCCTCTCCTTGAACACACGGGGCCTCAACTCCCCGGAAAAGAGAGCTAGGATCATGGGAGATATACACCATCACAGAGCCTCTGTCGCTCTCCTACAGGAGACACATTTCAAACATGGAAAACTGCCCAAGCTTCACAACCACCGCTACCCGTCGGCCTACCATGCCTCTTCACCCTCTAACAAATCGAAGGGGGTTTCCATCTTGATACACCGTTCCGTTCCCTTTGAGGTATCCTACCTAACCGATAACATGCTCGGTTTTTCGCAACATTTATGGCCAAATTGGCAGAGGTGTCGAGGGGCATGGTGGTCCTGGGGGGCGATTTTAATGTGGCACTAAACCCCTTGATAGACACATCGACAAGAAGTCCTCCTTACCGTACCGGACGCTTAAATTCTTGAAGTCTAAACTTCAAGCCCTTAACCTCTTTGACACATGGCGCACCGTGCATCCGGACGGTAGAGATTTCACGTACTACTCCCCTCTACACTCCAAATACTCACGCATTGATTACATCTTCATCACACAACGTGACTTGCCAAAGGTGACGTAATCCCAAATAGGTAACATTACCACATCTGACCATGCACCGGTCCTCACTACCCTCAACCTGCACCCCCCGCTTCCCCGACAATCGGTTTGGAGACTGAACTCTTCCCTTCTGGCGGATCCAAGCGTCATTGCTACCATTGAAGCAGATCTGCGTGCATATTTTCAGCTGAACGTGGGTAGTGTCTCATCGCCGATGTCGGTTTGGGAAGCTCACAAATGCATGGTGAGGGGTTGTTTCATATCGATAGCGGCCCAATGGAAGAGGGAAAGATTGGAGCGTTTGCGGCTGCTGCGCGCCCGCGTCTCTAGATTGGAATCACGCCACAAAGAGTCCCTGGCGACAATGGCTTATGCTGAACTTCAGGAGGCAAGGAAAGAACTTTCTGACCTGTTTGGAAACTAAAATCCGCAGGGCATTTACTCTTAGAAATTGTATATATTATGAGGGGGGCAATAAGTGCGGGAAGCTCTTGGCAAGGGCGACCCGCGCTCAGAACCTCCGATCACATATTCAGGGCATCCGGAAGTCCGACACATCGATAGCATCCTCGCCTCCGGACATTGTGGCGTGCTTCCAAAATTATTATCAGACGCTATATAACCTAGATTCATCCCTGCCTGGATGACGAGGGGGCACGAGAGGCACGTCTAACACTCATCAAAGCCTTTCTCCACAAATCGCAAATGCCCTCCCTAGAGGAACCAATCGCCCAATCCTTGGAAAAGCACATTGGGGAAGAGGAGTTGGCTCTGGCCATTTCCCAAACCAAGCCTGGTAAGAGTCCGGGCCCGGACGGCTTCCCGGCACAATATTACAAGACCTTCCGAGAGACCCTTAGCACGCACTTTCTTTCGGCTTACAACGGTATACATGGCCAATCGGTTCTCCCGGCCCAAACACTAGAAGCACACATAACCGTCATACCCAAAGAAGGGAAGGACCCGATGCTTTGTACCAGCTACAGGCCGATTTCACTGCTCAATGTGGACTTGAAGCTATTCACCAGGATCCTGTTGAACCGCCTTCTCCCGTTCTTGCCCTCACTGATTGACCTTCATCAGGTGGGCTTCGTCCCTGGTCGCGAGGCTAGGGATAACACCATTAGAGCCATAGACTTAGTCTCTTGGCTGGATAAGCACCAAATGGGAGCAGTTTTGCTCTCCACAGACGCGGAGAAGGCGTTCGACAGGGTCGCTTGGGACTTTATGCTCACAGTTCTTCAGCATATCGGACTGGGCCACCACATGCTGGACTGGATTCGATGGGTCTATTCCCGACACTGGGCTAGGGTGCACACGATGGGGTGCCTGTCCCAACCTTTTCATATCACCAATGGGACACGTCAGGGGTGCCCCTTATCACCCACTATTTTCATCCTGACGCTGGAACCCTTCCTTAGACTGATCCGAAATGACCCTCAGATACGTGGCATACGCATGGGTGGCCACGAACACATGGGTGGCGGCATATGCGGATGACATGTTGTTCTTCCTGACTGATCCCATGACATCCCTACGGAAACTAAGCTCCCTCTTCCTGGAATATGGTACATTGTCTAATCTTTACATTAATTATACCAAATCTGAAGTGCTCAACGTCGGTCTACCTCCTGAGACGGTTTCTGGCTGGACAAGCACTCGAGAATCGCCTGGTCCTTAATGAAAGCCCCGAAGGGTTGCGGGGGCCTTGAGGTGCCGGACATATTTGGTTACTACTTGGCCTCCCATTTATGCAGGATCATTGACTGGTACGTCAATGCCCCCTCTAAATTATGGGTCACGATGGACACACACTGGGACACTACACCCCCGGTGACGGCTCTCTCCTGGCTACACCAAAGGCATAGTCCTCCACACATCGCCTCTCACCCTCTGATTGGGGCGACCTTGAAAGAATTCACCACCGTACGTAGAAAAGGCATTCTCACAACACCAGATAGTCCAATGACTCCCCTGACCCATGACCCAGACTTCGCCCCTAACTACACAACAGACTTTCTCTCTCATTGGGCGCCCTCGACATTGCTGAGGACACACTCATTCTATAACAAAGGTGGCTTCCTTGACAAGGCGGAGATAGATCCTCTCTCTGTGACAGGCCGGCTACCTTGGTGGAGCTATCTCCAGGTGAGACACTACCTCACTTCCCTGGCGAAACGAGGGGGCTTTGCTCGATCCTTGACCAGCTTTGAGCAGGCATGTCTGGGCAAGGGACCCTCCTGACACCTCGTTTCCTGGACCTACGGCCTACTACGTCCATCTACCCCAGCCAGATCTGACACCCTGAGAGCCACCTGGGAGAGGGAACTGGACCAAGACATTCAGACGGATGACTGGGAATCGATATGCACTGGGGCCCACAAAAGCTCAGTGAGTTGTAGGACCCAAGAAACCAACTTCAAAATCCTGTCCCGTTGGTACAGGACTCCGGTGCTTCTCCACAAAATTGACCCTACAGTGCCAGAGACCTGTTGGAGATGCACCTCGGCAAAGGGCACTCTCCTACACATTTTCTGGGAGTGCGCCCTTCTCCGACCATTTTGGAAACGGGTCCACGAACTCGTAGGACAAATAACAGGGGAACAACTTACGTTCCATCCTGGGGTGTACTTGCTCCACCTCCGGGAGGAGGGACCTGAGGGACCCCAAAAAACTCTCTTCAAACATCTGATTAATGCTGCTAGAGCACTCATACCCAGACTCTGGAGGGAGGTGAGGCCCCCATCTATCACCGAATGGATTAAACAGGTAAACTACATAGCCGAAATGGAGGAACTCCTGTTCACCAAACAAGACAAACTTACCAAATTCTCCAGACTGTGGGCGCCTTGGACCCATTTTTGCCAGGGGAAAACATACAAGGAACTCATGCAGAAACCTGACTAGACGACTGACACACACGCTGATAACATAATACATCTTACTGATTCCCCTTTTGCGGAGGGGGAATGGCACGCCCCACGGGCGGGTGCTCCGGCCGGTGCACTTTAGGATCTCCCTCCAAGACGCTACATGCCCCTGCTCGCTCTGGAGCACCTGGGGGTTTCACCGCTGGAGACTCCTCCTCCTAGGGTTTTTTTTTTCTCGTCTCCACTTTCTCTATACTTCTCTGCGACCTTTGTCTCGTTTTGTGTAGGTTGCACCAATTTTTTGTTGTTATTTGCCTTATGTCAGGAGAATTACTGTAGGCCGAGTTCATAACCAGCTGATCACAGGCCATTGTCCTGAAAGATTGCTCATACTTCCAAGCCTACATATCCTCCCGAATGTCCTGTGTGATATGCCAGATGTTATTATTGCATAGCAATGAGACTAGATTGCGCTGGAATTGCCAATTGTGAGAACCTGCCTGCAATGTCTAGTGACCTAACAAAACAGCCTCATAGTTAGGAGGTTGCTCACTTTTTCTTTTTTTTTCCCTTGGGATGTGATATGTTTGATCACATTGTATGTACTTTCTTTGTTTAATTTGCTCAATAAAACAAAAATTTTGAATGGAAAAAATTAAATAAAAAAACATTTTCGGTTTCGGCCTGACAATTTTTTTATTTCCGTTTTAAAATTTCCATTTCGGTGAACCTCTAGTTTTCAAACATTTTTCATTTTGTAGCTGTGGAAACATTGTGTGGCACTTACATTGTTGGAGCACAGTAACAGTCCCCACGCATCATTAATTTTGTAGCTGTGGGGACATTGTGTGGCACTCTTACATTGTTGGAGCACAGTAACAGTCCTCACATGTTATTCATTTTGCAGCTGTGGAAACATTGTGTGGCACCTTTAGAGTGTTGGAGCATCAAAAATATGCCAGGAGAAGTGGCAGAATCTAGTAATCACAGGTATACATTTCTTGGGGGGGCTAGATGACACTTAAAAGTTTAGTCTGTAGCATCAACACAAAGAGTTTTGTAGTCATTGGCAATCCAAGAATCATGCATTTTAATAAAAGCGAGCTGGTCCACACTGCCAAGGGACAGGCTGGATTCATCTCTAAGTAACAAAGCCTCCTTCTGCCCTGAAGGCCCTCCAAGACAGTTCACTGGCTAAAGGGTGAACCAAAAGATCCAACGTGCAGAGGACACAAAGTACAGTTCAATGCACATGCTTAAGTCACAGGCAGAAGACACAGCGGACAGTTCATGACAGCTCCTCAATTTACAGGCAAAGTTTCACTTAAAGCATAGTTAGTGTGGCCCACTTGTTTAATGCTGGCTCTCTGTGAAACAGACAGTCACTGACAATATACATAATATACCTTACATCTGTTAACCCTCTTTTCATTGGTACCTTTATGATTCACTGCTGATAACAGTAAATTAAATGATGACTTGGATATAAAGCAAGATGAATGGAAGGTTTACTGGTTTGATTAAGCAAATTACAAGCTGAAATACTTTGCAGCAGTAATTATCAAAAAAACTGTACTTTATGAAACATCATTCAACCATAATATCCGTTCCCAATTCCATCACTTGCATTATGAATCATTTTATTGCTCTCTCTCTCTTTCTCTGTCATTCATAAATGATCTATTTTCACTCAGTCTTACATAACAATAATAATTTTCTGCTTTCGACTTCCTGATTGGCTAGGAAGCTGGCTTCACTTGTTGCTAGGCAGCCTGGCTTCCTGACCAATCAGGAAGCCGGAAGGTGGGTGATCATGTCCCATTGGCTTCTTGATTGATTCGGAATCTAAACACCACATCTCAACATTTTCTAAGAAACCAAAAACATATGACATAAACAGGACTTTCAAGATACAACTGAGATCATAAAAAGTCACATGAAACTTAAAAGAAAATATTTTATTAATGCAGATTAAAAACTTAAAGTAGTATTAAACTCCCAAACTTTTTTCAATAATGAATACAGATCAAACAAATATATATTGCGTAGCAAAGTATTTGTCACTGCCAAGCTAACACCCTCACAATATATATAGCTAAATGTACAATTAAATGATCCCACAGTCATTAGAAGACAAATAAAATAATTACATGTCTATGGCTATTCTGTATCTGCACAATCCAATCGCCTTTAGTGAAAACTGTCATCAGTGAGCTTCAGAGAGCTCTTTGAACTTGCAAGCTTGGCACAATTGAACTTATTATTAGTATTTTCAATGGAGATGGGAGGTGTCAGAACAGTGAGGATGTACAGTACAGTAATGAGGACATCGGATACAAGTAATACACATGAATTCTGTGCAATTATGTAAGAGACGTATCTGCAGATGGACTCCTGCTCAAAAACGTGCACACAAACAAGTATGCAATCCATTGCCTAAAGTTCCTGGAAAACAAGTTTTCAGGAACGTTTATGCGCAATAGCGCACGTACGTGAGCGCGTGAAAATGCGCTTGTTAGCGTACAGGTGTACGCTCATTAGCGGGCACACTATCATATTTAAACAGCCATGACCAAGTTGCTGAGTGGTCTTCAGCTTGTCCCTGTGTGCCCTGTACTTTGCTCTTGTATCCTGACGTCCTGTGTATGAACCTGGCTTGTGACCCATTGACTCTGCCTCCTCCTGTTTCGGTACATCTGCTCTCTGATCTCCTGTGTATGACCCTGGCTTACGTTTCCTGACTCTGCTCCTGATCTGTGATTCGGCACCCTGTGTATGACCTCGGCTTGAACCTGACTTCCCTCCTCGTCTGCCACTTGGTGGATCGCTCCATCAGCATCCTGAACAACGATATCCTGCCAGTGCTCCGTTGGCCTCATATCCTTTGCCTGCTCTGGTTTCAAGAGGTCCCGGTGTCCTCTCGGTCCTGCCGATTCACCAGCTGGTCCAACGCACTCAAGCTCCTCCTCAAGAACTGGCCAGCCACCAATATCGGCACCTGTGCTCCACCTGTGTCCTTACATCCCCTGTCACTACTTCCAGAGGTGTGGGACAAGAGGTGCACGGGCAGCCCCCTTCTCAGCTGAGTCTCCAGTCAGGTAGTGATAAATTATTATAAAATGGTAAAATAGGCATGTTAAAACATCGTTAATATGGTTTCCTGAGGACTGCTTCTCTAGCCAAACTCATTTGTGCGATTAGGGATTCCTGCATCAGGAACTTGCGCTTTCCTGCAGCAGGAATGCTTAATCTGATGTTTACAAGCGACAGCTGTCACCCATTCAAGTTAATGATCAGGTGACAGCAGCTGCATTGACACTCCTGCACACCGCATGTAATGGTATGTGATATTATTACGTGCACTCATTATTAAATGCACTCATTTGTGCCATAAAGCTGATTTAATATAGTGGAAGCTGCAGGTGACTGCAGCAGGCCATGGTGTGTGTTTGTGCTTGACCTGCAGGCAGCAAGCAACAGCCATGATCCAGAGATCAACACAGGTGCTAGATCAATCATCTTTTGGACCTCCAATCTTGCTACAAAGTGCTCTGTAGTACAATGCAATCACAAAGTTTCCACATTGTGGTTACATGGGAAATCCCAGCGACATCATCTATGACACCTCCAGGATTTCCTGCAAGCTCTGGGGCCACCTCTGTGCATGGCAAAGCTGACACAGCTCCTACATACCTCCCACTGCAGATGACTTCAATTGTGAAATTTTGCTTGTTGATAACAGTGAGCAATAGGAGATTATTATAAGTGACCCAACAGAGCAAAAGTGCATGGGTGGGGAGCTTTAACAGGTCAAAGCATCAACTTGCCCTCAACGAACACAAGAAGAAAAAAAGTTATTTGTAGTTTTAAACTTAACTAAGTAAATAGGGTAAATAATTGTCAATAATATTACTGCCACTTAACCCATGGGTCCTGGTAGACGCAATAATATTTATTTTTTATTGCATGGTCATCATATGAACTGTTCAAACAAAGCTGTGTAAGCTTGGATACTATCATTAAGCATTTATAGCGGAACTCTGAAAATTTTGCACAAAAAAGTCAGGTAGGGGGCAAAGGACTAGTCACCGGTATTGCCTATGTCCTTTTTGCACATGATCTTTCTCCATTACAGACTTAAGGGGCCCATACACCTTACAACCATCGCAAGACTTTTGTCTTGCGATGGTTGTAAGCTAATTAAAAGCTCATACGATCTGCCCATCTTGGACAGTCAGATTGTACTTGCGATCATCACAAGCCCGCCCCCTGAGGGGCGGGCTTCTGATGACTGCAAACGGGCAGTGTTCGCGTGCGCACACCGGCCCATTCGGCAGTTGTCGAACAAGCAGGCCACTAACCCGCCGAGAATCGTACGATGCTCGGCGGGTTTTCAAGCCTGATTGTTCGACGGAAGACGTGCGACCGTACAGTAGAAATGGTCGCACGCCTTCCATACACTTTGCGATTATCGTACGATCGCGGGATTTCCCGCGATTCTCGTACGATAATCGTACACTGTATGGGCACCTTTACAATGTCTTGTTCTGCAGTGTTCTACCTGACAAAAAGCTCATGTACTTTTTTTGTGCAACAATCAACACAATGCCAGGTGTGAACGAGTACCACTGCAGACAATGGGAATCACTTACAGTTGGTTTGAATGGAGTTTTTTTACAAACCAGTTAATGGCCTGCTTCTTCAAACCACCAACATATATATTGGAAGCCTTTGTTGACCACAAGCCACAATGAATCTAGTAATGAATTAAAATACTTAAATGTATCTTTCATAAGTACCTCTGCCTATCTTTGAACTAGCTTCCTGAAATCCCATGTAGCATTTACACTAGGAGACTGCATTGTCCTGTGCTGTGTTGAGATGACCTCAACATTGACCTCAACATTGAGCTGCTGTTCCTTTATTATTTCATTTCAGTCTTACCAAAGCTGTATTGCTTGGGCTACAGTGGAGATAAAAAATTGGTCAGGACCTTGTATAGCAGGGGTCTCAAACTCAATTCACTCAGGGGCCACTCAGCAAATTATTTTCTCCCATGTAGCTGCTTGCCAAATTTTATACTTTAAAATAAAATTTAACTATATCCGGTATGGTACAACGGACCCCAATACACACACAATAAGGACCCATTCATATCTGTAAGGTGCGATTAGGGATTCCTGCATCAGGAACATGCGCTTTCCTGCAGCAGGAATGCTTAATCTGATGTTTACAAGCGACAGCTGTCACCCATTCAAGTTAATGATCAGGTGACAGCAGCTGCATGGACACTCCTGCACACCGCATGTAATGGTATGTGATATTATTACATGCGGTTATAAATCACTCTCCCTGGATGCACAATCGATGCGTCCAGGGAGAGTGATTGATTCCTAACGGAATGTAATGATATCACGTATCATTACATGCGGTGTGCAGTCGATTAAATGCAGCTCCTGTCACCTGATCATTAACTTGAACGGGTGACAGCTGTCGCTTGTAAGCGTCAGAGTAGGCATTCCTGCTGCAGGAAAACACAAGTTCCTGACCCAGAAATCCCTAATCCAATGTAAAGATACAGGTGTGAATGTAGCCTAATACCCTCCGCCCCCCCCCCTTCCCGCATCCCCCCACCGTACACATAAAAACAAAAATATTACCTCTGCACAAATACAAAATTGCACTCCCCCTACACAAAAAAAAATACTGCACAAATAAAATAATACACCCCCCATACACATTAAAAAATACTACTTCTGCACATTTAAAATAATACAGCCCCCCCGCATACCCACATATAAAATTAAATACAGAGCCCCCTCTCCTGCTTACCTTTTTGCAGGGAGGAGGCTGTGAGGAGGCACGATCCCTGTGATTGATTGGTAAGGTCTGCCGCAGACCTTACTAATCAATCCTTTTAGGCCAGCTTTCCCAGAAGGATTTCAGAGCGCTGGTCGAAAGGATCCGAGTGCTGGCAAAGAGGAGCAGCTTTGCGGTCTGCATCCGACATAGATGCAGACCGTTTAGCTGCTCCTGCAAGTCAGGTGCGCAGTCCGTGACCATGTACCTAACTTGTGAGCTGGCTGCGGTCCACATGGTACCGGCTCGCAGGCTGCAATTGGCCCGCGGGCCAGTACTTTGAGACCACTGTTTTATAGTGTCTCTGAGACCGCCACAGCCGGGACGGATCCCGACAATACTGTCGAGATCCACCCAGCAGCGTGATTGACAGCTAGGGGGGAATCCCTCTGGGGAGCGGTGACTGACAGTCACGGCTCTCTGCAGGGAGATGATCAAAAGGTGTTTGTCCTGTTGATATTGTTATGGGATTAAAATTGAGGGAAAGTCCAACATTTTGAGTTATTGTCTGAACTGCAATAGACACTTATTCCAGAAATAACAAAGTGGAGATTTCACTCACTTCTGAAAGCTTTCCTCCCCTTTCCTGTCATGTTTACAGGACAGAAAGTGAAGGAAAATCTCCCCAATGGGATGCAGATGACAAAAAACTAACCCTTTTTTATATAAATATCTAAAACAAAAAGGATTGACATGAAATCTAGTAGTAAAGCAGAACTCTGGGGAAATTTTTTTTCTTAACCCTTGCAGTGGGGCTACCCCCACACTGCAAGAGTTTAGTGCTTGTTTTTGTCCAAGTTAAAAAATGACAAGGTTATACTCACCCAAACTCACAGGCAGCTTGTTCTTAGACCAGTTCCTTCTGCCTGTCGGGTGAGTACAACCTTGTTATTTTTTAACATAGACAAAAACGAGCATTTAATGCTTGTAGTGCAGGGGTAGTGCCACTGCAAGGGTTAAGAACATGTGCCCCCAGAGTTCTGCTTTAAAAACTGACATAGTAAACAACAAATCCTTCTTTACCTTACATAGGCCCCTATGTCAGAGTTTGTATGGGCGTAAATGCCATACGAGTGTGATTGTTGTGATAAATATATTTTAGGTGAAGCTGAATATCCCAATTTATTGCTTTCTGTGTGCCCATTAGGGAGATTCAGCCTCTCTATTTGTCCTGCTGACTGTTATCACCGAAAGTGAAAAGAAATGCCAAATTTTGGGTTGTCACCAGAACAGAAATACAAGGGAAATTTTGGGGACACTAATTTAGGTGACCCTGCTGACCACCAGGGATTTCCCTCTCTTTGAAGGGATTGCCTTGCTCTTCCTGTTGTGGCTATTGGACAGGAATTGAAGGGACATCTCTCCAATGGGACACAGATGGCAAAAAAAAGCTGTTTATCCTAAACTAAAAAAATTAGATATAATGGAGGGCAATGCTCCAATATTAAAGGGCTAATATACCTTAAAGGAGAACTATGAGGTCAGTGTTTTTCCTCATAGTTCTCCTTAGGGTAACGGGAGGACACAAACTAGCGTCCTCCCGTTACCCTAAGCTCAGTATACCGCGAGCTACAGCTCGCAGTATACTGAGACGCCGGAGCGCATCCCGACTTAGACGCCGGGATCCGCCCAGCTGCGTGAGTGACAGCTGGCTCTGCCTATCTAGAGGCAGAGCCAGCTGTACCCGCCCCCTCCCCCGTCCGTTCCGCCAGTCAGCGCTGGCAGATCGGAGCGGGGAGAGGGGAATCCAGCCCCTCCCCCTGTCACGGCAGAGAGCCATGACAGGATCGAGAGGTGAGCGAACCCGGTATGTGTTCGCTCACCTCCCGATCTACTGAGCCGACCTGTGACAGTCTCATTGTCACAGGTCGGCTAGAACTATGAGGTGAGTGGAAATCACTCATCTCATAGTTCTCCTTTAATAGACATTTCTGTGAACGTTGATATTCTAAGACAGGAGAGCAAAACAATTAACTTTGTAAATGTAGCACTATCCCCGAAGGGACCGCTGTTTGCACTGGGCTCGCCTCAGGAGGTGACCCACCCAGTCGTGACCCCTCGACACACCAACACACCTGGTGGGGTATAACAGGCACTCCCTGTCCTGTAAACAGGACAAGAAAAGGGAGGATAGCTTTTGAAAGTGAATGAAAGGCAAAAGCCCTCTCTTTTTTTAAATGGGGTAGAACCAAATAGCAATATGGAAAAGCAAAACACACACTCGATCACTAACATAATAAATGAAACGGAAAACATAGGTACAGTGTATGTGAATAAAGATAAATGTACAATATATCAAAATATATCAAAAAACTATCTATGTGTGTAACCTTGATATTCTAGACTAAGTTAGCCAATTAATGGCATCTTGATATCCTGTCCTTTACTACTGCTCAGTAGTGCTATATGAAGTTCTGAAACCATTGGGGCCCTTAGTTGGAGTGCTATGGACAGTCTTAATTAATCAACAAGGCAGTGGAGTGCTCCCAAAGAAAGAGATTCCATGGCAATCCCACTGGTGCAGTTTTTTCCCATGGAACAGTTAATAAGGAGTCAAGCTCACCATCCTCTCACCACAGTAGATGATTCCCAATTCTCAGACATTCCTATGCGGGCCGATCAAAGGGCCCCACTCTCCTCCAGCAGCTCCCCAGGCAGTCTCCCTGGATGGAAAGAGTACCAGTTACATTCACAGCAGCCTCAATGTCTCTGGCAGAAGTCTCTGGATCTCTCATTCTCCACAGTGGTGGTCACCGTAGCAGCAGTCCCTCTCAACACAGTCCAAATACACAGCAAATGAATGAACCAGCAACAGCAGGGGTGGTTCCTCTCAGCACAGTCCAAAAACACAGATCGGCAACACAGATCTCAGAACTTACTGTTTTATCCACTCTGAGTCCTGTACCAATATGACAACAATGAAAGCAGGCAGTTTGTCCTTCTGGCGTAACTCAGTCCACAAAAGCAGAGAGTGTAGCCTTTGCAGGAGCTCACAGTAAGGCTGGCCATACACTGCTCTGTTTTTCTTGTTCAATCCGAAGGCTGAATGAAAAAATAGAGCAGATTCCACTATTAACACTACAAGTATGTAGCCCTCCTTACCATCTTGTATTGTAACTGTAATGTCTTCCTTATATTGTAAAGCGCTGCGCAAACTGTTGGCGCTATATAAATCCTAAATATAGGATTTAAATATAAATCCTGTATAATAATAATAATAATTGAGGTATCCCACTATTTGCATTGGATTCTGACAGCGGCTGCCGGCCACTGTCAGAATAACCGACCAGATCCAGCAGCTCGTTGGCTGCCGGCTCTGGTCATACAAAGATTTTCTGACCAGCGGCACACACTGTACAAATTTTGTCCGGTTCCTCAAGAACTGGCTGAAATTCGCACAGTGTTGGTCACCCTTAGTCTCTTTCCAGCATCAACCAGCCACAGATCCTTTATAAGAATAGGACGAACAGCAGTGAGTAGCCTGCCGGAGGTTTGGCTCAGCCGATCCAGATGTTGGATCAGCTGAGTCGAACTCCTTCTGCACTTGCGAAGCAAGCCGATGTATGGCTGATTTCAGCCGATATACGGCTGAAATCAGCCGTACCAGCCTAAAGTGAATAGCCGAACAGTGTTCGGCTCACTTCACTTCAGGTCGGTCATTCACTCGGCTGTCTACGGCAGCTTAGTGAATAGACCCCATTGTATTTAATCATGAAGGGGGTGATTGAATAAGGCTTTACAACACATTTATGTGTACGTAATTGGAAGCCTTGTACAACATGCAACTGCAATATTTTGCCATTGTTAGTATTGAGGTTTGCAACAAATTCAGACAGTAGTTGATTATGTTGCACGTGTAATTATTGCGTTGCATCTTTGAGACAATTCTGCAACCATATTTTTTATTTAAGTTCCCCTGGAAATGCTATTTCCTTTACTCTCCCAATGTGTCCAAATAACTTCTTTACATGTAGTACACCTCGAATTTGCAGCAGTAGAGGAGTGACAGTTCTGTCAGAGTTGCAACAGATTCATATACACCTTACTGACGGATACATGAATCTGTCACAAGTTCTGCCATTTCTCACATTACCGCGAGGCAGATTTCTAAAGCGTATCTACGACACTCTTTATAAATTCCAGGTGAAAAGTTTAAGGGCACTACTAGTGAGTAGGACTGTGTGATCATGATGTACATAATCAAAACCACAAGTTTTAATCAACACCACAGGGAGCAATTTTATTTCCATCTCTGTAGATATGAGCGCTATTCTGCAATTTTAATAGCATGGTTAGACTACTAAAAATCATTCATATGTTTCTACCCTAATAGCTATTACAAAGTACATTCACACAGGACTGTTGACACTTCTACAACACAGGTTAAGACTTCAGCGGCCACACTGACAGCTAGGTCTCAGTGGTTGCACTCTCAGCTGGGGGAAGGGTGGAATAAAGGATGTACAAATTAAGCCATTGTCACTCAGATAAAGTCTAAGTTCCTAAAACCTATGTTAGACTGATCACACAAACGCCCAATGTAGTTTCACAAAACAACATCCCTTTACAGAAAACTATAGCTTACACACATATGGACAGTTTTAAAAAGAACATCCAATGTGGACATCCATCCTTTTTATTGAGGATCTGAACTCAAAAAGTGACGATTTGCTATCTTAAAGGGAAATGTAGAAATGTGAATTGTGTGTAATAGGGATGTGCATCATAGTTCTGCGAACGGCCAAACAAACTGGTCCGGTCAATGATGATGCCTGTCATCCCCTGCCAGCTTGTTTAAAAACAGTGGCAAGGGATGACAGGTGTCATCATTGACCAAATTTGGCCATTTTTGAGAAAGTATTTTTTGTAAAGGACTTTATGACATTCTTTGTGTTTTTCTTTACGTTTAACCAACTCTGGAAGGGTTAACAGATAATATGTATCACTGTACTCATTCCCCTGCAGTGGTTCTAAAGGGGACTTCCAAGTTTAGGTCCCCCACACAAACGCCCACATCCTCATGGGGGAAGAATGTGGAGAAGATCCCCAATATTTGGACAAGGTGCCTTTCGGGAGGGCGGAGGGTAGTATTGCCATCCTTCTTTGCAAGGTTCCCTCCCAATGTTCAAAGGTATGTGGCCTGGTATGGTTCCCTTTTCTGGCTAACCAGGCTGCATGGCTGGGTAAGGGTCTAGTATAAATTTTAAGGGAGACCCCACATTGGTTTTCTCTTTATGTTTATATTTCACTTTTAAAGGGTTAGCCCATAGTGTCCTCTAACTTCACGTGAAGCTTTGAGGCATCCCTCAGGCTTGTTCACACCAAGCGAGGAGCAGGTGCAGAGCAGAGCAGTTACAGACCGGATCAAAACTGCGTCCAATGTATTCCTATGGTATTTTTAGCTCCAGTTCACATTGCAGTGTTCCGGTCCAGAGCAGGTAAAAAAAACTGCAGCAAGCCCTATTTTACCTGCTCTGGAACGCATAAAAAACACATGTAAAAGCACCAAAAACGCGTCAAAAACGCAACACAATGCAATTCAATGCAAAAAACTAACCAAAAAAAAACTCTATGGTCATCTGTGATGACCTAATCTTCCTTGGTCACTTCCTGTCTGTGGAAAAAGGTGACCTTGTGATCTGTAGACCAAAGGAACAATGGTGGATAAGTATTGTGACCCCGTGAAATTCATTAGTATGGTGGAAGAGTGCCCTGAGCTGTATGACATTAGGCATTTTCAATACAAAAACAATAGGAAGAAGGCTGATTAGTGGAGTTCTATAGCAGGAAGAGTTTTCCCTGGATATGTCCTCTACTGATAAGGAGAGCTGTGTTGAGTACTTCAATGTGAAAGGCACTTTGGCGTAGCAGTATAATAACCATCACCAGGAGCATGCCTGCATCCCATTGATCCATGCTGCAACAATTTTACATGTGAGACAAGGTCAGAGAAAGCAGGAAATAATCAGAACAGCTATAATAATCAGAAGGTCAGAGGTAAAAGGAAATGACCTCATAACATTGTTAGCTTCCTGAAAAAAAAAATGCTCTGGAACGCATCAAAAACGCGTCTAAAGACTAGCGTGCGTGTGCAGAAACACGAGCAGATCTGCTCTGCATATGGTGTGAACAAGGCCTCAGGCATGTTGTTTGAAGGATTGGTGTTTCCAGGATTTCCAATGTTGACCTTTAAACCGCATTAAAAATTCTCCCTGCTAAATCGCATTTTTTTACAATTTTTTTCTTCATTGGAACATTGATATTTTTATGTCCCCCATGTCAGTGTCCAGCTACCTATGTCCCTGTTTAAACAAAAGGTTGCAAATTAGTAGGGATGCACCGATACCAAGTACCATACTCGGTACAAGTACATGTACATGTACAGATACTTTTCCAGCTTCAAGACTAGACTAGAGAAAAATACAAAAGTTACGTGGCAGCTGTCATGTGTAAGGAGCATACAGAGCTCCTGGGATTTGTACATCTCTGTTTTATTGTATGATTTTGTTTTTATAAACATATATTAGGGATGCGCCGATACCATTTTTGCAAGTGCAAGTACTGATACTTGTCCAAGTACTCACAGATACAAGTACTGATACATTATCATGTGACAGTTTTTCTAAAACATACAGACTAATGATTTCAGGATACTGCTGGAGTGCCAGAGCCAGATCCCAGCTACAACCGCTGCGACCCTCGTAGTTCTAATGAAAATGCCAAGTATTGGCACTAGTATCTGAACTGGTATCGGTGCATCCCTACAAATTAGCCTTGACAAAAAAATACAAGATTTGCCTCCTATAGACTTCCTTAGGGTTTGGTGTTATGTTCAGGGTTTGCAGACTTCCTGCTGATTTTGCGACAAGTCTAGCAAACCGAACTTCGCGCAGTTCACTTATCCCTAGTGCCTAAGCACTACCCAGAAAAATTTACCTTTTGATTTAATTTCCTCCTGAAATAAAACAGTGCACATCTTGTGCATAGACACCCCTGTGTTTCGAGTCTTATAACTGTAAAACTGGCGCAGTGGTTAGAGCTTCTGCCTTGTAGCATTGGGGGTCCCTGGTTTGAATCCCAGCCAGATCACTATCTAAAAGGCGTCTGTGTGTTCTCCCAGTGCTTGCGTAGGTTTCCTCCCACACTCTAAAGCAGGTGTAGCCAAACTCTGGCCCTCCAGCTGTGGTGGAACTACAAATCCCATGAGGCATTGCAAGATTCTCACAGCCAGAGACATGACTCCCAGAGAGAGATGCATCATGGGATTTGTAGTTTCACCACAGCTGGATGGCCAGAGTTTGGCTACCCCTGCTCTAAAGACATGCTGGTAGGGTAATTGGCTTCTGTCTAAATTGGCCCTTGCGTGTATAGGGACCTTAGACTGTAAGCTCCTTGAGGGCAGGGACTGATGTGGATGTGCACTGTTTAAAGCGTTGCATAAATTGTTGATGCTATATAAATACCACTAACTAATATATCTGCAGTGTACATCTCAGGCACTTCTGCCTCTCACTACGGGTCTCACCAGATCTGGAATGTGATTTGTAGATATCACTACTGTGCTTCTCATTATTCTTATTGCTGGAGGCCTTGCTCCTTGTTCTTATTGGCCTGGTAAGTCAGTAATGGAGAAGAGACCACAGGCAAATGGTGCCTAGTCATTTGCATGTCACAGTTGTGCAGGTCTGATTAAGAACAAAAGAAAGAGCTGTGTTCATATGTCAGACAAGATGATGTAATTGTGGTCATGAGCAAAAATACAGCATGGTTCCTGCTGATTGCCAACAGTTTATTCCGGGTTTCAGTTACTTACATAATAGCAGTTATCCTAGCTTAAGAACATAAGACAATACAAAGAGGGGAATTGATCAAAACTGGAGCAGACAAAAATTGGAGCAGCTATGCATGGCAACCAATCAGCTTCTCTCTTTCATTTTCAAATCTTAACTGAACAGATGGAAGAGAGAAGCTGATTGGTTGATATGGGCAACTGCTCCAGATTTTGTCTGCTCCAGTTTTGATCAATTCCCCCCAATGTGATTAGGAATGACAGAACAGAAAAGCATTTTATTATAACTAAAATATTTCACACAGCAAAGTCTCCAAAAAATTATACTTAAAGGAGAACTATGGGGTCAGGGCTTTTCCCCATAGTTCTCCTTAGGGTAACGGGAGGACACAAAGCTCAGTATACCGAGACGCCGGAGCGGATGTACTATGAGGTGAGTGAAAAGCACTCACCTCATAGTTCTCCTTTAATAGGGAGCCTTATTTTTGCAAGTGAGACAGGTTAATGCCTAGCAATAGTAAGTGTCATAATTGCTGATTAATACACACAGAAAATTGCTAACATGTTAGAAAATCTCTTCAATATTTTAACCACTTCTAGCGGGTTCATGTAAATACACGTTATCCGCTGGAAGTGCTTATACCACGAACACGGCTGCTGCTGTGATTTTGGTACCGTTTTAAACAGCAGACGATTGCTGTTTAAATACAATACCGTTTTAAACAGCAGACGATTGCTGTTTAAATACAAGTGATCTGGCATCTGTACAGGCGGAAGATCGCTTGTACAGCGTGGCGCTCTCCCCCCCCTCTGCCACCACACGTGCCGCTGTCGGCTTCCCGGGCTCCGTTGTCCCCCATGCGAGCCCTGGACTGGCGTGGTGGGTATCCCCTAATGGATTGGAGGAAGATCAGCAGGCTTCCAGCCACTGATCTCTCCTCGACCCGGAAGTGATGTGCATTACATCACTTCCGGTGTCACTGTGCACATTCTCCGGCTCGTAGAGCCAGAAGAAGAAGCTGGTGAAGCAGATCTCTGCTTCATCAGCTTCTTTGGGGTTCCTAGGTGACATTAGGGGTCTGAAAGACCTCTGATGTCTCCATAAAGAGGACCTGTCACATTATATTTGCTATTACATATGGGACTTGTTAGTGTCAACAACAAACAAATTGTAAAAATTAAAGTAACAGATAAAAAAAAAGAAAACAATGCAAACAAACTATTTTAATGTCCCCCGCCCCCGACATGCACGCACATACAACACAAACATGCGTCAGATGAGCCTACGTACAAAAACGAAAATTACGCCATGCGTTACATATTGTCACGAGCGTCAGAGTGAGAGCAATAATTCTAGGGCCCATCAATCACTGTTAGCACTAAACTGATGAGCAGTAAAAGCGTTTAAAGCGTCGCCTATGGGAAATTTTGGTTATTGTCGTTTTTTGCGGTTTCATGGACGCACGCAATTTTAAGGCTTGACATGTTTTGTATCTATTTATCTGGCGTTACCCGATCTTTTATATTTTACCAAAAAATTGGGCATTATATTCTGTTTCTGTGAACTAAATTTCATTTTAGTGTATTTTGTCCTAAAAATACTTGTTTGATAAACATTTGCGCAAATACCGTGCAACATAAAAAATTGCAACTAGCATCTTTTTATTCTACAGGGCCTCTGCTTTCAAAAAATATATCATTGTTTGGGGCCTTTCCTTGACTGTTCTTCTATTTTGTGCAAGTGTAGTGTATTCTCTTTTATCAGGAAGTGGTAAACCAAAAGTGATGGTGCATGATCTGGAACACTAATCTCAGGAAACAGGCCAGTCACATGTCCTGTTTACAGTTTTAGCAAGATAGTACAGTAAATACATGTACTTGGGTTAATATTCATTAAAATTTCTCTCTGAAAAAACAGGCATTTCCTAAGCTAAATGCTTTATAATTTTTCACGTCGGTACCAAAGGTAAAGTCTATTTAACAAACACAATTAAGTATTAATCAAACTATGCCGCATCTGCTTGCTTACATGAGCTTCGGCCTGAACCCAAGATGTTAACAGTTTAATGAACAACTGTTCAATTTGCCCCGTTCCTAGCAACCAATGACCCTGCAGAAAATCATTGGTTGCTACAAAGCTAGCGGCTAGGCTACACAGTGTCATTCGTTGCTAGGATGCTAACAACCTATGACGCTGGGCTGGGGAGCACCTGCATTCTATCCTAGTAACCAATGATGCTGTGGGTGTCACAGAGCGCCATTGGTTGCTAGAACACAAGCGCCCCAGGGTTTGGTTTGCTTGAAAGTTTCCTGAACTTGGATTTCTGGCTGGGTTCAGCAAACATCCAAGCATACCACACTGAGCCATGTTTGGCTCATCACTATTGCTTACCACCTCAATCTAATAGCTTCATTGTTTCTGATAAACCTTAAATAAGTGGCTAAAAAATGTTTCTATATACAGTATTCCAAAGTTGTCACAATAGCTGCTTCTCATCACAACGGAGGTTCCTGACTGGAAGCCACCACTGTCCATCTTCTGGAACAAGTGTTGTTCCTGGGCAGGTATATCACTATGATGTTACTTGGGCAGGCTTTGATACAGAATTAGGATTGCTTCTGGGAGCCAGGCAAAGTAATAATATTCCTCAACCAGGGGCGTCCCGAGACTGGGTGACACCCCTCCGTGATGTTATCACGCATGCGCATGACGTTGCCACGCGCTTGTGCAATGACATCATTGTGCATGCTGGGTCATCTTATTGACGCCTGCCGGCGGCCAACTTGGTGATGGTCGCCGGCAGAGAGAGGAGGGGATGTTCACCCAGTGGGATGAGGTATGCCGCCGGGTCCCCTCCTCTCTCCTGACACTGTCGGGCTCTCGGTCAATGACCGAGTGCCCGACTTTTCAGAAGGGGTGACACCAAAATGACTGTCAGTCATTTTGATGTCACTCCTCCAAAGGTGGAACCCAGGTGCGGGCCGCACCCCCTTGTGACGCCACTGTCCTTAACCCACCTAACCTTACTTTAAAATGAACCTTTCCTAATATGTTTCTAAGGTAACAATAGTATTGATGTTCAGGGACGTTGTGGTGCCTGTAAGTACTTGTGTTAGGTTTCAAATGAATCCCTGCATGCCTGTGAAGCCTCTTGGTTCCTGGGCCCAGGCAGGTCCTCAGCTCATGGGCAAATTGACATAAACCCAACTTCTTTCTGATACTAAGGGGCCTATTCACTAAGCTGCCGTAGGCAGCCGAGTGAATGACCAACCTAAAGCGAAGTGAGCCAAATGCTGTTCGGCTATTCACTTCAGGCTGGTACGGCTGATTTCTGCTGTTTATCGTAGGCAGCCGAGTGAATGACCGACCTGAAGTGAGCCCTTAGCTCCGCCCAACTGTCTTCTATTGGCCGGCGGTTCTGCTGCCGTCAAAAAAAAGAAAGAAAAAACCTCTCCTGGGCGCTCCGGGAGTCTCCTGGGAGAGAAACCACTGCTTTTTCTTTATTTTTCTTTATTCTGACACGGAGCCGTGTCAGAATAGAAAAAAAAAACGTTTTGGCCATAGGAATGCATTGCTAGATTCCTATTGGCTAGTTCAATTTGCAATAGCCAATAGCAAACTAGCTATTGTACCCGCCCTATGCTGCTGTCAATCAGTAGTGGTGGACCTGATGGAGAACTGCTGCTCCGTGTCAGAATAAAGAACAAAAAAAGCAGTGTATCTCTCCTCGGCTCAGCCGAGCCGAGGCATATGCGTTCGGCTCGACTGAGCCGCTCGGCCAAGTTCGGGAGCTGTACGGGCTATAGTGAATACCCCATACAGCAGCCCTTCGGTTCAGTAGGGGTCCTGGGGCCGAAGCTATATAGCCGAAGGATCGGCCGAAGCTACGGCTAGATCATTCAGCTGCTTTGTGAATAGCCCCCTAAGTTTCATCCCCATCATTGAACTGTCAATTGCCAGAACATCAGTGGGCAGCAGAGGTCCTGGCATTTGACATTTAAATGATGGGGGTGATTTAGAGCAAGGAGAGTGTTGGATTTATGACTGCTAGAGGGTGCAGGACTGATGCAGCAACTGGTTTGGCTAGTGAGGAACTGAAACTGCAGAAGAATGTTCTCTCTGCTCTTTTAGCAATCCTATTGCCGACAAGTTGTCACCAGTGACAAGATCACTAGTCAAGACCCTGTGTACACCCAGGAAGCAGGGTCCAAAAAGGCTTTTTGGAGATATAATTGACCAAATGTCCTTCTACTTCAGTTCTGTTGCAATGTTATCATTGGGACTCAGTGGAAGCCATCCTAATGGAGTCATTCCTAATATTCAAATATGGCTTCCTCAGGATGAGGCATTGGCACTCACAACTCATAAATGTTTTTCACATACTTGCCAGTTCAAGACACCTATAAAGTGATTTTGTTTTACAAAAAAAAAAAGATATGATGTTTGATAAGTGTACATGGACATTTTGTCATGCTACTAGTTTGGATGTAAATAATACTTAGTAGGATTGCTTTTTAAAGGGAACTTTGTCCAGTATTTTCAGAAGGACTTATCAGGAATAGTAGCCTTACTATTCCTGATAAGTCCTTCTGAAAATACTGGTTCCCTTTTTGTCATATTCATCCATATGAACTCGGAACTAGTATGCAAATCTGGAGATTGGACCTCATTCTGACTTTTCTGTATTGAAACTAGAGACAGTCATACAACTAGCATTTTCTAAAGTCTAAAAGGACAGCAATGTCAGCCTCTGTGTATTTTCTCAGTACAGGTTTCCTTTAATATTATTAAGGAGAATATAGTATTCAAGATCTTCTCCCATAAAAGCAGAGGTAAGTACTTCTGAGGTAAGTGAAGCTTTGCATTTTTTTCCAACTATTGTTCTGATAAGCTTTGCCCTAACAGACATATAAAATAATATTTCTAATATATAAATATCATATAAAGTAATAATTAACCATTCATAGTAATACTTAACTAGTCCTAATCTATTATTAATCCCAGGATAATACACAGTTATTTTCTTCTTTCTTTTATATCTTTTTTTGGAGACACCAAGTGATGGTTTTTTAATGTAACCACAATCATGGTGTACACTATAAATGAATAAACCACAACAAAAAAAGGTGTTTCTATGTGTTGACAGGAAAATAAAAGTTTAAGTCAGGTATTCAGTATTAGTGGGTTGGGTCCTGTTAAACATATAATTATTCAAGTCATTTAAACTAAACATTTTTTTTTAAACGTTTTGGACAGAGTTAGGGACCACTTACACAATGCACACCAACGTGCATGTATGGCGTAAACAGGGCACATGGAGAGCAATAGTTTTCTATATGCCCTGGGGTTGAGCCTTCATTAGTCTGCTTTGATCAACACAGCTGAATGCACCTGGTGTGAAGGAGACCTCAGGGTGTAATTATTGACTGTGTCCACAAAGGGGACATTAAGTATATTTATTTGTCCTGGTGGCCATTGTCACTCAAGTGACAGGAAAGTGATAGGAAATCAAAAATTGTACATTTACCACTGGAACAGCAATACTGATCTAAACTTCCACTGGGGACACCTGCTACTCTGACAACTGTCTAAAGGTGCCCATACACTGTGCGATTATCGCACGATAATCACGTGAAATCCCGCGATCGTACAATAATCGCAAAGTGTATGGAAGGCGTGCGACCGTTTTTACTGTACGGTCGCACGTCTTTTGTCTAAGGAGCATGCTAGAAAACCAGCCGAGAATCGTACGATTTTCGGCTGGTTTTTAGCATGATCGTAAGATCAATGCCGCACGGGCCGGTGTGCGCACGTGCACACTGCCCGTTCAGCATTGCGGTCATCGGAAGCCCGCCCCTCAGGGGGGCGGGCTTGCGATGATCGCAAGTACGATCTGCCTGTCCAAGATGGGCAGATCATACGTTTTTTTAAAACTTTACAACCATCGCAAGACAAAAGTCTTGCGATGGTTGTAAAGTGTATGGCCACCTTTAGAGTAGATGTTCTTGTTGTAGCTCTGGGATAGGAAGTGAAAGAAAATTGCCAAAAAAAAAATTAAAGGGGGTTGTAACCTTTTCTCACACTATCCAAAACTCACAGGGTAGGAGCATAGACGTGTGCTGGGGGTGTGCCTGGTGTGCCTGGGCACACCTTAATCACCCCAAAAGCAACACAAAAACCGTAACAGTGGGCACTGTGTTTTTAGTCACTGAGCCAGTGGAGAGATCACAAAGATCTCTCTGTGACCGGCTCAGCGATACAGAGTGCAGCAGCACTTGCCACTTACATACCTCACACAACAGCCACAGTCCTCGGCATCTGGAAAGCTGCGATGGAGCATTTGAACAGCATTTAACAGCCATTGATCGTGGGATGATTGCTGGCGCTCAGAGCCATGGAGCGAGAATCAGCAAAACAGCAGAATTCGTTAAATGTTCAAGAGCAGTTGTTGTTAAAGTGTTTAAAGACTGGACTGTCAGCCGAAAATCTGGGTCTGAACGTGCGAATTGTGGCCGTCAGCGACTAGTCAATGTTAGGGCAGAACGGAGAGTGGCAAGACTGGTACAAGACAACAGAAGGGCAACAGTGCATCAAATTACTGCAGATCTTAATCAGGGATCCTCTCAAATGATCTCTGAACACACTGTTCGCCGTACACTGCATCGTATGGGATATGGAAGCCGAAGGTCTGTTCGAACACCTTTGCTGTCTGCAGTTAACAAGATAAAACGTCTCCAATTCGCACAGGAACACAAGGATTGGACAGTCGAGCATTGGAAAAAGGTCATGGGGTCCGATGAATGCAGATGGCAGAGTGAGAATTTGGCGGAAACAGCATGAAAGCATGCACCCCACATGCATGAGTACAACCCTTCAAGCTGGTGGGGGCAGTGTTATGGTTTGGGGCATGTTTTCCTGGCATGATTTGGGCCCTTTAATTTGTGTGGAACAACGTCTGAATAGCACAACATACCAAATTATCGTTGCTGATCAAGTTCATCCTATCGTGTTGATGGCGTATCCCAATGGAGATGGCTTCTTCCAACAAGACAATGCGCCGCCATGCCACGGTGCTCGTATTGTGCAGTAGTGGTTTCAGGAACATTAAGGAGACTTTACCTTGCTTAGGTGGCCCCCACAATCACCAGATTTATATATAGATAAGTATGTGTTTGTACTTGTATTTGCACACCCTAATGCAATTGGCTGCGCATGCCTATGATTAGGAGACTTTGTATATAACTTAACCAACTGCTAATTGTACATTAAAGCAGTATTAATCTCTTAAAACTTTTTTTTTCATAATTAATCTAGATCAAAGAAATATACACATTTCTTTATATTTTTTTCTAAGCACTTACAGTCATCATTATTTCCAAACAGCTCCAACTCTTTCAGCTCAGCACCCCTGAACTTCCTGTCCAGTACAAACATACAGGGGGAAGAGCAGTCTCCAGTAATTGTTCATCTACTAGCTTGGAGAAGGGAGGAAGGGCCAGGGTTGGGAGGGGAGTGGATTACTTTGTTGTATCTGTGTGTTTGTGGAGACCCACACAGCCTATTAGCACACACGAAGTAGCTCCATAGGACCCTACAAGGGAAAGAAGCAACGATAAAACAGGATAGCAGGGCCAATGCTCAGGGGACCAGCTGATTCTGCAGGAGACTAAAATGTTTAAGTATCAAGAAGCAGCATCTATTGTAAGGGATTTATTCAGCATTTGAAATAACTTTTGATTTTAATATCACTTTAAAGCCTTGGTTCTCAACTGGTGGGTCGTGACCCAAAATTGGGTCGCGGACCCATGTTCAGTGGGTCACCGCATACCTTCCACTTTTCTAGGTGAGAGGCTCCTCAGCCCGCCCCGAGCGCAACACTGTCAGTTCCAAGCAGCCATTCAACAAAATGCTGCCCAGCGCCGAGTGTCAGCTTGAGGTGGGGTGGGGTAGGGCTATGGCCGCGAGGGAACTCCATTCATACATTCAATGCTCACAGCTCCCCCATGTCCTATAGAGGTGCCTGGTCCGGAGTGACATCGCATTCTGGGTCCCTGGACCTCTACAGGGCGTGCAAGGGAGCTGTACAAGCAATGCACATATGGATGAAGCCCACACCGGACCCCAGGCTGAGGATCCACTCCAGTTCTCGTAAAGGTAGGGAGACTGTATGGACCTTAAAAAAAATTAAAACATTTTTGGAGTGTGTATGTGTTTGTGAGATTGTGTCTGTGTGTCTATGTCAGTGTTTTTGAGGGCCCATTCACACTGGTACGGTGCGTTAATCGCATAGTACCATGCGATTACCACTGTACCACGCAATCGCACCTACCGTGCTTTCTGGTGTGGTACCCCAAACGCACCTCCCACCCACGGTCCGTATGCCCGCACTGGAACGTGCGGTACCCTAATGCCTTGCGTTCCATTGCAGTGCGACTTGGGTCACGACATAATGACCAAGGACAAATGTGGGTCCTGAGGCTACACAGGTTGAGAACCACTGCTTTAAAGTGTTTATGAACTTAATTTATGTGAGTTTAAAACCTTTTTTTTTCTGTGTGAAGTAACCACAAACACACACACAGTCATTACAAACACTCCCAGTCATACCAAAAGTGTCAACTTCATGCAGCTGGACTTTCAGTTATTAGATTACTGTGCATTATGGGAATCCATCTACAGAAAGCTGTCACTGTTAAACAAGCATATATTGGTTGTAGCGCTAAAAATGCAATTGTGTGTCTATGAACTATCTCAAACGACACCTAATTTCATAGAAGTAAATATAAATATGTTCAGTGCAATAATATATATGACATAATTATCACAATATCAAAAATGTGCTGTGCAATCTGTTCAACTGCAAAATATAAAATATTCAAAATATGCAAGTATTAATATACTGTATCATACGACAATATATACAATATATTGTTGTACTTAAATACTCACATATAATATTTTGCACTAAAGCCCACAGGCAGATCAGTTGCAATTCTGGCTGAGAAATGCTCCTATCGCTCCCTTCAACTAAACCAATAAAAGCAATTTATCTTTATAAGGGTTATTCACAAAAGGGTGAAGAGTTTGGAGAAGGCAGGAGAAATGAACAATCTAGGACAAAATAGCTGATTTGGAAAAATTCTCCAACTCAGCTCGCTTACCAGTTCAGTTATGTTGTCCTAGATTGTTCACTTCTCCTGCCTTCTCCAAACTCTTCACCCTTTTGTGAATAGCCCTGTGTGTGTTTACCTTCTTGAACAGTATTTTGTGTTAGTAAGTTTGTTATATTTGGTTGGCATGACTGTGACGACATATAAACAGATGTGGAGCACTGGATCATATTTTGTGCCAATACCCAGAATAAAGTGTACTTTCACTTTTGCAGCCAAATTGGGATAACGCCAATTTTATGTTTTTATATGTAAAAAAAAAATTAAAACAAGTACATCCTTTTGGACTTTGGATGACCTTTATTGTCATATTGATTATATTTTCATTGATTTATCCCCTTATCGCCCTAGCCCCAGGATTAATATATTATACACCTCATTATACATATTGCCTAGTCTGGTTTACAGATCCAAGGCACCACATCCTAACAAGTTTAGTTTAGAATTATTTCTCTCAGGTAATCAAGGACTTTTCAGATGCCACATCAAAAGGATTTACAAAGAGACATTGTGGGGTCTATTCACAAAGCTAGCTTCGGCCCCAGGACCCCTTCGGTTCAGTAGAACCAAAGGGCTGCTGTACGGGCTATTCACTATAGCCCGTACAGCTCCCGAACGTGGCCGAGCGGCTCAGTCGAGCCGAAGGCATGTGCCTCGGCTCGACTGAGCCTAGGTGAAAGTTGAAGCTGGCCTGATACTGACAGCTGGGCGGAGCCAGCCATCATCTCATGGTTGGCTCCGGCCACTTGGAGAGACAGATCAGCGTCCCCTGGTTACTAGGTAACCAGGGACGCTGATCTGTCACTACCAGACATCCAAACTCTCCCGGACGCTCCACGGGTCTCCCGCTATTAGATAGCAGCTCCCGGCCGCTCGGGAGAGAAACACTTTCTCCCGGAAAGGTTTACTCTGCTCGATCGAAACCTTTCCCTGCTCTGTTGTTTTGGGGGGGTTTTTCTTCTGACATCGGAGCCGCCGGCCGCCGTCAGTCAGAAAAAAAAACCAGCATAGGAATGCACAGCTACATTCCTATTGGCTATTTCACTTTGCAAAAGCCAATAGCAAACTAGCTATTGCACCCGCCCACTGCTGCTGTCAATCAGCAGAGGGGACCTGAAGTTCTCCATCAGGTCCTCTTCTAGTGATTGACAGCAGCAAAGGGTGGGTGCAATAGCCAGCTTGCTATTGGATATTGCAAATTGAAATAGCCAATAGGAATCTAGCTACGCATTCCTATACTGATTTTATTTTTTTATTCTGACGGCAGCAGCTGTCAGAATACCAAAAAAAAACAAAAAAACTTACAGATAGCAAAGAAGCTATTGCTTCCTCTGCTATCTGCCATCATTTCAGGGGGGTTCTCTCTCCCCCCTGCATTACAATGAGAGCTTAGCAGAGCTGGAGGTGATATGAAAGCCGACTCTGCTGAGCTCTCATGGTACTGACAGTTCAGCATCTCCTGGTTACTTGGTAACCATTCAATAAATGCTGTTCGGCCTCTATGAGAATAGGCCGAACAGCAGCGAGTAGCCAGCCGGAGGTTCGGAGTCGAACTCCTTCTGCACTTCGGGTCGGCCAAACATGCTGAGCATGTTCGGCCGACCCGAACCCAGCCCCAGCAAGCCGATGTACGGCTGATTTCAGTCTGTGTACGGCTGAAATTAGCCGTACAAGCCCGAAGTGAATAGCCGAACAGCGTTCGGCTCACTTCACTTCGGGTCGGTTATTCACACGGCTGCCTTTGGCAGCTTTGTGAATAGACCCCTATATTCTTGTCAACGCATCGGCATTCAGCATATCTGATTGGCTCCCAAAGCCGCTCCCTCTCTTCAGCTGGGTTTACAGCAGATGCATTGTCTTGCAATGGGGCTGCGTTAGAAAAAGCAGTCAGTGCAGCTGCCCTCAGTGCCATTTGGCTTGTTATTGGTGGGTACAGTTTACACCACCGTAACGCCATGCGTAGCGATGATGTGCACTAAAAAGAAAGGACTGCATGTAACCACTTAATGCCATGCTGTGCCCATTGAACTTAATGAAATGTCACTTGTTACATTTCAATAGATTGGCATATCAGCACTGTGTAGGGCTGTTTAGCGCAGCTGCTGGTGTGAATAGGCCCTTAGTTTGTGTGCTGCTGTATAGGGGATTGCAAGATGTTATCAAGTCAAATTTAGGCATCTACATTAGCTGCACTTAAAAAAATACATTTAATGAAATGGTCATGTATTCATCTGCATTCATTAACAACCTAATATATTAAAACATATATACCTAAATTGAATATCATTGTAACATTACCAATATATAAAACCATTGACACAAAGAAAAACAAAACAAATGTAGTTGTTGATACAAGTACCACGTACTACTACACAGCCTTCATGCATGTATCTATGTTTTGCAAAATAATGTATAAAGAATACATTATAGGAGCATACACAGGAATCTTTTACTATAATTGAAAACCAATAACAAAATGATGATTAAAAAATGACTGAAATCCTATTTGAAGGGAGCGCACTATGGGGTCTATTCACTAAGCTGCCGAAGGATCTAGCCGTAGCTTCGGCTGATCCTTCGGCTGGCTTCGACCCCAGGATCCTATCGGTTCTGTAGTAACCAGGGACACTGATCTCCAGACAGCCTAACTCTCCCGGGCACTCCGGGAGTCTCCCGCTCCCGGCCGCCCAGGGGAGAAACACTGCTTTTTCTTTTCTTTTATTTAATTCTGACACGGAGCCATGTCAGAATACAAAAAAAAAAAATTTCACCATAGAAATGCATTGCTAGATTCCTATTGGCTATTTCAATTTGCAATAGCCAATAGCAAACTA
Organism: Nanorana parkeri; assembly: GCF_000935625.1. Classification (NCBI taxonomy): domain Eukaryota; kingdom Metazoa; phylum Chordata; class Amphibia; order Anura; family Dicroglossidae; genus Nanorana; species Nanorana parkeri. The sequence goes on along the minus strand of NW_017306640.1, from coordinate 414,174 downwards.
GCTATTGTACCCGCCCACTGCTGCTGTCAATCAGCAGAGGGGACCTGAAGTTCTCCATCAGGTCCTCTTCTAGTGATTGACAGCAGCAAAGGGTGGGTGCAATAGCCAGCTTGCTATTGGATATTGCAAATTGAAATAGCCAATAGGAATCTAGCTATGCATTCCTATGGCGAAAATGTTTTTTTTTTCTTTTTTTTGACGGCAGCAGAACCGCCGGCCAATAGAAGACAGTTGGGCGCAGCTAGCTGTCACTGCTAGCTCCACACAATCGTTTTCTATTTATTTTTTCTACTTTTTTTCTGTTCTGCTCCGTATCACAGAGGGACCGAGTAGAACAGCCGAGCGGAATGCCGCATATCGGCATTCAGCTATTCACTTACTGCTGTTCAGCATCTATGAGAATAGACCGAACAGCAGCGAGTAGCCTGCCGGAGGTTCGGCTTAGCTGAGACAGATGTTGGATCGGCTGAGTCGAACTCCTTCTGCACTTCGGGTCGGCCGAACATGCCGAGCATGTTCAGCCGACCCGAAGCCACAAGGAAGCCACCCGATGTACGGCTGATTTCAGCTGATATACAGCTGAAATCAGCCGTACCAGCCTGAAGTGAATAGCCGAACAGCATTCGGCTCACTTCAGGTCGGTCATTCACTCGGCTGCCTACGGCAGCTTAGTGAATAGTCCCCCATATGTGCGTTTTTATTGTTTATGTACTTGCTATTATAATAATTCACTTGAACCATGGAATAATCTTTATAAATAAAGTAACAACTCAATTTCAACCACTTGTGTTGTTGTTATTTGATGACTGTTTTATGAATCCTACAGCAGGTAAGACTACCCAGAAGTAAATTAGTACAATGCACCAGCCAATTATTCAATACAGTATCTAGTACACAATGAAACCGTGGGTAGGTATCCAGAAACACTAGTATAATCCGACTGCAGTATGGAATGATAATCTTGCATTTATGTAATGCTTTGCACAAAACGTTCTCTATTCATCCTTTAGTACTAATTTGCATACATGGCTGCACTAATTGCAGCAGGCTATATGATGAAACCATATATTATCTTGTAGATAACAACCTTGTCTGCATACAAAGTTTATATTTGAATAGTCACCCATGCACTGTACGGGTGCAGACTGCTGTCAGCTCATCCTTTTCAATATTGCAAAGTGTAAAGTCTCTTTTTCCGAGTAAACGTAATGCAAAAAGCAGTGTGGACAAATAAATGTAGCATAAGACCCACCAGACTTATTGCAAAATAGGTATGTGTTAATTAGGGTTGCACCGATACCAAGTACAGTACTCTGTACAAGTACAAGTACCGATACTTTTCAAGCTCCAAGATTAGACAAGAGAAAAGTTTAAAAATTAGGAGGCAGCTCCTGGGATTTGTACATCTCCGTTTTAATGTGTGATTTTGTTTTTATAAATATACTGTATTAGGGATGCACTGATACCATTTTTTCAAGTACAAGTACTGATACTTGAACAAGTACTCACAGATACAAGTACGAGTACTACTGATCCATTTTTGTTTATTGTCATGTGACAGTTTTTCTAAAACAATATCAACTAACGATTTCAGGACAGTGGTGGAGCGCCAGAGCCAGGTCCCAGCTGAAACCATTGCAACCCTGGTAGTTCTCATGAAAATGCCAAGTGTCGGTATGGTACTCGAAAAGTATCAGTGCAGCCCTAGTGTTAATGGGCAGTATAAAGCTTGAGTGTGGTGGTAAAAAAATTTCCTTTTCCACGTATCAGAAAACCAAGTAGTGGAAAGTGTGGTGCTGTGGGAGAGGATCCACATGGCTCAAATGGAGGCTGTGAGGCAAACAGAATCACATGTTGACGCATTTCCCCGTTATGCATTCTCAGAGGGGCTGGATATCTATATATCGCTAAACCACACTTTGTCACTATATGATATCTGCACATGTATAGGATCATATGGCCGTGGAATGAATGTCACTGAATGACCTTTGCATATCAGAACCTTTTGGAATATAAACGGCATCCTAGATATCAGTTAGGATCATTATACCACTTATAATACCTGCATGCAAAAATCTGGAATCCTGAATTGTAAAGTCCATACACACACAGATATCTATCAGTTATCAGATTTTGGTAATTATACTTGTCCAAGTTATCTGCCCTCAACGTGGATTACAATTTAGCTATCTTTTGCTGTCCTTTTGACTTCTTACATTTTAGCTGAGTGTGGCATTGTGTACGTGGTTACTATCAACATATGCATTGTGGCCTGCAAGAGGGTTATACTGGTTTTGCTGCATACATACCCAGTGTTTTAATATGTCCTAGATACCGTGCTGAATTACTGGCTGGTCCATTGCATTCATTTGTTGCTGGACTGCCTTACATGCTGTAGGATTCATCATAATCAGTCATCAAATAACAACAGCACAACTAGTTAAGATGAAGTTACAACTTTATTTATCTTTGTTTCAGGTATTACCCACACATACCCACAGAGAAAAAACCATCTCCTAATTTGAAAGTCATCCCATTTTTATGTGCACCTCAGGCCCCACAGTAACTTTTGCAAACTGCAATTCAATATTTACTTTGGTAATATACAAAGCCACCATACATGTGCTGGTATGCATCCACAAATTTGCAGCACTCACAAATTTGAAGGGCTATACCTAATAATAGCAAAAAATACATTTCCATAGAAAGGATAAAAGATATGTAAAATATTAAACCAAAAGCCACAAATTACTTGGTAATGAAACAAAACCAATTTAAATATAATAAGAAGAAAATAAGAAAATACTAAGGGCTATAGCTTTATTCTTCTGCTTGGATGCTATACAAGGGGAACATTACTTAAAAAAAACAACTTAATGTTGCCCTTTATACAGGTGAAACTCGAATATCGTGCAAAGTTCATTTATTTCACTAATGCAACTTAAAAGGTGAAACTAATATATGAGATAGAGAAGTGGGTATGTTGCGCTTGGTAAGTGAATCTATTTGGTTTTACTGTGAATAGTGAAAATAGTCACAGTATGGTTCCGTGGTGATTAGTCCAATGTGAAAAATTATTCTACAAATATGTGAAGTGAATATAAAGTGCAGGATAAGGTGAGTGATGTCTGTGAAATAGTAAAAAAAAAAAAAAGTGTGATGGCCTTTTGATAAAAATCCTAGTGAGTGATTGGTTCTTGTGTGTATCTATTAAAATCTACAACTCCAAGGTTCCGTCTAAACGAAATAGTGAAGGCTAGTTGTATTCGGCCATAAGGGAAAGTGGGAATGTGCAATAATATGGGCAAAAATATAATATATAAACAAAAATATATAAGCTCAAAATATAAGCAAAAATATAATATAAACTCCCAATAAGTGCAAGTGTTCAATGTAGCACGCAGTAGGCAATTAGATCGTTAGTTGCAGCCAACCTCAACTTGCCCAACAAGTTTAGACTGGTGTAATCCCATCCACAAAATCCGCAACAGTGGGGCGGAGCCACCCAAACCAACACACCAATTGGACAAAGCATGCAAATGTATCCACTCAGTGAGCTGGTAAATAACCAATACCGGATCGATAATAGTGGAACGGAGCCACTCAGATTATCACAGTAAATACTTCCTATCTGAGCAGTTTTTTTATGTATAATAATAAACCTTATAGGCATTCAATTCTTCACTTCATATACTTTTGAATGTTTTGAATAATATATGAGATAGACTCATTACATGCAAAGCAAGATAGTTCAAGCCGTGTTTTGTCATAATTGTGATGATTATGGCTTACAGCTCATGAAAACCCCAAGAACCCCAAATCCACAACCTCAAAAAAGTAGATTATTACATGCAATCAATAAAACAAGGATTGTACATAGAACAATATCGGACCTCTGAAAAGTACAAGCATGCATATGTACTCAGTACTTGGTTTGGGCCCCTTTTGCAGCAATTACTGCCATTACTTTTGCACGATATTCTAATTATTCGAGTTTCACCTGTATATTTAACATGTCCAAAAAAGCAATCTCTGCAACATATGAGTGTGCAACATCTTTAAATATCTGTGGGATGGACAAATCTGCATGTAGATATTCATGTAACTCAAATTGTTTTCAAAGCCACTGCAAAACATTTAAGCTGCTTGGATGAACCCAAGGCCTGGAGTTACCCAGTACTAAGGCCCTCCTAAATAATCTACAGTTGTAAAGTGCTCACAAAAACATATCGAAGCTTGAGTCTTTGCAAAATTATCTTTACAAAGTAGTTTAAAGTGGAGTTAACAATATAACTCTTTGTACTTTGAATGGAGTACAGGTGCAATAAGGTTGTTTTTCCAAAGGAATAAAGGCTGTTTACTTAGAAAGTAATTAGTAAATAAGGTAATCACTATGTTCACTTTGAATACCCAATCACTGGCTAGAAAAATCCTATTTTTTAATTGCCCTTGTACATGATTGGGTATTCAAAGTAAACACAGCTTCACCTTATCCACTAACATTTAATTTGCATAGCGAACACATTTTTTGCTAGGCAACCAGTCTCTGCTTCTTTAGTAAATTACCCCAATATGTTTTTCTGTGCACCACTATACAAATGACACTTATTTAGGAGTGTCTGCAGTAGCCATGCAGACTGTTTAAAAAAAAAAGCAATTTACCAATTGCCAATAATTTTGCTTATCACTATTTACCATCACATGGGCCCTCAGGAATCCTAAAACTCAAACTCAATAGTAGCACCAGAATTGACCTTTTCAGGGACACTACAGTATGTCCCTCTGATAAGGTCAATCAACCAAACATGTCAGGCATGCTAAAGCTGGTGTTTGTTATTGCTACAGATGGTTACTTGTAAAAACTGATGATTGGGAGGCTGTAACACAAGCTTTTTTAGACCTTTTAAAAATGTGGGTCTGACGTTTCTGGTAAGCGCTGACCCTGATGGATATTTGTGTGTATTTGAAAGCGCAACTGTCTGTGTTATTGTTATTTAGTAACCTAGGACTGGGGGATGAGCTGTGGCTGGATGTAATTATATAGAAGCGTGGTGTTGATATTTATGCACTCTTACATGAATACACCCAAATCCATTCTGTCTGCTCCTTTGTTGTTCTACTTATGGCCTTAACCTCAGCCCATGTACACCTCCAAGACTTCTCTCAGGTAGCCTCCATGGTCTGGAATTTTCTTTTATATCAAGTTAGACTTGCTACAACCATTTTCACATTTAACAATCCTCTTTCTCTCATGTGTCATAATTTGTCTTTACTTTTTTGACCGGACATTGTATTATCTTACCCATTGATGTACTGTAAATTAGCAGATCCGGGATTTAATGGTGCCCAACAATCATTGTTAAAATCAATTATATATATATTTATTTTTCTTAGTTAAAAATATATGATTGATTTTATCAATGATTGTTGGGTACCTATAAAGTCTGACATGTGGATACTCGTGTCCATTATTTAATGTACCAGATGTTGGAGCCCCATAAATAGGATGATAATAATTGTCTGCAGAATCAGCATTATGAAGCAGTTGCCTGTTCTAAAGGCATGGTTATAGCTTTAGCAGGATGTACAATAGAGTATACTGGATTTGCTCTCTGCTAGATACTACAATATTTACAGTACAAAAACGTTTCTCCTAGAATGACATATCTGTAACTAAACACGTCTAATTACATTTGTTTATACTGTATATCTTATTTGTTATTTATCTGTTACAAACAGTAAAAGTCCTTGAAAAAAAAGTATGTTCGAATGTAATCCATGTGCTGTCAGTCATGTTAACAGTACCGAAATCACCCAGACTGACAACACCTAAACCTGGCACATATGCAATGGATGGTTTGTTGTGCTCAGTTATTCAAATCATTCTAAAGAAGCAATATATTTAAGTTATACAATTCTACTGGAATGCTTACACATGTCTGTTGCTGAACTAATATAAAATAAATAGCACTATGTTAAATGCAAAGAGGAGACTTATCTTATCTTATATACTTAAGTATTAAATTACCAAAAGAATATTATTGCATTGACCTTTATTATAATATCAAACCACAGTCACATCCCTCACCACTCCAGTGTGGCTTATTTAGCAAATCATGAAAGAAAGAAAGAAAGAAAGAAAGAAAGAAAGAAAGAAAGAAAGAAAGAAAGAAAGAAAGAAAGAAAAGAAAGATTAAATATAATGATTATTACTAGTAAATAGAAATATGAACTGGCAGAATGAATATTTTTGATATCATAACAGAGATATGAGCAAAGGCGCTAGCAAATACATGAGTCTCCTCTGCATCATTTATGTTACTGCAAAGCCAAATTGCTATGTTCTCTACAAGCTGCACTGGTATTTCAATACAGCCTCACATTGATATAGAGAAGTGGCTTTTGCATAAACTGTGTTTTTAGCTGCTGTAAAAGAAACCTTTGTTTGTTCTTCATATAAGAATGCAACTGTACAAGCAAGCTAGATTTGTTTCAACAAAAACATACCTGCCATTTTCTGTTCAGCTAATTTTGGACATACACAGTCTTCAGTCCGATCAGTAATTTATATTTCGTTCAGCCTACACTGGACTTGTCTTGCAGGAAATCTATAGCTCCCTTTCCTGGCGTTATTAACTAGCAGAACATACTTCCTGAAACTGTACAGCAGAGTAAAGAAGAAGTTGCTGTAAATGTGTATACTTTGGTTAAAACAGAATGACGCACCATGGAGTACTGGCTGACATGTCTGTTCATTGATCTGTATCTTTTGTCAGGTGTTGACAGATAAGCAAATTATATTTTTATATCTTGTACATACATGTAAAGAATTATAAGTTGCATGCAGCAAATTCTCTCAATCAATATGTGTTCAGAATTTAGCTAGATATAAAATAAGTGGGACAACTCCCTTTTAATTTGTAAGCTTATATGTTCTTTATTTCAAGTATAAATACAATCTTGTTCTTTTGTTTTTGCATATGTCTACTGCTAGCAAGCAGTAGATATATGCAAAAACAAATTAAAAAGTTACCAAAAAGGTAATTACTTACCTGTGTCTCCACAGATCGCTCCCGTCTGAAGATCTGAAAAATTCTCAAGTGGCTATGAAGGATCATGGGGCGGGCGAATGCACAGTAGAGATCTTCGACCGGGAGAAGAGAAGAGACACAGTGTAAGTCAATGCAAGCAGCCGGGAGCGTGCATGCGGACAGACACCGTGGGACACAGAAGACGAAGCAGTCAGCGCTGGATCAGAGACTGGGACCAGCGCTGGAGGGACTCCTGAAAACTACTGGAAAGTAGAAGATGATCGGATAAAGAGGCATCATTTAAAGTAAGTCCTTAAAGCAACATTGGGGGAGGGGGGAACTGTGACATTAATGTCACTTTAAAGTGACACTAAACTCCGGAGTTAAATCTTAAAAATGCATTCAAGTACCCTAACTACTGTATTAATAAAAGTATACCTTATTTGTGATTACTCAGCTGTAGATTGTAGATCCTCAAATCATCTCTAAATTCATACTGACACTGTCCTTCCTTCTGGAGGGTGGATACTTTTGTTCCCCATGGTCCCCATGTGTGTTGTAAAGTAGTCACCGCTCCAAGCTCGCTCCCATGATGGAGTACAATCTTATGTTTAGTTTACTAATTTGTATTCAGATTGTAGTCCATTACAGGAGTGAGCTTGGGTGGTGGCTACTTTACAACACACACAGGGACCATGGGGAACAAAAGTAGCCACCCTCCAAAAGGAAGGACAGTGTCAGCACCAATTCAGAGATGATTTGAGTATCTACAGCTGAGTGATACACAAATAAGCTAAATTTTTGTTAATAGTTAAGGTACTTGAATGCATTTTTAAGATTTAACTCCTGAGTTTAGTGTCACTTTAAGTGTACATGTGTACATACACACACTCACACTCAGGCTAGCTCAATATAGGAATGGCTCTGTTCTTCGCAGTCTGTAGCCACTACTCCTAGTATACTCTACCTTCCACTCCAAGCTGCTAGGACTGCTTCTGGTATGCAGTGTCATGATGTTGCAGGCTTCGATTCTCTCCCATCAAGTAAGCTACCGATTCTTTTACCTATGGCTGATTTGTGTTCATATGCAGCATTTCACTGATGACACACAGTGCAGTCCTATGATTACACTGTATATGATAGCGAACATCTGCACATTTTTCTTCTACGTTTTTTTGCGGGATTATGACGTCAGTATGATGTCAGAGGGTGTGTTGACTGGTGTTTTATGCAACTGTCTGTCTATTTATACTTAGATGTGATCACTGTACGATTGTCAATGCTAAAGCCTGATGAAGGGACCCTGTGTGGTCCCGAAAGCTCTTGTTCATATGACAAAGAACTTCAACAAATGAAGTTTTTGCTTTCCGAAAAGGACTGGTGTGCTGGTGACATTTCTACAATTTGCTGATATTTGCGGCGCCATCCGCAGTCACTGCGAGCACTCCCCATCACAAGGGACCTTTGGTAAGGAGTGCAACAAGGAATAGTTTTTTTTGTTTCTGGTATGCTTCACCTGTCACCGGTTGCCAGGAGCTCAGAAGAGCACCAGCCAGAGCATCCTGCTCAGCTCCCTGGCGACCGGTGACTGCCTCAGGCTGTCTCATTAATAGGACCAGACAGAGAGCCGCTGACAGCGTGGTTCTAATACAGCCACCTGACCCATCGCTTCCGCCGCAAAGCACCCCCCACAGCACTATCAGCAGCACCTGTGGCCAAGCATTATCAGCAGAACCCGCTGCCCACCCCCCTGCTCTACCACTGTCTCAGGCGGAATATAGGGTAGGGACGACCCTAGTGAAGAACTATACATACCCGGCAAGCTCTACCCTTCTTAGGGTTCATCCTGCTGCCAGCTTTCTTCTTGCCCCATCTTTGTTTTGCTTTTATTTTTTACATCTGGCTGTTTACCCAATTCTTGTAGTAAAACCAAGGAAACTGACACATTAGAAGTATTAATGTGCTTTATACAAAGAATGCTGCATATACAAACAAGCTACAGTGGCAGGAAAACAATACAAAACATACAGAGTGCTACATATATGCATACATACACACATGCACACCATCTACTCTTTACTAGCACATACAGTAATTTATATGCCATGTGAAACACTAAGGGGTCTATTTATAAACAATTTGCAGAGTCATTCAGCCTGCAAATCTCTGTGAATTTTTGTTTTGTGCAAACAAAGGTAAAACAGACAGTCATAGTAATTGATTTTCCAGTCAAATGTAGTATTTGGAAAATACTACATTACGGCCACTAGATGGAGCTGAAGACCAAACAAAAAAAAGTATTTATTACCTGTGTTCCTCAGCTCCATCTATTAGCAATTATGTGGTATTTTGACCTAAAAAGGAAATATACAAACATTCATGTTTGCCTCTATTTGCACAGACAAACGTTCATAGAGATTCACAGGATTAATGGCTCTGCAAATTGCTTATAAATAGACCCCTCAAAGTCACTTAGCTTCTATTGAAGCTGGGGCATGATTTCTTTATTGTACAAGACTTCAGGCCTTATGTATTCAAAGAAAAATGGGTTCTTGACCTTGCAGTTTTTTTCTTTCACCTTTAGTGTTGTCTAGAGGTGCACCGAAATTAAATTTTCAGACCGTAAAAAAATGTGTCAGGCCGAAACCGAATTTTTTTTTTAACCTTACTAAAAATTTTTTTTTTATATTTCATTTTTATTTATTTACTTTGCTGTTGGGGGCTCTGGGGAAATATCCAGGGTCTAAACAGACCCCGGATATTTCCCTTTTGAATAGAAAAAGAGATTGAGCACCTGTGCTCCACTCTCCATCCTGACTCGCTGTTGCAGGAGGATGAGCAGGTGGTGCAGGGAGGAGAGCTGGACATGTCTTCAAGAAAGTTTGTTTGGCATGAGGCATGTTCTTCCCAATTACATGGGTTCCTCTTGACTCGTAGAGGGAACTGGATATGTATCTGAAATCCAAGATGATTCCAAGAAGTGGTGAGGAGGAGTGGGCGTATGCTGCTGAGAATGCTCAGGGGCCAGCATGTGGAAGTGGATGTCGACCATTATACAAAGAGAACTAAGATCATCCAGATCGGGAGGGAAGGACCTATGGAGCAATTCATTGTTTATCCTGTTACTCAGGTCTTGGCAGAATGTAGCCATTAGGGCCTGGTAATTCCAGGCAAGCTCTAAGAAGAGTATACAGAAGTGTACTGCATTATTGCCGACAGTAGCGGAATCCAGGCATACATCAAGATGAAAAATGGCAGCACAGGAAGTCCAGTCTGGCTCATTAAAACTGTTTATGAAGAGCAACAGGAAGTGGTCAGAGGATGCCTGTGCTACCAGAGGGGTGAAGCCCAGAAAGAGCATCACTGGATAATAATGAGAAGACTAGTCTAGCCCATGGGAAAGTTAGTAAGTTCCAGTTGAAAATGTATGTTACACTGGTTTAGCAGGCCTCTGCTACCGGACGGATCACAATAGTAGCATGGTGATGGCGGTATGTGCACAGTAGAAGAGGCAGATCCAATAGGTGGGCAAAGCGTAGGAGCTGGAGGAGCCAAAAGCAGGAATGCCACCTAAAGATTCTGCTGTAACTGATTGAGGCAGTTAGACAGGCTCTGTAGGAAGGTCATCATCTGGGCTTGGTTCAACTCTTCCGAGTCCAGTCTACAAGACAATGCCTGGAGTAGGTCCTCCCCGGGTAGAGAAACATCAGTAGGGTTCATGATGTGTGTCAAGTTCCTGCACGCTGTCACAAACTTGGTGAAACAGAGCAAACTAGATCCTACCCTGACAATGACTGGGTTCACATAGGATCAGATGCTAAGAGATTCACAGTATTTACTGGAGACCTCCACATCGGAGTTTGGCTGAGTTCCGCTTCCAGGTTGCACTCCCATACATTGGCATACATCGTAGGAAACTGCGGTAGGACCACCGGCGGTATGTAGGTAAGTGGCCACTACATTTACAAAGACCCAAGTTGTGGTTCAGATGAAGAAATAATCAGATACATAATCAGTATTTTCAGATATAGTCAGCAAATATAAAAGCAATAAAAAAATAAACTTCACACTTGTATTTGAGAAGTATTTTCCGATGTGAGATTGAGATGATACCATAAAATCACAATAAGATGCAATTTCCTGTTTCTGGGAAACATCTAGATTTTCATGGCCTGATAAGCCTTTGATAATGAGAGCACTGGGAACCTGAAACTTCCATGTTGTAACAGGCAAAAAGCCAAATACAGATTCTGATAGGTATGATTTTTTTGCATTGATAATTGAAAGCAACATTTAAATAAATGAATAACCTTCTTCTTATCCTTAGTCCAGTATTATTTTAGCACACCATTTGATGTTAAAAACTAATGAATAAAAAATATGCAATGCGCTATGTACTAGATATATGCCTATCAGGTTTGGTACTAAATAATCCAGATATTTGCTTTATGGCTGTATTTTAATCAGGCCACACATGGGCCAATTTAGTGGTAAATTAATAAAATCTCTGTCACATTTATTTTTTTGTCATCTGAGTGTCATTGGGGAGGTTTTCCTTAAGCCTAGACTTACACTGGAATGTCAGTGTCCTTGGTAATTTTTCACGACTTTTTTGTGTGTGTTTGTACACACATTTCTGCGTGTTTAGGCTTGAGTGTTTTTTATTAGCCAATGGAAAGCTAATTACTAGGAGGAGCAGATGGGATGAGTTAAATGGCAAATCATTGATGGTGTTCTTCAGGTGATCCCAGACAAGTCCATTAGGGTTAGTTTACACCATATGCAGTGCGTTCCGGTCCGATTCTGGCTGGAACGCACTGCATCGCATTGCGGCCGGCTCACTTTTGTGCCGGGCAGAAGGGGGTGTGGCGGGCCATTGAAGTGAATGGCACCGTAGCCACACACCCCGGCTGCAATGCGATCACCCGCACGGGATCGCAAGGCACATTGTGCCTGCGGTCCGGTAAGGTGCAACCAAAATGCTGCAAGCACTATTTTGATCGCACTGGACTGGACCACAGGCACAATGTGCCTTGCGATCCTGTGCGGGCGATCGCATTGCGGCTGGAGGGCGTGGCTACAGTGCCATTCACTTCAATGTCCCACCACGCCCCCTCCAGCCTCACGAATAGTGAGGCGGCCGCAATGCGATGCAGTGCGTTCCGGACAGAATCGGGCCAGAACGCAATGCATATGGTGTGAACATACCCTTAGGGCCAAAAACACGCCATCCTGCCCCAAAGAAGCAGCTGTACGTTATCTGAGTAATAAGTGGAAGCACATTGCTCAGGTGTAAATGAGCATAATAAAATAACACGGAAGTCTGAGTTTTAAGTGTTGAAATGCTTCAAACCATTCAGGTGTGAATGGGGGTTAAAGTGTATGTAAAATCAGACTTTTTTTTAGTTTTGGATAAAGTGGGGAAGGATTATACTCTTTGTAAAGTCTTTATTCTTGTCTGTCTCCCTGCTGTGACCATTGTCACAGAATAGAAAATGAGGGGGAATCCCAAAATTTTGAGTTGTCTTTAGAGCAATAGGTGAGAGGAAATCCTCTGTTAGGGAAAACTCTCTAGAATGTGAATTTCCTTCACTTACAAGAGATTTCAACTCATTTCATGTTGCATCTTAAGCACAGGAAGTTTAGGGGAATCTCCCCAGTTGGACAGACAGCAGAAAAGAAAAAGGAAAAAAGAAAAGGAAGGAGCGCAACTGACTGGCACACGATGTGTGCAAGGGAAAATAATCAGGGAATGGGAATAAACAGTGATGTTTGGCACTCACGTGTGATGTAACGGATTGGTGCAAAGGTGGAAACTCCTGGTGATGTTGTCGTGAGGTCTGGTCTAAGTGGCAGATGGGTGTTCGATGGTCAGATGTGGACAATCAGTCTCAATTTCTAACTTTCTACTTAACCCTTCCCTACTCTATTAAAAACGAACAAAAAAGGTTTTAGCTTTACATTCACTACAAAGCTAATTTCTGTGAACTGCCAACTTCCGCTATCCTTTAACTCCCACCTGCAACTAATTATTGGGTTTATTGAAAACAAAAAGACCTAAAGCCCCTTTTACTTTTTGACTGCAGAGTTGGAGGGTCCTTCTTGGATGCCCACATTGCTGCCTGTGTGATATGGATATTTACCATTGGCTGTACAGTGTCAGCCTTCACTTAAACTTTATAAGACTGCAGCAGGATGATGATGATGAGGGGCGGCAATGAGGGCAGTTGGACTGCAGCTCTGGATCACTGGTCTCCACTTCTAGAAGAGGTGGCATGGAAGGTCATATGATTGAGGACTCAGGTAAGAAAAAGAGGTGTTAGAGGTTTTTTTTATAACTTGCAAATGCGTGGAAGGGTGAGCAGTAAGGATTGAGAGAGCTACGGCCTGTACCCAGAGTTGGGCTTTAACTTCCTCTTCTATAGACACAACAGGAAGCGAGAGGAGAGTTCTCCCCATTGGAAGATTACTCTCTATTCCTGTTCCAGTGACAGCTCAAAATTTGGGATTTTCTCTCAAACAGACAAATATAGTCTGTGAAGCTTGCGAGTGGTGACACATATCGCAATGAAAAACTGACAAGAGTTCATACCCCTAACCAATCTATCAAAAAAAAAATTGGCTTTAGAGACAACTTAAGCAGCATCTTTGTCATGTAAAAATGATGCAACGCAAAGTGTTTCTGCATTATGCAACAGTAATACAACCAGCCTTGCAAAAGATCCATCTTCAGGAAGCATGATTGCCATCTCTGCCAGTGCATAGTAAACCAATGTAAATATATATTCTTTTGGCAGTAAAGTGTAAGGCTGGCTTATGATGCCACTGTACTAAATGCAACCTCTGTAATTCCTGATCCTAGATACCTTTATCTCAGAAGGCAGGGACAAATACAGATAAGGCAGCACTCCCTATTACAGCTTCATAGGCAGCAGGACCAGTCTTAGGTTATATGGAACCCTGCACAAGGTTTTGCTATGGTATCCTCCAAGTGAATCTTACTATTTTGTATCTATGACACCTTGAGTTTTCATCAAACGTTACCTTCTGAAAGAAACTCCCTGCTTGGAATCCTCCTCCACTGTGCCTATGACTGATAGACTCAGGAATTTGCAGTGAGATTTGGTGATGTCACTACTCTGCTGCTCACTGTTCTCGTTGCTGGAGAGGCAGCTGTAACTGAGGACCTACAGACACATTTCTCCCTGCTTCTTCATTCATTCTGTGGATCTGTGCTTTCTATGCCTCTCCTGCTGCTGCTTACATTTTCCTCCATCAGTCATCAGACCACCGGTCATTAGGGGGGCAGCTCTGACATAAGAAGCAAGGCCTGCCCTCTACCAACATTCCACACTGCCACTGTGGTTCCACACAGTGGCAGTGTGGAACCAGACATGGTAAGTCAATAATGGAGAAAAGTTTAGCTTCAGGGAGACCACATTTTAACATACTTACCTGCCCATTGTCTTGAAATCATTCTGGAGCTCCATCTCCCTGCTGATGACGTCACGCGGCTCCTCCTCCCTATGCGGTTTAAGCTCTGAAATTCAATTGCACGGCGTTCGTGCAAAGAGATGAATGCCGGCAATTGAGTGCGGGACCGAACCTCCCGAATAGCAGTTATAACTGCTCTCCAACTGCGGACTACATCTCTCTCCTCTACCAACTCTCCTGTGACTGTCTCCTTGCAGTAGTGTCTTCCCACCACAAAGAGAGACTTATAAAAATCCAAGAAGTTGCTACATCACCTGGCTGTTAATCCTTACGTCTCTCAACTCTACCAAAGTAAGCTGACGAAGCTACTACCTTACCTGGCTGTTAACCCTTACGTGTCAACTCTACCAATGTAAGCTGACGAAGCTACTGCCTTACCTGACTGTTAACCCTTACTTCTCTCAACTGTACCAAAGTAAGCTGACAAAGCTACTACCTTACCTGACTGTTAACCCTTGCTTCTCTCAACTCTACCAAAGTAAGCAGACGAAGCTGGTACCTCACCTGGCTGGTAACCTTACTCTTAACACAGCAAGTTATCCTGACTTGTAGGATTTTCTTCAAATCCACCTCACAACATACTTGCGGTCTTGCCTACAGAATACGATTGCATCCAGAAGGCATTCGAAGGACTTCTTATATAATTCGACTAACAGCAAGTATTTATTATTTCTTCCATTGACTATTGTTTATTGATTGGGAATAATTAGGAAGTGAAGTAACTTTCTCCATATTCCTATAAATTCCATCTATTGACTGTTGCCTCTCTCTGCAATGCTGGTTGCTCAACCATTCAATTGTGTGATTTACCACTTATCTTCCTACATGTGGTATAAAGGTTACACATCTATACACTGTAAATTAGTGAACAAGCAGCATTCATTGGACAGTAGCTGAGATCCAATTACTTACAAATACTTGCCTGTGCGTTATACACAGGCAACACTGATGATTAGTCCTTCCCCTTTTTTGGACACAGTTTCCACAGTTTGAGGGCGCAAAAATGCACCTTGCCTGTGTAGACAAGAATCCTAGCACCGGCCCTGGATGCAGTGTATTCCGGCCGGAATCGTGCTGGAATTCACTGTGTCTGATGTGCACGATGCCTAAGTCTTAACAGAATATAGCAATGTTACCATAGTGATGCAGTGGTACTATAGTCAGTAAATCCTTGTTGCTAAATACAAAAAATCAGTTCAGTGTCTAAAATGTTCTTATTCCTTCTCCATTCATCCCCTATTCCATATGATTGCCCTGTTAAATTATTGCTAAACTTTGGTTGGGTGGCATTTTTGTGTTGAAAGAGGATGGAATTTTGACAGAGACTGCCTCACTGTTTTACACACTTTCAGGGCAGGGAGGAAAATTCTTTAAAAGAGAACTATGGGGTAACCTTTTTATCTCATAGTTCTCTTTAGGGTCACGGGATGACATATCCTAACCTCCTCCCGTGACCTGAAACTCAGTATATAGTGGGTTATTGCTCACTATATACTGAGAGCGCCGCAGCCAGGACAGTTCCCGACAATACAGTTGAGCTAGCTGATTGACAGCGGGCTCTGCGAGGGGGCAGGCACAGCGGGCTCTAGATAGGCAGAGCCCGCTGTGCCTGCCCCCTCTCCCATCTGTTCCTCCAGTCAGCGCTTGAGGATCTGAGAGGGGGAATCCCTGTCAATCACCGCTCTTTGCAGGGAGCATGTTTTCGCTCACTTCCCGATCAATAGAGCCGGCGTGTGATAGTTTCAGTGTGATAGTTGCAATGTCACACTTCGGCTCTAACCAGGCGCGGAACTACCAGCGGTGCAGCCAGTGCAGTCGCCCCAGGGCCAAAGGCAGCGGATAAGATTGAGGCTGGGGCCCAGCTGCGGAGATGGAGGAGGCTGGGGCCCAGCATCGCCAGTCTGGAGGTGGAGGAGACCAGGGCCCAGCATCGCCGGTCCAGAGGTGGAGGAGGCAAGGCCCAGCACCGCCAGTCCGGTGGAGGAGGAGGCTAGGGCCCAGCAGCAGGTAAGAGGAACTGTGTGTGCAGGAAAAGGGACCCTGACCAACCCACCTGAGACCCTGCAGAGCCCACCATAGAGAGTCTCGGGTGGGCTGTGCAGGATATATGGTGGGCTCTCATAATGGGGCTGCCACTCATGTAAAAGAGAGCTAAGGCCTGCTATTGATAGGCAGCAGGGGAGAGATCATATGCAAAAATCACATACAGAAACAAAATATTGAAAATTACTTGCAATTATTAAATTTGTTGAATATTTTAAAGTTTATATGAGATTTTAGTGATTTGATTTATCTATACCAGGGGTAGGCAACTTCAGCATTCCAGTGGTTGTGGAACTACAAGTTCCATAAAGCATTGCAAGACTCTGACAGCCAAAAACATGACTCATAAAGGCATCATGTGGTTTGTAGCTGGAGTGCCAAGGTTAAGTACTCCTGATCTATACTTTAAAGCTATTGCATTAATATAACAGCTTGTCAAATGTAATTTTTAGAAATTCTATATTGCAGAAATTTAGTCTTTTGCAGTTGATGTATGACCTCTGTTATGATATTTAAAGTGTATGTAAAGGCAAAACTTTGTTTTGGATAGAGTAGAGAAGGGTTATACCCACTGCCATTTTTTTCATTGCAGTCTATGCCTCTGTTGGTTGAATTCACCTCTGAATTCTTTGTGACCATTGTCATAAAGACAGAAAGTAAGAGGTCATCCAAGAGGTGAGGTAAAATCTTCAATTTCCCCTCACATTGGGGAGATATCCTCTCCCTTCCTGTTGTGTAGGACTGAGACAGCAAAAAATAACCTGAAAAGTTTTGGCAATGCATACATTTTAATATGAAAATTATATTACTGTGAATACAATTTGAAAGATATGATTTCAGTTTACACAATTTGTATACTTCAGCAGTCTTATCAATATTAAAAGTAAACTTGTAATGAGATATTTCAGTATGGAAATAATAATAGCAGAGCAGTCCAAATGTTATATAAGATGTATCTCACCCATTAAAAGCAGAGGCAGTGTGCAGTCAATGTACTTCAACTTTTTCTACCCACTGAATTTGTCTAATTTTTTTAAATCCTGAAGTTATAATTGGGCATTTCCCTTCTCCTAGTATCCTATTTATCCAAGTATCCTAGTGTCCCAACACTCAATAGTTTTATTTTTCTATAAAAACTCTGGGAGATCTGGGGATCTGGGTCTTCAGAAAGCCATTAATGCAGCCTCAACCGGAATGTTCTTGTTTCTTCATGAAAAACCATTTGCATAAAGTATTTAAAGCATTTGAACTTTCTTGTGCATCTTTATTTAGGGTTCATGGTATATACCTTAGTGTGCATGTTTAACTCATATTCTTTTTGGATAATTTGTACCTTTTAGCTTTTTGTACCTTTTCTTTCAATAAACATTAAAAAGATTTTAAAAAGTTATAATTGGGCCTTAAAGGTTTGTCTTCAACCATTTACTGACAAATACTGATTCCCAGGATATTAAAACTTGAAATTGTACATTATTTTTTGTTTAAATGCTTTAATGTGCTTACGTTAAAGCAATCATGTTGATGTTTTGGCACTGGACTAACTTTAAAATCCGGGGTGCTGTATTAGGGAAAAAGAGACCAGATCTCACATGGTCACTATGTAATCTACCTCCCCATGCACACCTCACCTCCCTATTGGTCAGTGAAGACAGCCATCACATTTTTTACCATGTAGTGGAGTAATAACGAAAACAGTACCGACAAATTGCTTATCTATAATTGAAAGGAAATGGCCATGGCTTTTTTAGCTAAAAGTTATATATAGTGTAGAATAAGAACAACAGCCAGTAAATAACTTGCTTTTAAAACTCCACCTAATAAATAATCTAAAATAATTTTCAATTAAATATAATTTTTTTTTGTAATATGTATGGTGATAAATTACAGCCAGTTTGCATATTTGAAAATCTGCATCCCTAACAAAATGTTGAACACTACATATCTATCTTCAAAGATAATGTCTGACTCCTTCATGATTCATCTGATGGGTAAATCTAATCTGAGTTCTTAAGTTTAGATTGCCTTTGAGCTTTGTAATATTAACAACGTATCATTGAGATAGTATGGGAATGGCATCTATCAGAAAATGTATTGCTGAGGATCCAATGCTGCTATCGCAACTGCCATCACTATGTCAACAGCATGTGAGATAAGAGCTAAGAAACAGAGCTGAGTTACAGCAGATATTGTAAAATATGTTTAGGTTCACTAGTTAGACCAAGAATATTCACTGGAACAGGAACAAAAAAAATAAAGATGTGGATAAATGTTACTCTGGGCATATGCTTGCCAGTTTTAAAGGGTTTCCATCATCCTTATAACCACAAAACAATCGAAAGTGCAATACAGATTGATCTAAACCAGGGGTCTCAAACTCAATTCCCTTGGAGGCCACTCGACAATTTTTTTTCTCCCATGGGGGCCGCTTGCCAAATTTAAAAAAAAAATGTAACTACATCCGGTTTGGTACTACGGACCCTAATAGACACACAATAAGGCCTCAATCATATCTGTAGGTTCAGGTGCGATTGGGGATTCCTGCATCAGAAACTTGCGTTTTCCTGCATCAGAAATCCCTTATCTGCTGTTTAGAAGCGGCCGCTGTCACCCATTGAAGTTAATGATCATGTGACTGAAGTTGCATGTAAATGCCTGCACACCGCATGTGATGATATGTGATATTATTACATGCGGTTAGAAAACACTCTCCCTGAATGCACATTGATTCCTAACCTCATGTAATCATATCACATATCATGACATGCAGTGTGCAGGCCTTTATATGCAACTTTTGTCACCTGATCATTAACTTGAACATGTGACAGCTGCCACTTTTAATCGCCAGATTAGGGATTCCTGCTGCAGGAAACGCATGTTCCTGATGCAGAATCCTTAATTGCACCTAAAGATACAGGTGTGAATGGGGCCTAGTACACTTCTTCTCCTCCAATACACAAAAAAATACAATCCCTGTTCATATAAAATAAT
>NW_017306640.1:393914-394554 GCF_000935625.1 Nanorana parkeri | reverse complement strand
ATATATATATATATAGTGCAATGTAAATGGGTAAACCGTATTAGTCCAGTAGACAAGATGTAAAAAAAAACAACCTTTCTTATTGGACTAACAAAATATATAGGTTCCTTCCGGAACCTATAGTAAGGCCCAGGTTTTACGCTTTGCCTCAGTGGCAATTTAGTGCAGGTGAGACAAACAGACAGAGCTCTGGAGCCTGGGGAGCAGACAGTCTCTAGCTGCTGGAGTACAAGGTTGGTCATGGTGTTTTGCTGAAGCCTGACAAACAATAGGTTTGTACAGGTTGGTAGTCGGGACTATACTATGTTTAGTTAGTGCCGGGACACGGCTAGGATTTTGTTTTTGAAGTATTTACTTTATTTGAGGACTGTATATAGCCTGTGTGTTGCACCAATAAATGTACCACTGTTTGAAGACAAGTCACTGGTCTGGTCTCTAAACCCTGCAAGAGTGCTCACCCCAGGGAGCAATTGCACCCGCTACCTATTCCCCAGCTCACAATTACAATACTTGAAAGCTATTGCAAAACGTCAAAATTGCCATGTTTATGGCCACCATGCGCATGAAGTCAAATGAAATTCTTATATGTCTTTTTTACTGTAGGTAGGAAAAATAGTCATAGTGTTATTGGCAAATTAAC
>NW_017306640.1:375995-393022 GCF_000935625.1 Nanorana parkeri | reverse complement strand
ATGTAAATGGGTAAACCGTATTAGTCCAGTAGACAAGATGTAAAAAAAAACAACCTTTCTTATTGGACTAACAAAATATATAGGTTCCTTCCGGAACCTATAGTAAGGCCCAGGTTTTACGCTTTGCCTCAGTGGCAATTTAGTGCAGGTGAGACAAACAGACAGAGCTCTGGAGCCTGGGGAGCAGACAGTCTCTAGCTGCTGGAGTACAAGGTTGGTCATGGTGTTTTGCTGAAGCCTGACAAACAATAGGTTTGTACAGGTTGGTAGTCGGGACTATACTATGTTTAGTTAGTGCCGGGACACGGCTAGGATTTTGTTTTTGAAGTATTTACTTTATTTGAGGACTGTATATAGCCTGTGTGTTGCACCAATAAATGTACCACTGTTTGAAGACAAGTCACTGGTCTGGTCTCTAAACCCTGCAAGAGTGCTCACCCCAGGGAGCAATTGCACCCGCTACCTATTCCCCAGCTCACAATTACAATACTTGAAAGCTATTGCAAAACGTCAAAATTGCCATGTTTATGGCCACCATGCGCATGAAGTCAAATGAAATTCTTATATGTCTTTTTTACTGTAGGTAGGAAAAATAGTCATAGTGTTATTGGCAAATTAACTAAAAAATAGTGACGCTGCTACATTTGACCTGAGCATCTATTGTTCAATGTCTTCTGGATATGAAATGGTTAAAGTCAAACATAAGGTCTTGAGTAAAGAGAGGGAATGAATTAATGTATTTTTATACAGTAACGATGTCCACAAATGTGTCAGTGATAATAAGCACTGTAAATGATAAAAGGCTTATTAGCATTGTACACCTTGTGTAGTAAGTACAAAAGGATGCACAGATATTAAGGTGTAATTACATTAATTTAGGTGCATTAGATCATTTAGACAATTGATGGTAATTTAGTGCAAGGTGCAAAAAGCAATGAATCAATCGCTAAATAATTACCACTCATGAAAGTGGATATTGTATCATTGTAAGAAAAATACTTTTTTTGTATTGTTGTAATTCTTGTATTCATGCTTACTTTAACCCTGGTGGTGAAAAAGGGTCAGCTGGTATACTTCCAGGGACCCCCTCATGAGAAGTCAGTCAAACAGACAGGTGATAAAGGCACTAGGAAAAAGCTTGGAGACAAATGGGAACTTTGCAAGGGGGCTGGAAGATGGACGAGAGATGGAAGTAGACACTTCCCTTTAAGAGGCGCGCACCATAGATGTCATCAGCCGCAACAGCAACTGAGAATTACTGAAGAATTATTGGGGAAGAGGGCAAGCCTGTCAGAGTAGAAATACAGCCTGTAAAAGACAGTACCTCCCACTTACGAGGTCTCCCCACCAGTATAGAGGCAAGTTCGGAGAGATTTCTGATAAACGCTATACCAAACAATGAGCTGAAACATCTGTGGTCGGAAACCCAACATCTCGCATTCAGACCTTAGCCCTTTCAGTCAATTAGATAGAATCCAAGATTTGTTTAATTGATCAGCAGAGAAGGGCAACAATGATCCACAGCTGTTTTGCACTGTGAAGCTGCCCAGATGGAGTTGAAAGTCTTTCGATCTTCAGCTGCTGTTGCTACTAGAGGAGAGAACAAGAAATGGTACGCAAGGGCAGCCAAAAGCATTGAAGAAAGGGCATTTAGTAAGCCCGGTTAGTAAGGCAGAATTCAGCCCAGGGTAAGAGGTTGGCCTAGATGTCCTGATGTGAAGACATGAAGGTACCGTTCAACGCTCTCACTGACTGTCGGAGAAATTCAGTCTGTGTCCATAGTGCAGCTTCTGCACGTACTGATGCACATGCCATTGCGCATAAATATGCACAAAGAAAGCATGCACATAAACGGAGCAGTGCGAGCATCCGCAAGTCAGGGCATGCACGTGCTGACATGCACACGCACATTCCTCCCAGTGGTGCCAAACAGGCAATTTAACCTTCCTGGCGGTATTCCCGAGTGTAGCTCTGGGTTACTTTTCCATATCATAAGCGGTAACCCCGAGCTACACTCGGGAATGCCGCATAGCATTACTTACCTTGTCCCTCGAGCTGTTTTGTCCGGCCGATGCCAGCATCCGTCTTCCGGGTTCTGTCCCTTGCGAGCGCACACGTCGCAGGGGGCAGGACCGGCGGAATATTATTAAAAAAAAATTAGAAAAAAATAGACCAAAAAAAGAAACGAAAAAAATTAAAATCATACCGCCAGGGAGGTTAAGGATGCTTGTTACACTTGCACTTTGCTGACAGACCTTCAGCTGTTCCCTATGCTATTGTCTGACCTGGCTTGTTTCCTGTCTGTTTCCCCTTCCAACAGATACCACCATTCCTTCAGCACTACTCCAAGTTCCTCGTCAATTTAGGCTCACACCAAGGTGACACTGACCCTTTCAGTTGGCCTATTAGACTGTGAAAGGCAGAAGAGAAGTCTAGTATGATTCCAAAGGATTCTCCAAAAGCAAGCTGTAAACTGAACTCCCCTGTCTGAGATAATGTGTGTGGGCAGAGACAAAGATTGATTTGATTCTCTGACTCGGCAACATCAAAGGATGTTGACATGAAAGGATCTTGACATGAAGGGATGTTGAAAGGATGGACAAGGCATCAGCATGGGCATTTTTTGAACTAGGTCAAAAGTAATCAAATCTAGCAAAGAAGATGGCCCACTGAGCTTCACAGGGGTTCAAGCATCAGGCAGATTGCAAACATTGAAGGTTTTGGTGGTCAGTGTAAATTGTGATGCAATGTGGGGAGCCCTCTAACAGCTGTTACCATTCTTGCAGGACAAGTTTAGTAGCCCAAAGCTCCTGGTCCTGAATAGTGTTTCTTTCAGCATCTGAAAACTTTTTAGAGAAGGATGTGCAAGGTCAGAACTTGGCCTTGTGGGCTTCAAGCAGGGCAGCTCCTAATATGACTGACGAAGAACTGACCTCCAATGAAAAGGGCAGGGCGATGGCAGGACATGGAAAAATGGAGGCAGAGAGGAAGGCCATTTGAGTCTGTGGAAAGCATTCATGGCTTCAAAGGCCCATATTCTAACATTAGCGCCCTTTTGGGTTAAGTGCGTGATAGGGGTCACAAGGGTGAGATAGTTGCAGATGAACTAGCAATAATAATTGGTGTACCCCAAAAAACATTGTGTTACTCTTAGTCTGGAGGTCTGAGGCCCATCGGAAATATGTAGCCTAAAGGCAATGTAGCCAAGGAAAGAAACCTGAGTTTGCTCAAAGAGGTAATTCTGCAACTTGGCATACAGGAAGTAGAAACATTTTTGACAATGATGGGTCTACAAGTCTGGTGAGAAAATAAGAATGTTATCTAGGTACACTGTGACAAACGTATACAGGAGGTAACGGAAGACCCTGTTGGCAAAGTTTTAAAAGGACGGCTGGGGCATTGCACAAATTGAAGGGCATCACAAGCTACTTGTAATAGGGCAGTTGAAGGCATGGTGAGGAGGATGGTGGTCTGTGGTCTTTTTACAGAAAACTGATAAAGGAAGGGAAGCATTGAAGTGGTGGTTGATTCAGCCAGAGGTACAGAGGGAAGCGGTAGCATTCCAGTTGAGATAGCGTTAATGTTTTTGCAACCAAAAAAGGCCTAGAAAATGGAGACTGTTGGATTTGGGATGAACCAGAAAGGAGATTTCCTCATGATGCAAAACTATGATGTGCAAGCATACAGAGGTAAGGACCTATAGACAAGGTGGAGCCATCAACCACAGACACTGAAATGGGAATCATCAGGAAGATGAATGGAATGCCCAACTTGGAAGCCAAGGATTACTCAATGAAGTTCCTGGCATCATCGGAGTCCACATATGCACAAAATTGATAAGGGTTGACAATGGGAAAGGTGCAAAGGGAGAACAGTGACAGAATATGAAGTTAGGTCTAGATCACCAGAGTATACTGGGTGGACTGGGCAGGTCTTCAACAGGTGGCCCTTGGACCCACAACAAAGGCATAACTCTAGATTTACAGTAAGTGATGAGTGTGTTCTCCCATGAGACACATTTGCCCTAGTTGCATAGGTTTTATCTGATGCTTGAGCGGCTGAAGACAAAGGAGGTTCATGGGCCTTTTGGAAAATGAGAGCTAAGAAGCGTGCAGGAGCCCAACATAATCTAGAGATTGCTCCTGGACCTGAACATGAATCTAAATTCACAGAGCAATTAAGTCATTCAGAGTAGTAGTGATAGATCCTCTGGCTAATTCATCCTTTATTTCATCCTTTTATTTTTGATGAAGACTTACAGGGTTATTCACAAAAGGGTGAAGAGTTTGGAGAAGACAGGAGAAGTGAACAATCTAGGACAACATAGCTGATTTGGAAAAACTCTCCAATTCAGCTCACTTTCCCATTCGGCTATGTTGTCCTAGATTGCTCACTTCTCTTGACTTCTCCAAACGCTTCACGCTTTTGTGAATAACCCTGTTTAATATAATTTATCCTTCATGTGTTCAGATAACCCTTGCCAAAAATTAGCGGTGACAGCCTAATTGTTGCAAGAAAGTTCTGACAGTAGAACCAGGAGGAGTACATCAGCAGTGGACGAGGCTCTCCCTGGCTCATTGAAAGTTTTCTGGAAAGTGTCCAATAAGGCATTAAGGTTGGAGGTCATAGGCTCTTGTCACTGCCGTAATGGATAGGCCCAAGCCAGAGCATCGCCCTTAGAGAAGCGAGATCAGGTATAATAAAGGCTAACCCTACTATAAAGTTCTCCTGTTGCTGGCCAGTTTTACACTGCTGTGCCATCTGTCCCTTAATTCATGTAATAAAACACCTACCTGTACTGTTTGTCTTTAGCACACTTCAGACAATTCTCCCTCATTCAGGTCCTGTTGCTGGCCAAATTTACAATGCTGTATCATCTGTGGTCTGTTAATTCTTATGGAGAGCTTGATAAAAATTGGCCAGTGTCAGGACAGTGTTGCATCAGCAAGAACAGGGAAAACCGCAGTGAACTACTAGCCAATTTCAATCCAACAATCAAAGTGGGTTTATTACCATTTGATGAAAAAGCATTTGTCGCTGCCAGAGCTACCACAAAAAACCTTTGAACAAACATGAGGGCGCAAGGCTAAAGGGGCTATGAAACTAATTTGAACAAAGTGAGAGAAGCGAAAGTAGATGGAACACTTACTTTAAGTGGGTCTCGGGACCGGATGGATGTAGAACAGTGGAGGAGATCGTGGAGTCCAACGTGTGCAATCAGTGAAGGCTGGTATGTTGCCTCGGGTGGCTCATCTCAGGGAAGGAAGAAGAAAGGGGTGGACAGGGGTGCAGGTGATGGCACACACAGTGTGTCCGTGTCCCCGCTAAAGCGATGTAAAGTGCCGGCGATGTGAGGACTGACGTCAGGCACAAAAAACCTTTGAAATCTTTGTTTAAACTCAGATTGGGATGTTGCTGTATGTAAGGCAAGCTAAAGAAATAATCAAATAAATAAATTACAGAGCCAAATACACGGTTCCAGTGTATGCTGTCACTAAGACTATTTGTGAAAATCTTTCTGTTCCATAAGGCCATGTACAGCTTTAAAGCCCATTTCCACCTTTGCAGAGGTATTTAAAAAAAACATAGGCCAGCCATGTACACCAAGTGTACATGAAGCAGGCATATGCAGTTGATGTGTATGAAAACAGAAACTTAAATTTTTTGTTAACTTTCCTCTTGATATACACATGGCTTTCTGCCTCTGTGCTGTGCAAGCAATGTGAACATATCCCCCACCACCACATCTTCCCTGGACAGTGTATTGTGTGTAAAGGCAGAGACAGTGTTTACTGATCATGTTGCAATGGGCGACAGGGAGGGGGGCAGCTGATCACAACCTAATTACCATCCGAGTACCATCCAGGTACTGATTTTGACTGATTTTCCTGTGGAGAAAATTCTGAATTTTTAGGCTTCAGGCCAAGTAAAACTTTCATTAAAATGAAGAATGCCTGCAATGTGAGTCATGAAAACGTGTACATGTATACATCATTACTGCACCTTTTCATTACCACAATAAATGCAAATCACTTACAAAGGTGGAAATGGACTTTAAGGCAAAGTGATGGCAAATCAAAAAGGTTGAGTTGTCACAGAACAGGAAATGAGGGGAAATCTTCCAATGAGTAACCCTGTTATGGTAACAATTGTCTACAAAGAGAAATGTCCTATTGTTGGAGAGAACTCCTCCTAATTCCTACTGTGTGTCTGCGACAGTAAGTGAAAGGAAATCTAACTGAAGGGATAGACAGAAAAAAAAAACCTCTATCCAAAACTAAAAAAAAAGGTTTGGGTTTACATACAAGCAGTAAATATGCTTTAGCCCCATGCACACTCTGCTCTCTCCCCCTTCCTGTGCACCTGTATCTATTACAGAGTAGAAGGCTAGTAGATTTCCAACCTGCTTCTGGCAATGGGGAATAAAATGATCTAATGAGAGAAAACAAAGTTGAAAGGGTTTTTCCTAGAACTTCGAGAATCAACTACTCCACAGTGTCTGCATCTACAGAGGTCAGTGTGGGATTGTTTTAAAACACTTTTATTGCTCGTTAAGCTCATGCAAATAGTTGAATGTTCCTACCTGGCCACAGCTCTACTTTGTCTTTAGCGATTTAAGTATGTAAGTATAAACCAGCAATGCACGCTTTTCAAGTGATTCTGCTACTTTTTTCTTAAAGGTTTTCTGCAGATTGTTGAGGTTAGTCAGGTGATGCTTGTTTATCTGCATTTTAAAACAGGGCCACAGTAAATAGTGACTAGGCTGTCACACTGAACCAGAAGCATGTGAAATAAAACACCCTTTGACGTATGTGTGGAATTGCACTGCACCCAATCCCAATGTTCTGAAGGGGCCCTTTAAAGAGGAACTTTACCCATATCTTCAAAATAACAACAAAGGCACATTTACAAATGTTTAGTAATGACAATCTATGAACACATACTACAAGATAATTGCCAGCTTCTGACAGTGGCTATGTTAACTTAGGATGGATAACTAGATCTCCCTTTACTTCCTGGAACTCTGGCACATGTGACTAGGACATGTGACCATGCACATCATCTCAGGGGAGGAAAATGCTTTTCCCTGAGATCTCATGAGATTACAGATGAGATTTTCCAGCAATGCTCTGGGTATGTAACCTTCCAGGAGGCAATGCTTGTGCACAATTACCAAATTTTGTGCCAAAGTGGACCAGGAAGTGGAAAAAAAAAGTAAAATAAAAATATGTTTGTTTAGCTAATGAATGTAAGATGATTTCATATCAACACGCAGAGCTGCATGCTGCTGTGATTTTTAGTCAAAAGGGGTAAAGGTTCACTTTAATGTTGCCCCTTTTATAATATTATTTTAAGCCACAAAAATTGCACTTGCAATCAAAAGCAAAATATTATTTACTCAAATGTAATGCCTTGTGTTTAGTTAAAAGATAAACATACCAGTTTATGTAGGACTCATTTTTATAATATATCTAAATTACCCCCTTACAATCTTTAAAAATGTTCATGTTGCCTGTGCATGTTGGCAGAGCACATGGTAGGCAATGAAACAAAAAATGTGTCTATTTAATGTGCACTGTGATAAATCTACACATATTTGGCTTGTACTGCTAAAGTCATGACATTCACCCTAGGATGTAAGTACAACTCATTAGTATTAAATCACATATTTAGCTGTAATTCTTCATTGTACTAGGATTTCTAATTTGTGAAAATAGCATAATACGGCTATCATCTCGAAGATAAATTATATTTATGTAATTTTGTACATTGGTTTATGAATGTATATTTCCCATGACAAGAATTCTAATTAAGCCCCGTAAATAAGGTCTTGATCAGGATGTAGAATAGCATATGGTGGAATGCTCATACTGGAAAGTAGCAGGTTTAAGATGAGCACAGTTTGGGATACTGAATTCCCAGTGGCTGGGTGGGCATACATTTCTTGGCTCAGTCTCAGCAGCCTGCAAGAAGTAAGATCATATTATTCAATTGTTGCATGAACTGAATTCACTATGAATGTGGGAGGATGAGGGAGCAACAAAGTCAGTGGGCCATCTGTTTCAACATTTCTCTCTATTCATAGTGTGCACTTAGCCAAGTGAGAAAATGAGAAGTGTGTGTAAATGTGCTTTTACCTTGTGCCGTGTCTTTTAATAACTACCTGGCTGACGGCTCTATGCACAAGTACTAAAATGTGAATATCAGAATATCAGTTATGTCCTGTGTGTGAGGGCACTACAAGTGTCAGCAGTCTCTGTCCATTTAATGTGCCCCCACACACAGGATTGTCATATAATGGACAGAGACTGCTGACACTTGTAGTTTTCTCACACACAGTCAGTCCCAGATACACACAGTGGGACTTACCAGAGCCACCCAGACCAGAGGCAAGGAGGACTGTGAGGGCGAGGAGAAACCGGCGGCCGAGGAGGGAGGTACATCCAAGGAGAAACGCGCAGCCAAGGAGAGGGGGCAGGGTCCTTAGAGGGCGGCCGTCTGAATTGCTGTTCCATGTTTTTTCTGCCTGAGCACAGGCTTAGGAGAAAATGAACCCTACTTGCCACGGTACAATGCTCAGGACTGGCAGCCCTGATAAAATGTTTGTGGTGGGCTATTTCTGGCCCAGCAGCCCTATAATTGACATATGTGATCTAGAGCAGGGCTCAAAATTTACATCACAGCCTGTTCATTCATGAATTTCTCAAAGGGTAGAAGCACTCAGTACAGAGGCTCAGAGCCTCTGTACTACAGAGTATCAGTGTCTGAATGAATGGGAAGCCTCTGTACTGAGTGCTTCCCATTCACTGAGTGCTGAGGCTGCTGAAAAAGAAATTGAGGATTTGATGTCCTCCAATTTGTTTTCTATTTTAAAAGGGAAATGTCAGGGGTCTGTTTGGACCCCTAATATTTCCCCGAAGCCCCAGGCTGTATGTGTATTGCCCTGTGAGTTGTGCTGTGGCTGTATGTGTGTTGTGCTGTGTGCGCATTGTGCCCTGTGTGTGTTTGTTTGTGTTATGCAGGGCAACTGGTGGCGAGTAACTTTGAAGGCCTGGCTAGTAGCTCAGGACCTGAAATTTTGAGCCCTGATCTAGAGTACTATTTGGAGCACAGCCTTAGAATTTATAGGGAATTATAATTATTCTGCTCCTTTCAAGCTATATTTTATATGACTTCCTTCATAACATATACAGATCCTAAAGCTGATGTGTAATCCCCTTGTATTTTGCATTTTCTGGTGTGCTCCTGAAACCTACTAATGGCATTTTTAAGATAAAACCTTCTTCATTCTAATGACATATATTATTTTAGACCCAGTGATGTCTTTATGGGGTCTCTGTGCTTCTGAATGCAATGCAGGCAGATCCTAACTGGTGGGCAGGGCCATCTGGGTGCTGTGCATAGCTTCCTGTAAGCTTGCCTCGGTACTCCTCAAGAGCCATACAAGCAGTGTACAAGATACAAGCAGTATTCTGGCTCTTGAGAGAAGAAATATGCAAATATCAAAATGCCTTGATGGTTGGATGTTAGCCAGAGGGAATGGGTTTTCCTAGGCAGACTGAATTTGCATGCAGACTACCCTAGGTAAAACACACACGCACAATATGCTGAGCTTCTGTGATTGAAAGAACTGAAATTATCCAATTAATATAAAAGGGCAGGTCAGGGACATTTAGGGCTGGGAAAAAAAGATGATACTGGATGTCCTTTAGCCAGGACAAGGAACAGGCACTATCTGACTTGCTGCAGTGTGTTGTGGACACTGTGAGAACCTTTCGGTGTGCAGTAAAATCAAAGTATTCAAGCTAAGTACAGGAGAGGGCCTGTATAACTGTGCAAAGGCTGAAGGTAAGGCTCAAGTTTTAAGGTTTCCTGAGTTCACTACAACCCACATCACAGGTTATCCTCACCCTCTTCTTCTTCCAGACATGGATGGATCCTGTAGCATTCGACTCCAGGTCCAGACGGGCTCCTGGTGCCCTGAATTCACCAACCTAGTGCCCAACATCATTCAGCCCAAAGGGGAAATGACGCTACAGCCAAGGCCAGATTTATTCTCAATGTCGCCCTAAGGCCAGGTTCCTCAATGCGCTCCCCTGCCCGCCAAACACACCCCAATGGGGAACAGCAACCAGATAGTGGGGGAGGCAGGGCTTTCTTTAGTATTTTTTTTACTTTTTATAACTTAAATTTTTTAAATTTTTATTCTTATTATTTTGTAAAATTTAATTTTTTTTTTATATATTTTCTTACTTTTAATCAAATTTTTTTTAATTTACATTTTTTACAAGCCCCAGCTCTCTTTATTGAACCTGTCACCTCCAATACAGGAGTTTAAGCACAGCGCTGTGCTGGCTCTCCTGTGACAGCTGAGATGGGAAGGTTCCTGTTCCTGTCTCAGTGTTCACACGGAGCAGATCAGTGAAAGTACGTTCTCCACTCTGCTCCATGCTCTCCATCCTGAACTACTTTGCTGTGGTTCCGGGTCCCCCTTAAGAGCATGGGCACCCCAAAAACCATGGCGTGGAGGGAGGTAGCCAGCAGGGAGAAAGGCGGCTGGTGAGGAGAGAGACAGCCGGCGTCGGGGGTGGATCCATGGAGGGGGACAGACCTGCAGGCTTATTAAAAGTGTTCTGAGCGGGAACACCGAGATCACTTGTACAAAACAAGTGACGGCTTCCCCGCTGTACATTTAGCCCTGCCGCCTAGTGCCCGGAACTGCATGTCTCGGGCGTCGGGTGATATGCATTCCACACCCCTGGGGCCAGAATTGGCTGTGCCGCCCCTCTACTACCTGCTGCCCAGAGGCCATGGGCTCAGTGGCTTCGTGGAGAATCCGCCCTGGCTATAGAGCCAGAGATGGGGTGAGTACAGCAGGCAGAGCTGCTTTTTGATTTTTAACCACTGCTTGGGCAAAGACTAAAACATTACAGGGCTATTCACAAAAGGGTGAAGGGTTTGGAGAAGGGAGGAGAAGTGAACACTCTAGGACAACATATCTGAACTGGCTGAACTGGAAAGTTAGCTGAATTGGAGAATTTTTCCAAATCAGCCTATTTTGTCCTAGATTGTTCACTTCTCCTGCCTTCTCCAAGCTCTTCATCCTTTTGTGAATAGCCCTTTGTAAACTCCTCTGGTGCAGAGTGTTAAAATAAAAGTGGGTCCACTAAAGCACCTGGTGGGACAGCCAGTGGATGGAATTGGTGGGAGGGTCAGTTGGTGGACTCAGTGGAACAGCCAGTGGACCGGCCTATGGTGTGTTGGTGCGGGGCCCAGGCCTAAAGCTGTGTAAGGGGCCCCAAAGTTTGTGATGGCAGCCCTGCCCACAAAGCAAAAAAAGTTATTTTTATTTATCAGGAAACAAAAATGTCCCCTGATATAAATCCAAAGGTAATCAGGTCTCTCAACAATGTAGATACATGCCAAACATGATGACCCGCCAACCATGTTCGCCCACTGCTTCTCCCGTCGTTGATGACAAATCCCCTGGCCAGGGCTTCAGTATATAAACAAATTGACCAGGGATTCTGGTTGATTCCATTAACCAAATATGATCAATAATAATAGTCCTCAGTTACACTGCATGAACCAGGGTAACCAAGTGGGGATTTATGCACAAGAACCCCCTTCCAGAAGGTATACACATGATACTAGGCTCAAGAGTCAAATCCTTAAAAAAAGTCCCCAATCCACTCAGCTGGTGGCACAGCATGGAAGGTGATGGATCTACAAACACGAGGTTGGTGAGTTCAAATCTGGGAGGCTGCCAGAAAGCCTTCAAGTTACATTAAGTGCATGAGTTGAATCCAGAAACATAAATTCTAGGTGAGTTACCCAACATGGCAGTGAGTGGATCGGTATTCCCAGAATTGTGAATAATGCTAGCTGTTTCCAGATCCTCACTACTTGTTTGCTTTTTACTTTGGATGATTTGTAAGTAGTATTTTAATACAGATGTTATTGTTATAAGATTGGTGTGCACTATGTATTTTGTGCTTCTTCCTATGTGACACTGTACTGAGGGGAGGATTGCTGAGATCGGCTCACCGATCGCCATTGCATATAGGGTGGGCTTCCTGCCATTGAAAGGGATCTGTGCTGTATGACCCACTGCGGGGGTCTTTGTGGAAGGTGAGCATCTCACAAAGAGGGGTGTTTTGAACTTCACAGAACAGTTGAAGATTTGGATTTCTTTGATTACGCAGCACTTTCCTTGAGCACTGGAAATAGACTCTGGACTGTGCACTTTAGTATTATGGTGATGTTGCAATATTACTGTGTTATAACACTGTACACAAGGATTTGAGTGAAGTTTTTCTATTCATTTGGCACATTTTGTTCCATATTTGATGCACAAGAACCTTGCTGTAAGTTCTAAACAAATGAATTTGCATAAACGGTGTAGGAAAATCATGTGATGGGATATGTAAATTGCGGTTTTCTGTTTGATATTCTTAGAATCCTTATACTGGAATTCCTGATTGTGCTTACTCTCTTGGCTTTTTGAAGAAGCAATCTTTGTGTGGTGAAACATGTTAGAAAGAACAAGAGTAACCATTATTGTTTATGCTAAGTATTATACACATATATAATGATCAGGTATGGAGAATATATTATAAGTTCTGACATACAACGTTATGTACAATATAGTAATGTACTATTTATAGGTGAGATAAACAAAATGAGGCTCGGACAGTATAATTTTAGAGTGTTATCATACCATGCTTTCATTTCAGCTATTATCAGGGTTATTGACAAAAGGGTGAAGAGTTAGGAGAAGGCAGGGGAAGTGAACAATCTAGGACAACATAGACGATTTGGAAAAATTCTCCAATTCAGCTCACTTTCCAGTTCAGCTATGTTGTCCTAAATTGTTCACTTCTCCTGCCTCATCCAAACTCTTCACCCTTTTACAGTGGCGACTCTATGAACAATATATAGGGGGGTGGGAGGGGCTCATGAGATACCACAGTTAAAACTGGGGGGGCACTAAACATTTTCACCACTGAATCATACCACTGAAAAAACGAAATAAGGATATATAGATAAGATTACAAAATACAAGAGTATTGCGGTATGCGGTGATACCTTTTTATTGTACTAACCTAATACTTAAAAAACACGCTTTCAAGAGTTTTCCTTTCTTCCTCAGGTATTGCTTTAGATCTGAGAAAAAGAAAACTCATTTTTAACTTAGGACAACAAATCCCAGCAAAACAGAGCAATGCAGAATAATAGTATATACATTTACTACATACTCAGTGCTGCCGCTCTACTCTGGGGTTTTGGCCTGATGTCTTGGGCAGAGGGTGTCAGGAGGGGTGGGGAGGGTCTTAGTAAGGGGAAATGTGTGGGTGGCAAAAGCACTGTAAGCCCCCAGAAGGCTGCCGAAAGGTCCCCAGCGAGTGCCGGACCCATGAAATCCGAGTAAATTTGAAAAATTTAAGTGACGGTATCAGTTTTTAGTTTTGGGACAGAGGTCAGTTATAACACAGAGTGCCTTGGTCAGTTGGTGTAACACAGAGTGCAGAGCTCAATAATGCAATGTAGAGGTCAGTGGTGTAACGCAGAGTGCAGAGGTCAATAATGTAACGCAGAGGTCAGTAGTATAACGCAGAGTGTGAAGGTCAGTGGTTGTCAGGGACCAGAACACCTCCAGGTGGTGCTGGAGCAGATCCTGCAGTTCCAGAGCTCACCTGCTGTTGTCTCCAGGCAGCCAGTGGCTGTCAAGGACCTGAGCACTTCTAGGTGGCACTGTGATGCATAAACCAGGTCCTGCAGTTCCAGTGCTCACCTGCGGGTGTCTCAGCAATTGGTCACCACCTGGTGCTGATCTGGGAGGGTATTTAACCTCTCCCTGCAGTGAGTGCCTCAGTATTGTTGCCATAACCTGTATCCTGTAGCCTCCTTGACTCCTTCCCCTGAGGTCTCCTGATCTGTGGCTCCCCTTTTTGTTGCCCTGCTCCCCAGGTTAACTAGCCCTGTTATCTTCTGTGTGTGATTTTGCTGTTTGCATTTAGTTGGCTATTATATGTTACTTGTGGGTGGTATTTAGAGATGTATTCAGAGATGATCTGAGGATCTACACCGAAGGATACACAAATATGATACATTTATGTTATTCGTTAGTAGAGACCGATTCTGATCCTTTGAAAAAACAGGGTCAGCCCTGGACAGCTCAGTAAATACTGCTAATTATGATTAATTTCAAGCTTGGCATTCATGCACAATGAATGGTTAACCTGGACGTGGGATACTGTTTCTTATGATCAATTGGCATTGTTTGTAATTTTCCCTGACCAATTTCTAATGAATCCAGCTATAATTAGCATGCACAGTTGAATGACAAATTATAACAGGAGTACCATTCAATTTACCAGATTTGATGTACCCAGGCCCATAGTGTATCAAGTTAAATGGGTTCCAATCAAAGCAATTAAAATATATCCAAATAAAATATGTCATCTGAAATGTTCTTTCCTATTTCCTTGGATAATAAAATGCATCAAAAAGTTGTTCCTTTAGGTTGGTCGTTAACGTATGTTGTAAACAAAACTATTTGTCAATTTTAACATCTTTGCACATTACAGCAGGATGAAAACAAAGAAATTTGATATGGAATCTTATCTGCATTCATAAATATTTACATACCGTAAAAAGAAGAAATGGGATTTTACCTAGCTTACAAATTAAACATTATTATTACAGTAAATTGGTTAATGCAAACTACACATTTCATTATTTACTATGCTTCATTTGTTAGGGGACCACCAAAACCACATAAGAAAATTATAGCTATTTATAAAATGTATTTAACATATAACTATACAACGTAATTTTCTATCGCTTGTTGGACCAACTCAACAATATGTGAGTTGTGGGGCATATCCTAATGTCTTATCATGCACAAAGAGGAAGTGATATGATCAACATTAAATGCATAATGTTTTATAATTAAAGAAAAGAGTGAACAGTTACTCCTATGTGCTATTGTTTTCCAATTATGAATATAATGCTGCTTGGGAACAGGCCAAATCAACACCCATGTTATGCTCTGAGGCTGTAGTATGGACTGATCTGGAGTGGTGATACTCTTATGTCAGTTGCAGACAGTTGTGTCACAGTTGAAGAATGGGAAGAAAGATAGGGAGGCAAAACCTAATCAATATGCTTATATAAAGCTTGTAGTAGTTAGCCAGATTCAACTGGACTTATTCAATAATATTGAAAATGTTTTAGAACTTCACCAAGGCATTTCTTGAGTTCAGGATGATAGGTAGGTATAGTAGGCCAAAGTACCACACCCTTAATTACATATACCTATCCATTGGATGCAGTCATTTACAAGTACAGTATCTGGGGTATTCCCACTACCCATAATAGTTTATTCAATGCCTATTGGAACATATGTAAATGCACAATAAGGTTGTTTATATTTATATAAGAAAAAAAGACCTTCCCTGAACCACTGAGTCCTCCCAAGACAATTATACATGTTAGTTTCCAAGATCACTATTCATATTTTGTCTTTGCCACATCCATGTTCCCAGATTACAGAACATTGTTCACAGGTAACAATTCTGTAATGCTTCCTTTCTCAAAATGTTTTGTGCATGAGGCTTCTTAAGGAGGGAGGTATTCTGTGATATCAAATTAACAAAAGTATAGGCAGGTCTGATTATTTAATACAGTGCATTTATATCAATGAATCCTGTTATGCTAAGATGATTAGGCACAGAACTGCAGGCCAAACATGATTTAAAAAAAACAGGCACCGCTTTGTTGGGGACCATAGAGGAGTACACACCGTGGGAAAAGGATAGGCTCCGGTGGTCTAAGGAACCATTGATGTCATTATGTCGATGAAGCTGATTTCCCCTCCTTTCTCATCCTGGTGCTGTGTTGGTATAGGAAGTAGGGTATACCCCCTCAACAAGCAAACAGATCAAGTAAAGAACAGGCAGAAATTCTAACCCATATCCACCCTAGCCAAAACTAAAAGAAATAACGCTTTGGTTGGAGGTATACTTTAACGTTTGTTAGCTGTGTTCATGTTAACCCCAGGACTTTTTGCCCTTAAATCCCAGAGCATGTTTTATTCATTTTCAATGATTTCTCAGTTCTGCTTGTTATATCTTTTAGGTTTTGTAATCTACCCTAACATTTTATACTTCCTTGTCTCAGGATAGATAGGGCTTTAATTTAGGTACTTTGTTATTGGGAATAAATGGTAACAAAAGTATTAAAAATTCAATTTTCCTGTAATTTTTTTTCCCAACACAGCGTTTACGTAATTTGCATACCCCTATATATTTACCATAAAGCATAATCAACAAAATCACCTGATAATAGTTCATCAATGCTCATCAGTGGGTTTTTTTGGTCAGGCCATGGGCTGAACGACAGAAATGTACACATGTATGGCTATCGTAGCTTTAGGGGCTCTTTTATACTCATGCAGGAACTGGGACTTCCTCATGCTATGACATGGACGTGGACAGTCTTAATTTTTAGGGCATGGAAAGCAGAAGGCAATCTTTATACTGTCCTACCAATGTTCCTGTTTTGTAATATTCAGGCGGTGTCAGAAAACCTTCTTGACCGCCACTGATACATGCAGAATGAAGCTTTGATTCCTCTAGTCACCATTGCTAGTGGACGTGAAGGGGGTGAAGAGTTTAACACAGCACAAAGGCTACTCTTTTATTCTATCTATGTAATCTTTCTTCTTTGTAAATAGGAAGCTGGGTAGTAGTTGTTCTCCCACAGGGGCCCTTTGGTGACTTTGTCTTCAACCTCTGGGAGGGAGGGGGGTCTTCGTAATAGTCTAACATTCCTCATACATGTTGTGTATGTCTGATTACCAAAAACATTTGGTGTAATATATAACTGCTGGTTATAATTAGATTCTTCCAAATACACACCTTTTTCAAAATAATCCGTGACTGCTTAAACAACATGTTCAATAGACACATAGAAATTCAATTGTGTTATTTACTTAAAGAGCATGTCCAGGCAATACCGAT
>NW_017306640.1:339748-375948 GCF_000935625.1 Nanorana parkeri | reverse complement strand
CACCCCCCGTCTGCATTTTCTAGCAATATTTAAATTGTTCATGCAGCTTTTATTACTCACTGTGACATTATCACCAGGCCTCTAAAGTTCTTGCAGGGGTCATCTGCTAGGGTGTCACAAGAGTGATTTCCCTATGCACATAACTTGTGGACAGTCTTTTGGGAGTCAAAGCAGCATTAGAGAAAAAAAAACACTTCTTCATGCATGCCGAGTGGGAAAGAGAAGGATGGGGGCATAGATGGAGTTCTTATTCCAGCAGGCAGGGCAGACAACAGTAATGGAACAAAGTACTTAAGCACCCAAGGTAAATAGGCCAAAGTGTGCCCCCTATTCATGAGATGTGCACTATTTCAGCAACATAGGATGCAGGTCTTGCCCTTTTTTACACCCCTACCTGCAGTGCTGAAGTGCCGAAAGCATCTGCCTCTTTTGCCTACCCCTTGGCCCAGCTCTGGCTGACAACACTGGTTGTAATTTCAATGCAGCAGAGGAACTGTGTTGTTAGCTCCAACAGAAAATGAGGATCCCACTGGATTTATTGCAGATGAACAAGTATTTTTTTTATGCACATACAGAGGGGAATTTATCAAAACTGGAGCAGCTGTGCATATCAACCAATCAGCTTCTCTCTTTCATTTTCA
This sequence comes from Nanorana parkeri, assembly GCF_000935625.1. Taxonomy (NCBI): domain Eukaryota; kingdom Metazoa; phylum Chordata; class Amphibia; order Anura; family Dicroglossidae; genus Nanorana; species Nanorana parkeri. The sequence continues at coordinate 375,307 of NW_017306640.1, read as the reverse complement.
AATCTTAACTGAACAAACTGAAGAGAGGAGCTGATTGGTTGAGCAACTGATTTTGTCTGCTCCAGTTTTGATAAAATCCCCTCAATGTGTTTTTCAAGGGATGAAACATAGGGAAATGTGCATGTATTAGAAACAAGCACTGGGCATGGTTTCTTTCTTTAATTATGACACTATAAGCAGAATGTTTTTTTTTTTGCTAACTTAACTCAAGCCCAGACCACATTTTAGAAAGCATTCATGCAGACATCCATATAATTCCCAAAGGGTTGACAAGCATTTTCATGCATATATATATATGTTTTTTGAGTCGCTGTATTTTCTACAGTCTTTTCTTGGAGAAGTGTTATATTAGTGAGTGATTTCTTTATTTTCTAGATATGACTTTTAACATAATCTCATGTGGGCCCCCTGCAGTGAGAATGAATACAACTGATTTCTATAGCAACTGCACATGTAACAAAAGAAAACTGCCTGGCTTATTCATTCACTTTTTAGGTTGCCCTGTGGTAAATTAAAAGCATTGCTGCTGCAAGGCAGAGAACATGAAATGACATAACATAGAACATATCTATAAGAGCACGCTGTAGCAAATACTCTTTTAGCAGTTCATCTAGCTTGTTGGCTTTCATTAGACAAATGTACTTATGAAAACAAGGAAAATGAGTCCAGTCAACTTTGAAGTGCTCCCTATAACAGGAATAGGTAAACACTGGGCTTTCAGGCGTTGTAGAATTGCAAATTCCATTAGACGTTGCAAGACTCCGACAAGCAGGGCCGCCGTCAGGGGAGTACCGCCGATACTCATGTAAGGAGCCCAGGCAGCCTTAGGGGCCCGCCCGGGACCCTTACATGAGTATCGGCCGCCGGTGACAAGCGAGGAGGCGGCCGGGCCCCCGCAGTGCAGGAGGATGCCGGTCATAGCAGGGCCGGGCCCCCGCAGCACAGGAGCAGGCCGGCCTTAGCAGCTCCGGGCCCCAGCATTACCTATACAGGCATCGGAGCAGGCTGGGGCCCCATCGGCGCAGCTTTCCATCTGATCTTTGACCGCCGGAAGTGACATTACGTCACTTCCGGCCAGTCCAGCGGCAGAGGAGGCCAGGTGAGCAGGTGAGAGGAGCTGGGAAGGAGATGCAGCCCTGTCCAGCCCACCTGAGACCCCTGCACAGCCCACCATAAAGAGTATCAGATGGGCTGTGCATCATCTATGGTGTAGATGGGGTATGTGTGGGGTCTCAGGTGCGTCCAGCGGGTCACGAAGCCCTGCGTCCAGCGGGTCACGAAGCCCTGCGTCCAGCGGGTCACGAAGCCCTGCGTCCAGCGGGTCACGAAGCCCTGCGTCCAGCGGGTCACTAAGGGTTAGTTCACACCATAAGCAGTGCGTTCCTTGCGATCCCGTGCGGACGATTGCATTGCAGCCGGAGGGCATGGCTACGGTGCCATTCACTTCAATGGCCCACCAGGCCCCCTCCAGCCCGGCAAAAAAGTGAGCCGGCCGCAATGCGGGCAGTGGGTTCTGGCCAGAATCGGACCGGAGCGCACTGCTTATGGTGTGAACTTACCCTAAGCCCTGTGTCCAGTAGACATGTGCGATTCATTTCGGAAAAATTAGTTTTCCGGACGAAATTCGTTAGCTGTAGTCTGTACGCATTTTTGTTTGTGGACGAATTTTCATTGCAGCAAAGTGACAATTAAAAAAAAAATTGTATGTCACTTTGCTGCAATGAAACGTACGATACGTACATGAAACGGAAATGAACATTCGTACAGACTACTGCTAACGAATTTCATCCGAATCCCGAAAAATGCAATAACGTCCAGCGCGTCACTTATCCATGAGTCCAGCGGGTCACAAAGCCCTGCGTCTAGCGGGTCACAAAGCCCTGCATCCAATGGGTGGCGAAGCCTTGCATCCAGCGGGTCACGAAGCCCTGCGTTCAGCGGGTTACAGAGACTGATGTGACTGGGGGGGACATTAGAGGGTAAGCTATGTACAGAGACTTATGGGACCGGGACCGCAACAACTAATCGACTAAGTCGATTAAAACCGATGATGGAAAATGTCAACGTTTCCCATCATTGATTCTGATGGTATTCTGCATTCATTGCTGTATAATTTTACATTTCACTATATTGCACACCGCAGTTTTGTTTTTTTGCTTCCACCGCTCCAAGCTTGAGTGACGTGATTGGCTCAGTGTTTTCTGTACAGCACTGCGGTATATGTCAGAGCTATATACATAATATAAAATTAATAATAAAAGCCGCGCTGTGTGAATCAATCTACAAAAATGTCAGATATTTTAAATGAGGTCCCGCCTAACATTCCTACCAGACCTAAAGGGTCTAGTATTGTTTGGGAGGGGGGGACTGCACAATTTATTTATTTATTTTTTAAATGTAATTTTTTATTCTTTTATAAATGTAATTTTTGCTGAAGCAGGTTCTATATAGTGTACAGATGGTGGGGAGAAATCACCCCAGGGATCCAATATAGTTTCCAGACCTCCCTCTAGGCTATAATGGTGTCTCTCAGGAGGATATTGGTTTTGATGTGTGCGGGAAGAGTTTTCCATGGTGTGTGAAGGATACCTGAGAGGGACCAAGGAGATACTATAGCCTGTTCCAAGGTTGTGTCAGTAAAATGAGCAGTATCATTAATCCAATCCCTATCGTCAGTTTGTTTAGTTAAGATTTGAAAATGAATGGTAGAAGCTGATTGGTTGCTGTGCACAAGTGCTCCAGATTTTGTCTGCTCTCGTTTTGATAAATTCCCCCTAGTAAACATTTTAATGTCAGTCTGTTGCTCCCTAAAAGTTACTTTACAAATTGCATACCTGCTAAGTATAGGAGTACCAATCTCTCCTGCTGCCTGTGTTGTCCAATACTGCTCCTCGCCTAGTATTATGGAGGAAAAAGCTGTCAGCTTCAAGTCTGAAGCTGACAGCTTTTTCTCCATTCAGATCGGCTTGTAACATGTTAAACAGCAGGGAAAGCCTCCTCGCTGTGTAACCTGTCATGGACGGAGCGCTGCCTGTTAAATACAGGCAGCGCTGCATCCGGCTTTTGACAGGTAGTTAGATTACACAACAGTGGGTTTCCCCACCGCTTGTGTAACCTAACTAGTGAGGAAAAAGCTGTCACAGCCTCTACTCTTTGTTAAGAGGCGTGAGCTCTGTGGATGGCTTGGACCAATGGCAAAGCGCTATTGGTCCAGGCTGTCCAATCAAAAAAAAGAAAAACTACCCAGGCCATCGATCTCGATGCCTCAGCAGTGACAAGCAAGTGAGGGACAGGGAGGCTACTCCCTGTCTCCTCCCTTACTCCTTCACACTAGCTTGGGGGCAGGGCTTTGGGTGGGGGTCCGGTCGGTGAGGGGCGGGGCGTGCTGGGGCCGAGGCTGGGGAATGCCTCACATGGAACCAGAGGTACCACACGTCACTGCTTACCATAGACCTCTACATCATTGTTGTGTCCTGTAATGACACAGAGGTTGGTGGGAGATTAACACTCAAAAATTTCCTTTTCGGAAGAGACTTCATCCAGGGATTCTCTGCAGCCAAGTGGTGTTTTGTGGTGGAGACGCAGAAAAGATATGTGTCTCAGGTACGCCATTTTCAAAGCTACTTTGACTAAGCGACAGTCACTTTAAGGTTCTTCCTTCCCTCACAATGAATTATATTAATGAGAAGACATTGGTTTAGATGTACAGAGTGTAGAATATGACAACAGTTATAGGAAAAAAAACTATAATCTGTCTTTTGATATTCCATTTGTGTAATGACAATTTCATGCTCTTCATTAGATCATATAGTGATTATACTGTATAGTAATATAGTAATTACATCCAGCACCAAAGAGTTTATTGGATGTCTTTTCTGAACACACAAGAGACTTGAAGTTAGAGTGTAAATGTGTTAATATGCATAATGCCCAATTAAATGTACTTCTATCATTCAGATACAAGATACGTATTTCCCTTAAACAAAAATATAATATACAGTGTATACAGTACATCATATATTTAGTTAGGGAGATATTGTAGCAGCCACTGAGGCTGTTGGTTGTCACATTGACCATGAAAGATTGTCTGACAATGACATTGGATTACTTTTTGTTTGGGCCTAATGGACTAAAGAAAAGAAAAATCATCATGGCTAGTAGCCTAACTAAATATTGCAATCCAATGGATCTATGAAAACATGGAGATGTAAAACCCTTTTCACCTTTCCCCTAATGTCTCATTGATGTGTTCCCCCATTTGTAATCACCCGCACTACCACCAGACCCTAAAAGAGATGTCTCAGCAAAAGCAAAACTTAAACAAGAACTCCAGGAGTTTTGTTTTTTTTTAACCCTTGCAGTGGGGCTACCCCTGCACTGCAAGGATTAAGTGCTCATTTATGTTTTAGGTTCTAAAATAACAAAGATATATTCACCCAAAGCTTCAAGCCGGCCAGCTGTCACAAAGCTCCCTCCAGCCTGTCTATTCCTCCTCTGCAGTATTGGAATCTTCTTCAGTGTCCTCACGACTATACACGGTGTATAGACGTTGATGGGACGGGACCTTCAACCTCTGCGGAGGAAGGAGAGAGACGTTGAAAGGACCAGTCTAAGAAGAAGCCAGCTCGGAGCTGCACGTGAGTCACTTTTTATTTTTTAACCTAGACACAAAAGTGCACCTAACCTTTGCAGTGGGGCTTCTTTAATGCTGTTTTTGGTGATTCATACCTGCCTTTGACTTTCTCAGTTATAGAAGACAGTCAAGCATTGTCATAATCATAAGAGGTAGGGGTGTCCCGATACCTCTTTTTCAAGACCAAGTACTTGCCGATACCAATTACCAATACTTTTTCTTAAAGGGACAGGTGACTTTAAATTATCCATAGTACAACTACATATTATGTGCTATGGATCATGATTTAACCTATTCATGTTAGCAGGGGAGAATTGTAACTCTATTGCAGTGTAGTGGAGGTGTGTGCTGTATATATGTACTATATATACAGTACACTATAGCAATAGATTTACAGCCAGCCATGTCCCAGCTTCCCTCACTCACAGTTTCACTCCGATCCCTGTTGCCTCACGCGGTGCCTCTTGTAGTCGGCGCTGGGCAGGATCGCTGCATCGCGTCTCGGGGCTCAGCTTCTTTCACAATTCTGCCCTGCTAACATGAATAGGTTAAATCATGATCCACAGTACATATAGAGCACACACGTCCAGTACATTGCAGTAATAGAGTTACAATTATCCCCTGCTAACATGAATAGGTTAAATTATCCATAGTACATATTATGTACATAACATGTAGTTGTACTATGGATCATTTAACCTATTCATGTTAGCAGGTCAGAATTGTAAATCTATTGCTGCAGCGTATTGGGAATATGTACTGTACATGTACTACATATAGACTGCACTGCAGCAATAGATATACAATTCTCCCCTGCTAACATGAATAGGTTAAATGATCCATAGTACAACTACATGTTATGTACATATTATGTACTATGGATCATTTAACCTATTCATATTAGCAGGGGAGAATTGTAAATCTATTGCTGGAGTGTACTCTATTATTTTTTATAAACTTTTTAATTTTATATTGTAACAGCTGTCCCCACACCTCCGCTCTCCTGATCTGTCATAGGAGGCTGAGCGGGAGAAGACCTCAACCTCCTGTGACAGCACTGACCGCTGTCTCCGCCCCCCATTTTAAAATATAAACACAGCACTGTGTTATGCAGGTATAATAACCCTGAATCGGGTATTTCCTGCCAGTGTGAGGATGAAAGAAAGCATCACCATTTGACAATGAATTGCAAATTAAAACATATTTATAACACCCCTTACTAGTGAAAATATATGTTTTGGGCTATCATATTTGTCACGTGGGTCAGCGCTTACCGAGTGATCTCTAATAGATTTATTTCTAGACTATAATACTCATTGTGTTTGCTTGGCACTAGGTGTAAGAGTTTTGTCAGCCATTAGGATGGTAGTTGTGCACTGTAATACCCGTTTAATGTGTTGGGAATGCGGGCTGAACTTTGTAATGAGTAATGCGTTGTTGGGATTTTCTTCCCTAGGTTTTGACGAGTAAACTCTCATCCTTGCCATTTCTAATGTATGTTCAAGAATATGTTGGGGGTAACCTCTTTCCAGAAACTTCTGGCACATTTTATTCAATTGATGTTCACAATTGACTGGGTCAGAACAGATACGCATAACCCTGATAAATAGAGAGGTAGGTAACGTATCCTTGAGTCTGTCAGGGTGTGCACTTTGATAAGACAACAGTGTATTACAATTTGTGGGTTTAGTGTAAAGGGATGTGGTGATGTGCCCATCATTAGTGCCAACCAGTACAAAGGAAAATCAATTGTAGTGTGTGAGACCTCTGGATTAGAGACAATGCCTCCCAACATTGAATTAAGAAATTGTATGAACCTATGCATGGTGTCAGATGATCCAGTCCATAACACAAACACATCATCAATGTATCGAGTCCATAACTTCACATAAGTGAAAAATCCAATGTATTGGATATCTTGAGGAATTATATGTTTATCCATCTGAATTTTTCCATGTAAAAATAATGGAGTAAATGTTTGAAATAATCTGCTACAACACATAAAATGCCACCACATACCTTGTTGGCGTTGACATTTAAAAACGCCACCATGACAGCATACCGCCGCCGGCTATGCCAAACTGTGAGCTGGAGAGACAGCATCAGGGGTGGGAAACAGGGAGGAGGAGCCGAATGACATCGTAGCCTGAGGAATCTATCAGCTAGCACAAGGGAGGCAGGCCTCAATGGGCAAAGGGCAGGGCTATGTCAAGTTTAGTAAAGGAATGGTCAGAGCTCAGGCCGGGAATAGGAAAATTCACATCCGCCCTTTGTCGTTCTAGTAGGCAAATGTGTTGAGCTGGCTACCGATGTCATTAGCGTATACAGAGCTGTCTCTATGGGACACTTAAGAAGGCAGGGAGCTCAAATTTAGATACCAAGGTAGAGGGAGGTTAGAGAAAAATGGGTATAGCTCTACCATATATTACGTATAATTGCTGAAACTAAGTCAAGTCTAAACAGACAAAGCAGTGTTGAACTGGCTTGGGGAGAAAATCCCTAGAACTCACTTGGGCTAGGATGCTCCTGTGATACCTGGCTCATGGTATTGAGAACCTGTCACTTGCAATCAACATAACGTACACTGGGGGCTCCTTATATAAACACAAAACAAATCATGTAATATATATACAGAGCAAGGAAAAGGAACAAACTAAGAGTACACACTCACAGAATAAAATAGGAAATAATACAGGAAACATGTTACTAAAGAAATAGTTACATGCAATGCAACTGGGCATAGATATCAGAATTTATTATACACTTATACACCCATAAGTTATAATAAATAGTAGATACAAGTTACTCATAACATAATTGATAAAAAATAAGGCATCAGCCTTATAATAAGCAAAGCGCACCATAAGCATCGATAAAAGGCCAGAGAGGTACATGATGTAAAATATAGGCACTCTTGACAGTTTACACGTTGGCCTCCGTACTGCTAGTAAAAAAAAATGTTCAGAGAAATTAGCTAAAGTGCTGTGACCTGTCATCTTTCAGCCTACTGATTACAAATAAAATGAGGTAGTCATTGTTGTCTCCTGTCTGGGTTTGTTACTTTAGCTTGACACTTTTGACAGTAAAACTGAAGAAAGACTTTTGGGTGATTATTTGTCTTCTATATATAAGAGAAAGGAAGTCTAGCACAATCATGGTATAAAAAATTGTGTTTATGCCATTAAACTGCTAGTGTCTGTAGATGGCTGATTGAGTGTCTGACTCTAGAACTCACAACACAAAACATTACTTTTAGTGGGAAAAAAGTGTCAGTCTGGAAGGCACATATACATGCATATCTCTCAAACAGAAGGCCACAGTGAATGTATTAGGAACCTGTGTCAACAGGCTTTTGTTCATGTCAGACAGGTTTTGCATTCCTATAAAATTCTATAGGAATGCTGAACCCTCCTGAATCAAATAAATGCAGGTTATACACACCTGTCAATTAATTCTGAATTCTTTCCAGTTTTTATTTGCTAGCATGCATTTTCTGATTACAGAATAAAGTCAGAAACAAGTACTCCATGCATCAGTGCAAAATGTTTTTTAGCAACCTAAAAATTTGAAGCTGTACACCAGGGACGTGCAGTCAGGTGAGGCAGAGCATCACCTAGAATTATGGAGGAAAAAGCTGTCAGCTTGCTTTTTCTCCATTCAGATTTGCATCTAACAGGTTACACAGCAGGGAAATCCTCCCCGCTGTGTAACCTGTCATGGACAGAGCGCCTCAGCGATGAGGAGCAAGTGAGGGACAGGGAGGCTCCTCCTTGACTCCTCCCTTCCTCCTTCACACTATCTCGGGGATGGGTTGAGGGCAGGGCTTTGTCTGGTGCGGGCGGGGCTTGGGCTGGGTGTTCTGGGGGTGAAGCTGGGGAATGCCTCACCCGAAACAAGAGGTACCGCACGTCACTGCTGTACACATGTATTAGCCAGCTTGATATAGCACTTTTTATCACAAATTCATCAGATGATAGAACGTGCAAATCATAAACTCCTGAAATTCATATCTAAATTGAATCAAGTGTTAACAGACAATCAGAAAGTTTGGACTGTATTAAATGCGCAGTGTTTGGAGGCAATGTGATCACGCTAGTGACATCAGCACACACAGAGATTCCGCACAAAGGAGGCATGTTGGAGTGTGTTTGAGAGTGAGACATATGTGATTTATCCTAGTGCTGATTCAGCAAATGGAAATGTCTTATTTTTTAACCATTTTGAATAAAGTACTTGCTACATTATTTCAGTGTCTCTCTTTAATATGAATACATCTGAATTGAAGTAAGGAGTTTATCCCATACGAGTTGTAAGGAGAACAGAAAGTTGAAGAAGCATTAAAGCTGCCCATACACCTTGCGATCATTGGAGGACACTTTTCGTCTGATGATTGAACCATTGTACGATTTTCGTACGGCGGCCCCATCCTGCCCCGATTATCGCTAGGTTGAATCAGCAGTAATTAAAAGAAAGCACCTGGACGAATTGCGGTAATGGACCGCATGTATTTTCTTCTGCGCATGAGCAGTGTAAGTCGTACAAATTTTGACGTATGGAAACGCCACCAACCTTGCGAAAATCGTACAAGCAACCGAAGTTTTCTAACCTGCTGGTTAGTCAAAAGTCGATCGATTGTACAGTATTTGCCGTTGTACACTGCCCATCAACCTTATGAATATCGGACGAAAACGCGATTCCATTCGTAATCAGCCAATATTCGTATTCGTAAGTGTATGGGCATCTTTACAGACCTGTACTTTGAGGATGTTAATACATCAGGTGAGTATGTTAGATTGATGGATGAAACACTGAGATGTGGAAGATGATTTCACTTTTTGCAAGTAAGAATAAGGATTAGGAAATCTGCCTGGGTTTGCTTAGCTAAGGATTCAGTGAATACTGTTTGAAATTCAGCAAACCCAAATTTAGCTGTAAACTTAATTGAAGCCTATGGGTGGGGGTGAATCCTAATTGGAAAATTAAGGCAATAATTGACTTATCCTTTGCTGGAGGTCAGTGAATCTGGTGAGTGTATTAGTTCAATGTATAATTTCACTTTCTGCATTGATAATTATGGATTAGGGAATCTGCCTGGGTTTGGTTCACTGAGGACTTGAGAGCTGTTGAGGGATATGGACTAAATAGAATGTAAAAAGAAACTTTACAGCAGGGAAAAGATCTTTTTGAAAGTATGTGAAGGCAACATGCTTGAGGGATTCCTAGAAGCTGTACGTGCTGTAATGGAACAGTATGATTTTCACACACAGTCTTAGTGACCGTATACACTAGCAACATACTTGGCTGTAAAATAGATTTTTTTTTTCTTTTACAGGTAGCTTGGCTCGCATCCAGCAGCAGCATGCCAATCTGATTAATTCCAGCTTGCAACAAATACTTTTATTTATGTAGTTTTAGCAGCAACACGTGCATTTTTGTCAACTGGTAAAAATTGACCAGTTGTCCCCGTTCTTGCTGATGCAAAGCTGTCCTGCCACTGTCCAATTTCTTTCAAACTCTCATTAGGAACTAAGACATCACAAATGATACAGCAGGATAAAATTGGCCAAAATGTACTAGAGACAATAAGTACAAGCTGGTGTTTTACTACAAGAATGACCCCTTCAGGGCCGGACTGGCCATAGGGCAAACCGGCCACTTGCCCGGTAGGCCGGGCCGAACACAATAAACCTAATTGTGTTTGGGCCAGTCTGCTATGCCCAATGGCCGGCTCTGTGTGTGTGTATCTGAGTAGAGCCGGCGCTGCACACAGTAGACACTAGAGGGTGCTGGTGGGGGAGGGCGGATAAACACCTCCTCACCCAGCTCTATCTACTCTGTGCTCTCTCCGGAGCTTGCTGGTGCTGTTCCTGCACTGTCCGGGCCGATATATTTACATATGAATGGGTCGTGGTGATTTGCATATCAATATGCCACAACACATTCATATGTAAATATTTCGGCTAATTCATATGCAAATAAATTCCACCGCCCCCCTCCCCTGCTAAGGAAGAAAAAAACTAGTGCAAAAAGAAGAGGGTTAACCCGTTAGAAGATAACAGGTTAGTAGCGGTCAACTTAAGGATCCGGACACGTAAATTGATTGTAGAAAATGTATATAATTTTATTGGAAAAAACACACACTATTGCACATTGGATTCACCGATTACCGTTTGAAAACTTCCCTCCCCTGAAAACAAAAGGACTTGATACACCCCACCACTCCAATCAGAGTAACACGTCACAGACGAGCAAAAAGGAGTTAATAGTACACACGGCTAAACTTAAATCAGTGGTATCTTTGAGGATCGATCCACATATTATTTATGACTGCATGTGTTTCATAATGTTTTTAATGGTAATCGGTGAATCCAATGTGCAATAGTGTGTATTTTTTCCAATAAAATTATATACATTTTCTACAATCAATTTACGTGTCCGGATCCTTAAGTTGACCGCTACTAACCTGTTATCTTCTAACGGGTTAACCCTCTTCTTTTTGCACTAGTTCAATTGGGTCACGGATCGGATGCAACAAGCAATTGTGTAAATTTAATCAGGGCAGACATAATCAGTCGGATCTCCAGGAAGGAACACAACCCTTTTCTCTATAAGGAAGAAAAAACTGCATGAAGACTGCAAGAACAAGGTAAGTTTAAGCATGTGTATGGTGTATACCTTCGTTACATTGGCGGTCATTGTGAACACTTTCGTTACATTGGCGGTCAGTGCGAATAGCTCTCTCTCCACCCAGCAGCTACAGAACGGCCGGGAGGAGATAGAGAGAGAGAGCTGACGGGAGGGATCGCAACTGCGGACACGGTCTACATCTCTGTCGGATGCAGACCGTGTAGCTGAATCTGCGCCCACACTCTGATCCTTTCGTCCGGCGCTCTTTCAGTGAACGCTGGCCAAAAGGATTGTGAAGAAATGATTGGTAAGGTCTGGGGGGGGACACGGACTGGGGTTGTGTGTGTATATAAACACTGAGTGGCCAGATTATTATGACCACCTGACGTTTGTAGGCAAATTAGCAATAATTTTGCACTGAAGTTGCTAGAGGGCCAGACCAATTATAAATAGGGAAGCAGGTTTCTTACCACAACAGATATGGGTATGAAGGCAAAAGGTGGCCCAACCAAGTACTGATGCGGTGGTCATAATAATCTGGCCACTCAGTGTATATAGATCTATATGTACAGGGGTTGTACCTTTTTTTTACGTGTGGGGGGTGGAGTAGAAGTGTGTTAGGCTACATTAACACCTATTTTAGGTGTAATTAGGGATTTCTACGTCAGGAACTTGCGTTTTCCTGCAGCAGAAATCCCTAAATTGGCGTTTACAAGAGGCAGCTGTAATAATCAGGTGACAGCAGTTGCATGTAAACGCCTGCACACCGCATGTAATGATACGTGATATTATTATATTCGGTTAGGAATCAATCACTCTCCCTAGACGCAATGATCGTGCCTCAGGGAGAGTGTTTTCTAACCGCATGTAATCATATCACATACCATTACATGCGGTGTGCAGGCGTTTACATGGAGCTGCTGTCACCTGATCATTAACTTGAATAGGTGACAGCTGTCACTCGTAAACACCAGATTAGGGATTTCTGCTGCAGTAAAACGCAAGTTTCTGATGCAGGAATCCCTAATCGCACCTAAACCTACAGATATGAATAGAGCCTTATTGTGAGTGTGTATTAGTGTCTGTAGTACTTAAAACGGATATAGTTACATTTTATTTTAAAGTAGGAAATGTGGCAGACGGCCCCCATGAGAGAAAAAAATGTGTCGAGTGGCCCCTGAGAAGGAAGAGGTGGGGGCGAAGACGGAAGAGGCGAGGGACAGAGACACCGACCGGGGAGGCGTTGCCGAAGCTCCAGTCGGGCGGCGTAGATGACAAGGAAGCCATGTCGGGTACAGAGGATGGGGAGGCCGTCCAGTCGGGCACCGAGGACAAGGAGGCCGTGTTCCAAAGAGGTCAGGCCGTGCAAGGTAAGAGGACTGTGCTGGCAGAGCCCAGCATAGATTCTGCACAGCCCACCAAAGAGTTTTAGGTGTGCTGTGCAATACCCTTTGGTGGGCTCTGCAGGATCCGTAGGGGGCTTTGTCGGTTCTCAGGGGGTCTCTGCAGGATCTGTGGGGGGCTTTGTCGGGTCTCAGGGGGGCTCTGCAGCCTGCAAAGCCCACCACAGATCCTGCAGAGCCCCTTTAAGATACTGCAGGATCTGTGGGGGGCTTTGCAGGATCTGTAGTGGGCTTTGCAGGATCTGTAGTGGGCTTTGCAGGATCTGTGGTAGGCTTTGCAGGATCCATAGGGGGCTCTGCAGCTTGCAAAGCCCACCACAGGTCCTGCAGAGCCCCCCTGAGATCGTGCAGGATCTGTGGGGAGCTTTGCCGGGTCTCAGGTGGGCTTTGCAGGATCCATAGGGGGCTCGGCAATTAAATGTTTCAAATTGATTCAGCTGTGTTAGGTCCCATGCAGCAGCCTTCTGGGGAACCACGTGGCGCCTTCTTACAGGGTTTCCACCGTCTGCCTATCTTCCCCTCTTGACACCCTTTGCTTGAGACTTCAGGCTGGTACCCCGAAGCAGAGCGGCAGCACAGAGTATATACCAAATTCATATACTATTATTCTGCATTGCTGTATAATGTATTGCTGGGATTTTTAGTCCTCTATAGCATATGGTATTTATTCTGCATAGAGTGTAAGCTCCTCTGTACAGAGGCTGATGTGACTGGCTGATGTGACTTCTCTGTACAGCACTGCGGTATATGTCAGGGGTTTTTAAATGTATAATAATAGTGTGTGAATGTGCGGGGACATTAGAGTGTTAGCTACTTTAGTGCAGAGAATGCCGGGGGGTTGGGGGGCCAGTGAGATTAGATTCTCTATAGCAATATGTCTGTGAAGGTTCTCATTCAACCAGGTCACATGGTATATCTGTAAAAATAAGTCAAGGCAACTTGACTTTCTGTATTTTTCTTGAAGATGTTTCACTGGCCATCCAACCAGCTTTCTCAATTCAGAAATTTCTGAATTGAGAAAGCTGGTCGGATGTCCTGTGAAACTTCTTCAAGTAAAATACAGCAAGTCCAGTTTCCTTGACTTATTTTTTACAGATATTCTTCTTTAGCAAGCTTCCTATATTGTTGCAAGGTTTGTGTATTGGTTGTAGGAAGTCTTGTGCGTCAGGTGTAGCCCTCCGGTACTTACTAGTGGCCAGCCCGGCCCCTCGATTGCGCTTCGGTGTTTGACTCTGCCCCCTGTTGTGAGGGGTGGGGCCTGTCAGCGGTCACGTCATTGGGCTGCTCAGTCTAAAATGCCCGGGCCTATTTTTTGTCCCAGTCCGGCCCTGGACCCATCAATGTAAAACTGGCTAGCAGCAAAGCAATTTTACTGAACAAGGTTAGGCCCAGATTTACATGCAAGGGAATCACTACAAGAATCAAGGTATAACAGAAGATACAGCTGTGTAAAATTGGTCGGCAGCAGGACAGTTTTTATCTGGGATAATGAGCTGAAATGCACTAGATTCAAAAAGTACAGGTAGGTTTAATTACAGGAAATAAGGGAACACATATGATAGACCAGTAGCAGGACAATTTTAACCTACGCTACCGATGCAATTTTTTACGTTTTTCTGCTCACATGTTAAAATCTACAACTCATGTGGCTTGACAAAAAGCCTGCCTTTGAACCCACTGTTGCTCAGAAAGCTAGTGAGTGGTAGGGCCCCCTACCAGTCACATAAAAAAAGATTGGGTGGCTCTACAGTGATCAGGTGGCTTGACAGCTGACAGCCATCACGTTGTAAATTACAGTTTCCTAACTAACCCTCATCTCTCCCTATGCGTTTTGTCTCCCTATGCATGTATGTGGTCAGGTGCTTTGCTTTACCCAATCAGGGCTTCACAAGGCACACAAACTACCGATGTTCGAGACGAACTGTTGCTCGACTCGAACATCAAGACCATCCCTATTCACTTTAAGGAAAAATTGATCCACTGCATTTAAACTTCCAGGGGCGGAAGCAGAATTCACTCTACTCTCTATTGCTGACCAAAGCAGAAGTAGAAAATTGGACAAACAGATAATGCATCCATTGGTAAAAGACACTTTTGGAGCATGGGATATCATCTGCAGAAATTTAAATATGCACTGTGCTCCAAATGCAGCTGGTTTTAGCACTCACAGAGCCTTTAGCACTCACAGATAATTCACTCTACTCTCTATTGCTGACCAAAGCAGAAGTAGAAAAGTGGACAAACAGATAATGCATCTAGTGGTAAAATACACTTTTGGAGCATGGAATAGCATCTGCAGAAATTTAAATATGCACTGTGCTCCAAATGCAGCTGGTTTTAGCACTCACAGAGCCTGCTGAGGTGTGTTCGTCAACCTATCTTCTCTATGAATTATAAATGACTTACTGTATGTATCATGGAGATAATTTTCACCATTCATTGATATTTGCTAAAATAACAATTTGAATGAAAACTAAGTAATACTGAATTATGTGTAATCAGCCTAACAAATGATTTAATTACAGAGCAGCCGTTACTGTTTCAGTCAAAGGTTAGGATGTGACTACTGGAGTATAATGGGCACAAAAAACAGCTTTGATGGATTAATAGAGGTATTCCATTTGTAGAGCATTAAACATTGGTAATTATATACATATGTCAATCTATAAAGAAAACACTGAAAGATGCCAGCATCTGAAACTTTTTATGAGCATGGAATATGACAATTAACAAAATAAAGGTAATTACTAAAAAGAACAGACATATTTTTTCCAGAATAAACATACAGCTTGAATATAGGCTATTACATTCCGCAGTGTAGGCAAGAACATTAGCGAGTCCCACGAAGACCTGTATCAACTTAAATAAATATACATGATGTCAGTCACTTGGGAATACTCCTGCGAGGCCCAATTTTTCCATTTAGAAAAAGTAAGCTAAGCTGGCCATACAAGTGGGATTTGATCATTAGCATCCATTAGGCACTTAGATGACCCTCCGCTTATCCAAAATGTGTGTGCAATCCGCACACAGTGAGTAAACCAGACTGGGATATCAGAAACTACTCCAGGTTATGTTTTTAATAACATAAATAAATAGCAAATCGGACAAAGCTTTCCAGCCTGCTGCAACCTTTGTGACACCGACTGTTGCAATTAATAAAATAAATATGAGTGGTTGTTCGATTGCAAAATACCTCTATGAACCAACAGCACGCCAGCAGCTTATTCTTACCTTCCCTTTGCATACCTCCCAACTTTCTGAGATGAGAAAGAGGGGCACCCTCCAGGACAATGTATTTAGGCAACTGGCACACCTCTACCACACCCCCAGTTATACAGAACGTATAAACCAAAAATTAAAGATTAAAAATTGTGTTTACTGATTTGTATTGAGATTCTAGTCCATCACAGAAACGAGCTTGGATCGGTGACTACTTTACAACAC
The DNA here is from genome assembly GCF_000935625.1 of Nanorana parkeri. Classification (NCBI taxonomy): domain Eukaryota; kingdom Metazoa; phylum Chordata; class Amphibia; order Anura; family Dicroglossidae; genus Nanorana; species Nanorana parkeri. The sequence goes on along the minus strand of NW_017306640.1, from coordinate 359,197 downwards.
ACACAGGGACCATGGGGAACAAAAGTAGCCACCCTCCAGAAGGAAGGACAGTGTCAGCACCAATACAGAGATGATTTAAGGCTCTACAGCCGAGTTATACACACATTAAATACATTTTTGTTAATACTTGAGGTAGTTGAATGCATGTTTTAAGATTTTAGTGTCACTTTTATATTTGCATTCCCTGATTCCTCCCTCCCCTCCTTATCAGCACGCTGAAGACTTTTTATAAAACCTTTCTGTTTTCATTGCATACCTTGTTTTAGACCCATGGATGTAATCACTGGGTCACTGAACTTCTTCATTCAAAGCAGGCAGATAATGACATGGTGCTGTATTTAGCTTCCATAAAACATCACTCTTCTCTCAAAAGCCCTCAGACCTGATGCAAGAAGTAGGCTGGCTCTTGTGAACAGTTATGCAAATATCAAAATACCTTCATAGGTGGATGTCAATCTGGGGGAGGAGGAGATTCTAGGCAGACTGAATTTGCATGCTGAGCACCCTAGGTAACAGACATGTGAGTTTCGTTTTGTTTCGAATTGAAATTCGGACAGATTTCTTTAAATTCGGACATTTGGATGCATCTGAATTTTTTTCCCCCTGAATTTTGTATGAATTTTCAAATTTCCAGTTCCAATGACCAGTATGAAATAAGATGACCGGTACAGACAAAGATGACCAGTATAGACTAAGATGACCAGTATAGACTAAGATGACCAGTAAGGACTAAGATGACCAGTATGGACTAAGATGACCAGTACGGGCTAAAATGACCAGTATGGACTAAGATGACCAGTATGGACTAAGATGACCAGTACGGACTAAGGTGACCAGTATGGGCTAAAATGCCCAGTAAGGAATAAGATGACCGGTACAGACTAAGATGACCGGTACAGACTAAGATGACCAGTCAGGACTAATATGACCAGTACGGACTAAATTAGAGAAAGAAATGTAATTATAGGGGAGGAGCCTGTACAACCTACAAGACTGAAGGTAAGCCTGGAGTTCAGCCTTAAATCATTCCTGGTTGACACCTGAATCCTACTGCTGCTGACACCTGGGGGCTGATGTACAAACTTTTTGCACAGGAAATTCCTATGCTGCTTGACTCCATCTAGTGGCCAAACAGCACTGCAAATCTCGTTTGTAAATCAGCCCCCAGGTGTCGGCAGCATTAGGATTCAGGTGTCAACCAGGAATGATTTAAGGCTGAACTCCAGCCTTATCTTCAGTCTTGTAGGTTGTATATGCTCCTCCCCCATACTGAAAATTCTTACTCTAATTTAGTCCGTACTGGTCATCTTAGACCATACTAGTCATCTTATTCTGTACCGGTCATCATATTCTGTACCGCTCATCTTGTTCTGTACCGGTCATCTTGTTCTGTACGGGTCATCTTGTTCCGTACCGGTCATCTTATTCTGTACCGGTCGTCTTAGACCATACTAGTCATCTTATTTTGCACCTGTCATCTTATTCCGTACTAGTCATCTTATTCTGTACCGGTCATCTTATTCTGTACCGGTCATCTTATTCCGTACTAGTCATCTTATTCTGTACCGGTCGTCTTAGACCATACTAGTCATCTTATTTTGCACCTGTCATCTTATTCCGTACTAGTCATCTTATTCTGTACCGGTCATCTTATTCTGTACCGGTCATCTTATTTTGCACCGGTCATCTTATTCCGGACTAGTCATCTTATTCCGTATCGGTCATCTTAGTCCGTACCGGTCATCTTAGTCCGTACCGGTCATCTTAGTCCGTACCGGTCATCTTAGTCCGTACCGGTCATCTTAGTCCGTACCGGTCATCTTAGTCCGTACCGGTCATCTTAGTCCGTACCGGTCATCTTAGTCCGTACCGGTCATCTTAGTCCGTACCGGTCATCTTGTTTTATACTGGTCATTGGAACTGGAAATTTAGAAATTCATACAAGATACGGAGGGAAAAAATTCAGATTTGTTCGAATTCGGAAATTCAGATACATCCAAATGTCCGAATTTAAAGAAATTCGTCCAAATTTCGATTCCAAACTCCTTACATATATGTTCATGTAGTGGTTAATATTTGCATGATCACATAGAAAATTCAGGCAATAGTTATGAGCTTTAGATGTTCTCTTTGTATTAGCCAGGACTACTGATACCTGGTGGAGCTAACATGCTAAAACTACAAGCATTCTTTTTGATGTAAATGTGATAAATAATGATGAATTTAAGCCTGCTATTTCGGTATTATACATCATGGAAGCAAACGAAATGATTATATTGTGAACACTGCGAACCTCACCACAGGTGACTAGCATTTGATGAAATAATGAAATTGTAAAAGAAGAAAACAATATGACTCTTTAAAACTGGGATTAGACATGAATGCCTTACTTTCCCTCCTGCCGGGACTTACACTGCACACCGAGACTTTTAGTGCTTTCTCTGCAGTGTGACGAAATGTACCATATTTTAGACCAAATAAAGGATGTGTGTAATGTGTTGACATTTAATGCACGATTTTGTATGTAAAAGATTTTGGAAACTAATGCTTTCTATGTGCTAGTGTGCCTTTCGTGATCCACACAATTGATTCCTACATTTTAGTCAAACATTTATCAGTGCCATGACCTGCAGAATTGTAGAATGATCTTTGATTGGTATTTTACACTACACAATGACAACACTCAGATGTATTTTACCTAACTCTAGGATCCCTGTCATTCTGTTAATTTCTGCAAGATCTTTCCACCCTGCCTCTGGTTTAGATTTCAGTGTGCATATCCATGAGTTTCAACATCTAATCAAGACCATGACCGACAGGTCTGCAGTAGTGGACAATTCTTGATTCACCAGCTAGCTAAGACCCGAGTGAGTATATTGTCACACAGGATATGCGTATTTAAAGAACTCCAGAAAAAATTCTTAACCCTTACAGTGGGGGCTACCCCTGCAATGCAAGAGGTAAGTGCTTGTTTTCATTTAGGTGCTGGCTGTCTGTTAGACTGTTCCTTCCAGTCTCTCTCCTCCTCCACTCCAGTGGTTTAAGGTCCCACAGTGTAGGACGCCAAGGGACATTCAACCACTGGAGCAGAGAAGGACACAGGCTGGAGGGAGCACTCTAACCGCCAGCTGGCTCTGAGGATCAGGTGAGTTGAACTTTTTTTTTAATTTTTGCACCTGGAGGGAAATGAGCACATTAAGGGTTAAGATGTCTTCTTCAAATGACATCCAACCAGCAGTCAGCAGAGGAAGCATTGATATGTAAAGTAGAGATGAAAGAACTCTCCTGTTGGCTCCATTAAAGCATATGTAAACCCCCATACCTTGTTTTTAATATGTTTGACATCATGACTCACTGTATACAGTTTTTTGCAAGTAAATCATCCTTTGTGAATCTGCTACAAAGGTTCTTACCTGGAGATCCTGGAGAAGTAAGCCACTGCCTTGCAATTACCAACAGCCTATAGCCACATAGCAAGCTTCAAAGATGCTAATTGTGAGGCAGTAGCGTAGCGTTGTCAGCCTGCAGGAGGAAATGCTGTTCCTGGCAGGATTTCTGTGTAAGAAAGTTTGCAACGGCTTACACAAAGTTTTGATTAAAATGTATGTAAATGCCAACCATGTAAAAAGCAAAACATTTTCCTACAAATCCTTGATCCCAGTTGAAGCAGGTGTTCAGAACATGTAAAGAACCGAAAGTACAAAGTAAGCAGGCAACACAATCTTGTAGGATCCAACATTCCATGCTGCTGAGATGTTTTGGACAAACATCATACAGCTGGCCATACACCTATAGATTATCTGCAGATCTTCTATGGTCAGGTGGAAAAAGTGCAACAGATTTCTCTATCTACGGTAAACTGTGTGGATGGAGCAATCTCCCACTGGGCCAAGCTTCAGTATCTTGCTAGTCGGCCCCGCTGGCTGTCAAAACACTTGAACAATGCCTGTATCCAATCGGATTGTTCAGGTGTTTTGAGAGCCAGTGTGGCCGACTAGCAAGATACTGAAGCTTGGCCCAGTGGGGGATTCCTCCATCCACACAGTTTAGTGTAGATGGAGGAATCTGTTGCACATTTTCCATCTGACTATAGAAAATCTGCAGATAATATATAGGTGTATGGCCAGTTTAAGCTGTAGCATGTAGGACTGCAGCCTCTTGACAGTAAATCCTGTGTTGAACAATTTGCCTGCTCCCGGCTATTAGAGAATTGGAGAGGGGTGAATATGGGTAGGAGAAATGTCTCTCTAATTCATTAGCAGAACCCTATTTAAAATTAGAAATATATAGTGCACTAATGTTTTCAATGGCTGAGAGCTTGGGATCCTTACCTGCCTAAACAGAGATTCAGCAAATGTGAAGTTCAGGATTACAGTCACCATTGGGATTTGCAAAGCAGGGCAACCTAGTACATCAGCTTAATGTCCATTCACATTTCTGATTTTCAAAATAAGAAATCAGAAATATATAGAGGGTTATTCACAAAGCTCTGGCTGATCCTTCGGCTAGCGTCAGCCGCCGAAGCCCTTCGGTTCAGTGGAACCGAAGGGTTGCTGTTTTTTTTTTTTTTTTAAATATATATTTTTTAAGGAAATCTTTATTTATTTGTTTAGATTTCTCATTTGTTTACATTTTTTTTACTTTTTTTCTCCTTTTTTTCGGCATTTGGCTATTCACTCACTGCCGTTCTGCCCCTATGAGAAAAGGGGCGAATGGCAGCGAGTGAGCTGCTGGAGCTTTGGCTCATCCGATCCAGATGTTGGATCGGCTGAGTTGAACTCCTATTGCACTTCGGCATGTTCGGCTCACTTCACTTCGGGTGGGTTATTCACTCGGCTGCCTTTGGCAGCTTTGTGGATAACCCTCAATGTACTAATGTTTTCAGATGGAAACAGCTGAGAGTTTGGGATTCTTGCATGCCTAAACAAAGGTTCAGGAAAGGGGAATTTCGGGAGTACAGTCACCATGGGGATTTGCAAAGCAGGGCAACCTACTACATCAGCTTAATGTCCATTCTCATTTCTGATTTTCAAAATAAGAAATCAGAAATATATAGAGGGTTATTCACAAAGCTCTGGCTGATCCTTCGGCTAGCGTCAGCCGCCGAAGCCCTTCGGTTCAGTGGAACCGAAGGGCTGCTGTACGGACTATTCACTCTAGCCCGTACAGCTTCTGAAGCTGGCCGAGCAGCCCAGCCAAGCCGAAGGCATATGCTTCGACTTGACTGAGCCAAAGTGGCACCCGAAGCGGGGCGAACGGGCAGCCATTGGCTGGCCAAAAGCCTCGCAACTGACAGCTGAGTGGATCTCCGCCCAATTGGTTTGTTTTTTTTTTTAAATATATATTTTTTAAGGAAATCTTTATTTATTTGTTTAGATTTCTCATTTGTTTAAATTTTTAAACTTTTTTCTCCTTTTTTTTCGGCATTTGGCTATTCACTCACTGCCGTTCGGCCCCTATGATAAAAGGGGCGAACGGCAGCGAGTGAGCTGCTGGAGCTTCGGCTCATCCGATCCAGATGTTGGATCGGCTGAGTTGAACTCCTATTGCACTTCTGCATGTTTGGCTCACTTCACTTTGGGTGGGTTATTCACTCGGCTGCCTTTGGCAGCTTTGTGGATAACCCTCATAGTGTACTAATGTTTTCAGATGGAAACAGCTGAGAGTTTGGGATTCTTGCCTGCCTAAACAAAGGTTCAGGAAAGGGGAATTTCAGGAGTACAGTCACCATGGGGATTTGTAAAGCAGGGCAACCTAGTGCATCACATTTCTGATTTTAAAAACAAGGGTTAGCTGTGCGAGAGAAGATGCCATTGTCATAATGTATGTGCACTTATCCTAAAGTGAAAACTATAATAATAATAATTGCACATTGCCCATCAGCCATTGTCCTAGAAACCAGTGACCTAAAAAGAACACTTTTTCAAAATGTAATTTTTAAAAAAATTCTTTAACACTTTTACATTTGCAAATTAACATTACAGTATATTTATTTCACAAAATATTGTAGAAGTATTTAAGCAATTGGGCCAGGCTGCAGTTTGAACAGCACTCACACCAGCTAGCTTTTAATAATAATTTTAAAAAAAATCAACATTTTTGTGTTTAGTTCACTAAAGAAAGACAACAAAGTACTGTGCTGACTACATGCACAGCATTTTAGCCTTTTTCTACGGCTGCTTTTTGAGCATGACAGACAAAAAACATCTTTTAATTAAAAAAAAAAAAATCAACATTACAGTGTGTTTATTTCACTAAAACACAACCCTTTTAAATAAAGTCATATAGAGGATCCCACCGCACTCCTGACCGAGAATGCCCCAACTTCAAATGGGGGGTGCTGAAATGACAGCAGATGGCATGCTGGATCAGATGAACAGAACAGTAAGTCACCAGCACTCCAAAAGTTTGTCCAAGCAAAGTTCTTTTTATTCCATGTGTAGTGTTATGGTGATGTCAGATGGAAATAAAATTGCCTATATTTCGTCAGGACCATTATTGTTGCCAGTCATAAGCGGTGTTGGTCTTTCACTTGTTCCTGTAGACATCATCCGATCTGATTAGATGGGTACAACCAATCTCCTTACTCTCTCTAAGATGAGAAACTGGTTTGCCGTACTGCAACTTCCAAGGGCGGGGGTGCTTTAACTAAAAGACAGAAATACAATGTATACTCAACTATAGTAGAGAAGTCAAAACTGTATAATTTTATATCTCTTTGTATATCTCTTATCACAACCTATTTGGAAAAAAAATGGCTGCCATTGCTGATCTCCTTTTCAAAATAGTAGTTGCCTGATTGTCTTTGGCCTCATTACTTTATGAGCTATGGACCCAGAACATGCACCCAGCTAGTAAAATAAGAGGAAAGTTGCTACTTACAATCTGCATACCTGTTTTAAGTAAGTTACTCAGAAACAAAAGTCAGAAAGAAACAGAAAATTAGCATTTACAGAAGGAGATCAGCAATAGAAGCCTGCATATTTCTCTTGGCATAGGATTTCATTATTACACCTAAAAAGTCTGTACAGCTTTCAATGCTTTACAATGTTGTCAGTCATAGAATCAAACAGACTGTTTACCGTTATACAGTGCGATATGGTATTTTTTTGTCCCTGATATTTAATTCTAGTGTCGTATATTTAGATGCTGCTTACTCCATAACCCTTAAGGACTCCCTGTTTCTAAGTAATGAATGACGTACAAGTACATTATACCAAGCAACTGTTGCTATGTGGAAAATGGGAGAATTAGTAAGCAGAAACCTTTTATGGTTTATGTGTCAAGGAACAATATATGTTGCCATGGCCACCAACATCTCAGCAGTGCGCCTTCAGAAAATGAGATGCAGTTAACCCCAGTCAATCTTAGACGAATAGGCTTCTAAAACAAATACATTCAACGCACAACCTTTATATTTAATGAGCTGCTACAGGATGACGTGTGATACACCTCTAACCTATTAGGGAACAAAAGCATAATATGTGTTTTGTAAGATATACCTTACTTAGTAAAATAGCTTTTTCCTGTTAGCAGGAATAATAACCAATATTAAAATGTAAAAAAAATTGAATCTAAGGGGTCTATTCACGAAGCTATCGAAGGATCTAGCCATAGCTTCGGCTGATCCTTCGGGTAGCTTCGGCCCCAGGACCCATTCGGTTCAGGGCTGCTGTACGGGCTATTTACTATAGCCCGTACAGCCCCCGAAGTTGGCCGAGGGACTCAGTCGAGCCGAAGGCATACGCTTCGGCTCGACTGAGCCCAGGGGTAATTCGAAGCTTGCTGAATGGCCGGCCAAACAGCCTGCTTCTGACAGCTGGACGGAGCCAGCTGTCATCTCTAGGTAACCAGCAGACGCTGGTCTGTCATTAAGATGAGAGCTTAGCAGAGTCGGCTTTCTTATCAGCTCTGACAAGCTCTAATTCTAATGACAGCTGGTCCCGGGCAATAAAAAAACTAAAATAGAAAACGATTGGGCGGAGCTAGCCGTGACAGCTAGCTCCGAACAATAATTTTCTATTTAATTTTTTTGTACTTTTTTAACAGTTTTTCTATTCTGCTCTGTACCACAGAGGTACCGTGCAGAATAGCCGAGCCGAATGCCGAGCCGAATGTGAGCTATTGCCGAGCCGAATGTGAGCTATTCACTCACTGCTGTTCGGCATCTATGAGAATAGGCCGAACAGCAGCAAGTAGCCTGCCGGAGGTTCGGCTCAGCCGATCCAGATGTTGGATCGGCTCAGTCAAACTCGTTCTGCACGTCAGGTTGGCCGAACATGCTGAGCATGTTTGGCCGACCCGAAGCCAACAGATGTACGGCTGATTTCAGCCGATGTACGGCTGAAATCAGCTGTACAAGCCTGAAGTGAATAGCCGAACAGTGTTCGGCTCACTTCACTTCGGGTCAGTTGTTCACTCGAAGACCAGGTGGTAGCCCTATAAATCTGCCGAGAGAAGTATGGGCACCGGCACTCCAAAATGCTGGTTAAATGCATTTATTTATTGACGTAAATGCAGCAAATCACATTTAGGGAAACTTTCGGGGGCTGTGATTAAAGTCTTGCCTGAGGCAGGGGATCCTGCGAGACCCTGAAACAGTGCACTAAATGTGATTTATTGCATTTACGTCAATAAATAGACGCATTTGGCTTGCATTTTGGATTGCCGATGTTCATACTTCTCTTTGTGCATAGAGACAGTTGCCATCTGTCAACTACCGTTGCACCCACCTAATCTATATGGAGAAAGCTGTCAGGAGTGCAATGGGTTTATGGACTGTTAACCTTACAAATCTGGGACACAGTTATCTGATGCTGAAAAGCCCAAGTGGCACTCACAGACTTAGTAGAGTGTGTCTTGACAGGAAAAGGTGTAACACTGTTCTTAAGACCATGAGCTTGAACATTGATCAGTCTGAGCCACCGATTAATGGGGACCATCAGGAATGACAAAAAGAGAATCATACTTTCTAATGGTAGCGGTGCTTGAGAGGTAAACTTACAAAGCACAAACTACATTCAGGCAATGAAGAGATATTTTCTTCTGATGTACTAGAGCCAGACAGAAGGATGGAATAACAATGTCCTGGTTGATATGGAAAGGCCAAATCCACCTTAGGACAGAAGGCAGCTCTAGGACTCAATACCTTTACCTTGTGAAGGACCAAATAGAGTTCTTTACAGGACAAGGCTGCCAGCTCCAACAAATGCCTTGCAGAGGTGATGGCAACATGGAAGTATTCTTGTGAGTGGGAAAAGATTGGGGAATATCACTAATAGGTTCAAAGGATGTCTTTGAAGTGCTGACAGGACAAAATTAAATCCCACAAAGTCACAGGAGGTTGTACATGAGAGACACGCTGTACAAAAGTCTTGAGTAATAAATTAAAGCATAATGGTCTTGGGAATAAGGTAACAAGGGCAAAGATTTGCCTCTTGATAGTACGCAAGATCTGATTGCAGAAAAGTTAGGTTTCTTCCCCCAAAGTATTTTCTGGGCTGCCCCAGAAATGTTTGTAGTTCATGAGCAGGAGAGACCCAATGCACTTGGGATCCAAAATGTTGTACTGTTTAACAGAAGTATCTTACTTGAGAACACCAGAAAAAAAACTTGGGTACTCACAAACCTGAGAGCATAAGATTTGGAAACGGCTGGAGATAACAAGGCAGCAGGACTAACCAAGGTAGAACCACGTGTCTCTTGCAATTGCACAAGGCAGCTACCTCACAAGGAAAAGGCAGAGTAGAGTGTGGAGTGTGCAAAGTGACCCTTTAGTTAGTGAAGCAGCATGTCCAGCGTGTTAACCCTTTCTGGGGAGACCAACAGAGAAAAGGGGTGATAAAGGCGCTCAACAGTATTAGTTAATGTTGTAGCTCCCTATGCTCTGCCCACCGCGTTCTCATTAGGGCCTGCAGAGACTGGGTTACACTAGATGCTGTGCCACTGTTTTAGACCTGGAAAGTGCACTGTGGCTAATTAACACAGTACACAGAGTTCTGGCAAGTGCCAGAAGCAGAGCCCAGTGCCCAAAGGTCACCAGACAGGCCTCACAATCTTCATTCCAGCATGGTCCGAGTATAGCCTCCAAATATTATTGCAAAATAACAAAATAGCAAAGTCTATTGCCACCTATTTACTGCAGTCAGCTTCCTTATGAAAAATGCACAACCCCACATCTGAGTATCTTGAAGTTATGTTCTCCTCACTGCACATCCCAATATCAGTCAGATCAAATCTGTTGTGAGCACCGACTAAAATTTCGCTGTTTTTATTGTATTTCGGACTTTTGGAGGATTCATCAAATTCAGTTTAACTGCTGTAGTTACAATTGTAGTTTTTCTCTTTTCCTTTTATTGTGCTGCAGGAATCCTCACTCATACAAAAATGTTAATGTAGATAGCACTAGTGATGCTGAAATATTGAACAGTAGACATGTGCACTGGCAAAAAATGTGTTTTTTGTTTCGTTTCGATTTGGATTTTGTGTTATTTAGTTTTTCGGGATGCGGGTGTGAAAGTCAATTCGGATTCGGAATTCGGATTCGGACAAAGTTTGTTAGCGGTAGTTCGTTTGAATGTTCATTTCATTTCTTATTAATTTGGTTCCTTCATTCATTCGTTGTAGTAAAGTGACATTTGAGGAGGGAAAAAATGATTTTTCTCCTTCTAATGTCACTTTGCTGCAACTGACGAAAGAACTAAACAAATAAGAAACGAAAACTAAACGAAAGTCCGAACGAACTACCGCTAATGAATTTCAGAAATGGAAATTCGGATTCGTTTGCATTCGTTATATCTGCAATTCGGATACATCCGAATTTCCAAAAATTTGTCCGAATTTCGTTTCCGAACGAAACGAATCGCACATGTCTATTGAACAGGACAGAGATAAACTAACCAGCCAATCACTATAACAGAAAACGTTTGAAAGTAAAACTCCAGATTTTGTACACTATTTTGTCAATTAGTTCAAACAGAGATGAAGAAGGATGGTACAACTAGTTCTACTAAGAATGGGGTGTATAGTAAGTTCCCACAAGAAACAGATAATTAATTACACCTGTCACAATCCTCAGTGATCAGGGAACAGGGGCTATGAATGCAAGTCTATTGGGATTGACAAATCAGGGGATGATAACACATTTCTTTAGAGTGGCAAAGAGTAGAAAAAGGGAACACAGGGGTGGGAAACACATCAAGCAAAAAGACGAACAATTTATAGATACTGTAGGAATTTCTAATCTTAGTTCACATATTTTAAATGAGCATGAAATTTCTCTTCTTAATACGGGAATGAAGTTTGCACCAACTTGCAAAGTTAATACATTTGAAACTTTTGTGAATGTGAATAAATACAGGAGAAAGTTTTGCATTAAAAATATTCATTGAAGGGTAAAACAGAGATTCATAGGTCAGTTTGACATATGAATCTCAGACCTATATAACAATTTTTTTCCTTCTAGCGAAATGAGTAATATTATATGATCTTTTCAGCAAATAGTAATGCAGAATCTCAGGAAAGAAAAAAAATAAGAAATTGAAGAAAGATCTGACATCACAAAGAAGTACATTCTACTAACATAACCCAGGCCACATAATTAAACCAGCGAAGACTGGGGAGATGGCAATTTGATCCATAAGAGGTCATGAAGTGAATCTAAATGAATTTTTGAGTTAGACACTATTGCTCCCATGTAATTAAATAGTGACACTGAATAATGTGCGCTTTTTTATTGATTAGCAGTGGTGCATGATTTTTGGCATACCTTTTACATTTTTTTTAAACAAGTGGCTAATAGAATAATTTTTAGGTATGATCTTAACATAGTGTATGGCATATTAAAGATTCTTGTTTTATTGCTATGGTTATTTTATATTAAAAAATCCTGCAGACTGAATGGAATATTAGAAAGTATCTTCAAAAAACAGCAGTTGAAGAGGTAATAATTGGAAGAATGTAATATATGGATTTTTCTTAGATATATATATATATATATAACAGAAAATTGTTATCAAATACTTACCGTAATTTTCCTTTCCTGGCTCTCCTCATGTCGGCATACTAATGGGTTAACCCCGCTCCCGGCTACCTATAGGACCACCCCTAACTAGAGTATAAATCCCCCCTCACCCATCTCATACGCATTCAATAGCATGGGAAAATTCCGGTAAGTATTTGGTAACAATTTTCCATATTCCTGGCTCCCCTCATGTCGGCATACTAATGGGACATAGCTAGCAATAACAACAAGGGAGGGACTCATGCCAAAATAATTTAATTAGCTGCAGAAGCCAAAGAAGAGAGTACGGATGCCCCAAAGGCTGAATCCGCAGGTCCAGACACATCAACATTGTAATGCCTAATGAAAGTATTAGAGGACGACCAACTCGCTGACTTGCAGACGACCTCTACCGGAACCTAAGCGTAGGCTGCCCAAGACATAGCCAGCAACCTTGTAGAATGAGCCCTGATCTCTTGCGGAGGGGGAAGACCCATTGCCCTATAAGCAAATTGGACAGTCCTCACCACCCATGTGGATAACATACTTGTGGAAGTGGCCGCTCCCTTCCTCGGACCTCCGGGCATCACAAAGAGCCTGTCGGTGGAACGAGAACTCTCCATCCGTAGCAAGTAAGTGGATAGTATGTTGACCACATCTAATCTCCCAAGATACTCCTCCTCCGAAGACAGCACTGCACCTGGCAGGACCGATTCCTAATTGAAATGGAACACCGAGGAGACCTTTGGTAAAAATGATGGAACAGGCCGCAACACTATCCAGTCTGGAAAGATTTGGCAATAAGGTTCCTTGCAGGAAAAGGCTTGCAGCTCCTGGCGGAGACTATCGCTGTGATGAAGACTGACAGGAGGGTGAGGTGATACAGAGAACACAAAGCTGGAGGATAGAATGTTGCCGCCGCCAGTGTTTTCAGCACCAAGGGCAAGTCCCACTTTGGAAATAGCGGTCCCACTGGAGGCCTCAACTTCATGGCTGCTTGCAAGAATTGTCTCACAACAGTATTATAAGCCCAATGACACTTTATGGCTATATATATATGTATAGCCATAACATAATGACCTCCCACCTAATATTGAGTAGGTCTCCCTTTTGCCACCAAAACAGCCCTGACCTGTCAAGGCATGGATTCCACTAGACCTCTGAAGATACGCTGTTGTATCTGACACCATTCCATTAGTAACAGATCCTTTAAGTTCTGTAAGTTGAGAGGTGGTGCCTCCATGGATCGGACTTATTTTTCCAGTCAACACCTTAAACTAATTTTTGTGTTCCTCAAACCAATCTTGAACCATTTTTGCATTGAGGTAGGGTGCATTATCCTGCTGAAGCCACTGTCATCAAGGAATACCATTTCCATGAGGGTGTGTACTTGCTCAGCTACAATGTTTAGTTAGGTGGTATGTGTCAAAGTAGCATCCACATGAATGGCAGGACCCAAGGTTTCCCAGATGAACATTGCCCAAAGCATCAACTGCCTCTGCCAGCTTGCCTACTTCCGTTAGTTCATCCTGGTGCCATTCCTTCCTCAGATAAGCAACAGACAGCACCTGGCCATCCACATGATGTGAAAGAAAACGAGATTTATTAGACCCTGCCACCTTTTTCTATTGTTACTGGTCCAGTTATGATGCTCACATGCCCATTGTAGGTGCTTTGGGCAGTAGACACGGGTCAGCATGGGTGCCCTGATCAGTCTGCCGCTACACAGCCCCATATGCAACAAATTGTGGTGCACTGTGTGTTCAGATACCTTTGTATTGGAACCAACATTAACCTTTTGACCAATCTGAGCTACAGTAGCTCTTCTATTGGATCAGTCTACAAGGGTCAGCCTTCACTTCTAACATTACTTGTATTAATGAGCCTTGGTTCAACAGTTTTCCTTTCTTGGACCACTTTTGGTAGGTCCTGACCAATGCAGACCAGGAACATCCCAGAGGTGCTGCAGTTGGAGTTGCTCTCACACAGTCATCAAATCCTTACTTTTGCTCATTTTTTTTTTTTGCTTCCAAAACATCAACTTTAGGGAAAAAATGTTCACTTGCTGACTAATATATCCCACCCACTTCCAGGTGCCATTGTAATGAGATAATCAATGTTATTCACCTCACTTCACTTATTCACTTCACTTCTCAGTGGCCTCAGTGGTGTTATGGCTGACTAGTGTATATATAAATATAAAACAATTACAGCAATAAAAGAAAAATCTTTAATATTCCATACAATATGCTAAAATAAGACTTAAAACAATTGTATTAGGCACTTGTTTAAAAGTATGTTGAACATAAACAAAGATGAAAAATAAAAACAAATTAACAACTGAAAAAAAATAATAATAATATATAAAAATAAAATAAAAATAACAATTGTTACAAAAATATTATAAAAATTATTAATAAGGTATGCAAAAATATTTCACCAATCTGAATCACTAAAACACAAATAATTTATTAACACTATATTATCCCATATGATCAATAGTGTTTAACTCAAAAATCCATGTACATGTGCCTATTGATATCCAATAGATAAAATTGACAGTCATGCTTGACATTTTCTATTCCCCAAAAGCATGTGTACTAAAGAGTTATTTTGTTTTTGGGTATCTTGTACCCCTATTCTGATTGCCAGAGTTAATTAAAAGACTACATTACACAACGCTTCCTGATTGGCCAGCTTCCCGACCAACCAGGAAGCTGGGCAGTGAGTCGTTACACGCTGCCCGGCTTCCTGATTGGCCGGGAAGCCAACTCCATGCTCCTTCGTCACTTGTGACGAGGGAGAATGGAGCCGGCTTCCTGGCCAATCAGGAGGCCCGGCAGTGTGCAATGACTCGTTGCCAGGCATCCTGATACCATAAGCTCAAGTATCGGGCTAGGTATTGGAGCATTTGGGCAAGTACAAGTACTCACCCAAATACTCGGCATCAGCACCTATACTAGTATGGTTGCATCCCTAATTATTACCTGACTTTACTGGTGAGCATATACTTATCAGTATTAGGTTTCCTAATGACATGTTTCACAGACCAATGTTTTTGAGAGTCATTTCAATGTGTTAATTATTGAAGTATTTTTTCAGAGTTGGATAGGATAGCGAAGGCTGCATCCCTTTGTATAAGTTTACCTTCACTTCCAAAATTTTAGATTATCCTTTGTTTTTTGTGCCAGTGAGAATAGTCACCATGACACAGAGAGAGAGTAAATATTTCAAACAAGAACACAGACAACAATAAAAACCTAAAAGGTACACTTTGATGGCAATTAGGTTCTAAGCTGTAGAAAATAATGAAGGTGAATTGAGGTAAGTGGAATGTAATCACCACGTGATAGTTTGAGTTTCATAGCTTGAGTTTTTTAAGAACAGATCAAAAGTTAAAGCAATGTCTGGTCACATGGCAAATGTACTATCCTGTGGATATTTGGCAATGCTTCACAGAACTTGGGAAAAATAAAGCGAACATGTTGAACTGTATACTGATGCCTTAGGTCAGTGGTTCTCAACCTGTGGGTCGCGACCTCGTCGGGGGTCGAATGATGATTTGCCAGGGGTCGCCAGGGAGTCTCCCGCTATTAGATAGCGGCTGCCGGCCGGCCGGGAGAGAAACTATGTTACCAAGGGGTCCTGGCCCTAGAAAGGTTGAGAACCACTGCCTTAGGTGGTAAGAAAATTAAATTTAATTAAGCTCTACATATTTCCTGCTAAGAGGAAAAACCTTTCTATTAGCAGTAAAATGAGAAAACAGAACTGTTGTTTTAACTAAAAAGAACATATCTGTGTAAAACTTGTGTGAAGATAGATAGATAGATAGATAGATAGATAGATAGATGGGCTTTCCGGGGAGATCAAATAAACTGGAGACCACTTTGTATCTGATCATAAAATATATATGATTTAAAAGATATTATTTTCACTGAATAGATAAATACCTAAACACAAAGATAGCACAAGGGTCCCAATAGTCAAATGTCTCACCCAGTGTCCAAGTACAGACTCTCCGAGTAGAATTTCAGCCGTTTAGGCAGTTCAGAATCACCATTTGGTTGTTGAATACAACTTCCCCACTCCCACAGATTGTTGATCAAATGGGTGTCCTATTTGTAAAGACCATAAGTGGTGGGCTTACCTATTTTTGTATTGTTTCCTCAACTATGGCTTGCTGGCTTTTCCAGTTATGGTGGATCTTCTAAATTATCACAATGTATCCTTTATAGCTCAGCACCCAGTAGGATGCCTAAAACTTTATAGCCAGAAGAGGCAGTAGCCATTCTGACCAGTGTTCTTTGGGTCATGCTTCCTGCACGGCAAGGTCTAATTGCACCAGTTTTTCTGTGGGCAACAGCACTCTCCTCTTGCTTCTGAATATCCATTGGCTTTTCCACGGCATTAAGAGGTGTCCTGCCCCTTTCTGTAGCTGGCGTCTATTGGAGTCTTCTGCCAAATGAGGTTTGGAGTAAATTCAAAAGATGTCACCAGCACACCGTACTATTTGTGTTTAACAAACGTCCATTTTAATGACAAAAAATTGATCAGCATGTTCCTTCACAAAGTGTCACTCTTTCACATGTTGGTGATTGCAGTCATACCCTGCTGGCCGAGGAGGCCATGGTTTCCCCTCCCGATGCATCTGAGCCTGGAACCTCTGTTATTTCTTCTGAACTGACTGGACCTGCTCTCCCAGAGTTTCTTCATCCATCACCAGACAAGCAAAATTTAGCGGCTTGGATCTTGAGTGGTAAAAACTGCAAGAACTAGGTTGCTCTGGAGCAGTGGTTAACACACTCATCAACGCTAGGAAGCATTCTACTAACTCCACCTTTAAACAAGTATGGGAGCAGTTTATCGCAACTGCAAAGACTAAACATTTTGATCCTGCCTACCCAGATGTGAACAACATCTTAGACTTCCTACAGTCCAGAATAATAACACCGGCTTAAGCTGGAACACTCAAATTGAGACCCCCCAGGAAAGAACTCTTTCCACAATGGGACCTGTCAATCGTATTAAAATCTTTGTCTTCTCCTGTCTCTTCTTTTTCAGGATTATTCCATTGGGACCTAACCTTGAAGATGGTCCTCCATGTAGCCATCACCTCAGCGGAACTGAGTGAAATGCGTTGGAAGTTGGCAGTCCATTCTACGGGTTTAACCGGATAGGGAGGTTCTGCGACCGAATGCAGCCTTTTAGCCTTAAGTCACGACTTCTTTCCACATACATCAAGAGATCACTCTGCCTTCATTACAAGAAGAATCCGGTCAGCCACACTCCCTCGAAGTGGCAGACACCGAACACATCAGAACTTCGAGTGCACTCTTCATCCTACCTAGAGGTCCCAGGAAGAGCCATCAAGCCTCTATCAGGGTAATAGTTTCCTGGCTAGTCAAAGCCATTAAAAAAGCCTATTCCCCTCAAGGCCTTATATCGCCACAAGAGGTACAAGCGCACTCTTCTCAAGGAGTGGCGACTTTTTGGGCAGCTTACTCAAAAGTGTCAGCCGAAACAATTTGCAAGCAGCCCCATGGTCTTCAAGAAACACCTTCATCAACCACTACAGGGTCGATCCAGCAGTCTTAACTACTCCTTCTTTCGGCATGAAGATCATTGCCACAGAGGTTTCTGATTGCTTTTGTTGTTGTACTTCTTGTTGTAGGGATGTACCGTACTCGGTGCATGTATTTGTTGCTCATTAAATAATTTTTCTGCAACTCCCTCCCTGTTTTGATTGCTACATCCCTTTATGTGCTGCCATGATGCACCAGGAAAACTAAAAATTGTATACTCAACTTTCTGTAATCTTCCTTTCCTGGTGCATCCCCATGGCTGCGCAGAAACATCTCACCCTTCATGGCTCGTGATTTTTACCAGAATGAGCACATGCGGTGGGGCTAAAAAAAAATTGTAGAGGGTTGGTCCTATGGGGTTAAGAGGGCGGAGCATTAGCCCTTTGTGTGCCGCCATGGGGATGCACCAGGAAAGGAAAATGACCAAAAGGTGAGTATACAATATTTCGTTATATTGCTGGGTTTTTGAGATGTAAAAAAAATCAGACCAAGATAAAACACTTCAGAATTTTTGTCAGAAAAATTCTACTAGTACAGTTGAACTTTATATGGGCTTAATCAGGGTCACTTTAATTGATGCCAGGTGTGTACTGACTATTATTTACAAAGAGTTTTTTACATATGCAGCCACATTATTTTACTTATTTTCTCTTTTCCCCAATAAACAATTTCAGTTTGTTTTTTCATTGAATTGCACAGATTACAGGTCACATTAAAGATGATTATTGAGTTGGCCCACCCTTTGCTGCTATAACAGCTTCAACTCTTTTGGGACGGGTGTCCACAAGGTTTAGGACTGTGTCTATGGGAATGTTTGACCATTCTTCCAGAAGCGCATTTGTGAGGTCAGGTACTGATGTTGGATGAGAAGGCCAGGCTCGCAGTCTGCGCTCTAATTCATCCCAAAGGTGTTCTATCGGCTTGAGGTCAGGACTCTGTGCAGGCCAGTCAAGTTCCTCCACCCCAAGCTCATCCAAGTCTTTATGGACCTTGCTTTGTGCACTGGTGCGCACGCATGTTGGAACAGGAAGGGGCCATCCCCATACTGTTCCCTCAAAGTTGGGAGCATGAAATTGTCCAAAATGTCTTGGTATGCTGATGCCTTAAGAGAATTGTGATTTGTCACTCCAGAGAGCATGTCTCCACTTCTCTAGAGTCCAGTGGTGGCGTGCTTTACACCACTGCATCTGACGCTTTGCATTGCACTTCGTGATGTAAGGCTTGGATGCAGCTGCTCGGCCATGGAAACCTATTCCATGAAGCTCTCTACGTACTGTTGTTGTTGTGCCAATCTGAAGGCCACATAAAGTTTGGAGGTCTGTAGCTATTGACTTTGCAGACAGTTGGCGACTTTTGTGCACTGGGCGCTTTAGCATGTGCTGACTCCGCTCTGTCATTTTACGCGTTGACTGTCGAATATTTAGTAGCAAGGAAATTTCACAGATGGACTGATTGCACAGGTGACAACCTATCACGGTACCACGCTTGAGTTCACTGAGCTCCTGAGAGTGACCCATTCTTTCATAAATGTTTGTAGAAGCAGTCTGCATGCCTAGGTATGTATATATTGTAACAAGGACACTCCACTGAAGACCGGAGGTGCAAGTACAATGCAGTTTATTTGCTTTCAAAACGATAGATAACACGAAATCCAACATAAATAGCTTGCTGTAGCATAACAGATAGGGGCTCACCAATCCTCGAGTTGTCACGTACACTCAAGGTGTCCCAGTCTTTTAACAAGTCTCTCTCGCAGCACTGCTGCTCCGGCCTCAATCTTTAGGGCCACTGTCTGGTTCCTCCAGACAACGGCAATAACATGCCAATCCTCTCAATATGGTTCACAAACCCGCAGCTCCCTGCTGC
>NW_017306640.1:314248-339212 GCF_000935625.1 Nanorana parkeri | reverse complement strand
ATATATACACACACTGTACAGCCTCAGACTAATCTTAAGTACAAGCTATTTTTACAAATTTGACATGCATCTAAGCCTGAATCCTGTGCACGCTAAACCGGTAGCTGTCATCTGTCAGATACAAGCTTGCCAGTCAATTCCATGGGAATGTCATTTAACAGTTATGGTGCCTTGTAGTTTGTGAAACTCTTGTTTGCTGGATAAACATTTTTAACGCTGATGTACTGGAGTTTGAAGTCTGAGCAGTGCACTCGGATCTGTTGATCTGTGAAAACATCACTTTGCCTGAAAGTTGTGAATTTTTTATCCCATTCTGTGTTTTCAAGTCACTGTTGTTTCTATTCTATGGAGAGACAATGAAGACAATAAAGATCTGAATCTGTGAGTCATTTCTTTCCAAGGGAGCTACCAATTACAGTTAAGGCCGGGCGTCCCGCCACAAAGTGCCTATATGACTGTCCATGTACACTGTATTTGACAAGTTATTTAGGGCTCTGTAATGCCGGTAACCGCTGATTCTCAGCGGTTGCCAGTCATTAATAAATGCCTCAGTATTGAAGCATTCATTAATGAAATAGTTAAGCTTTTGTAAAAGCTTCTTTCTTTCATTAATGAAAGAATGAAGCCGTTACATGCAAATACGGGAGCGCTAAATAGCAATCCCGTATTTGACAGCTGAAAATAGCAGAGTGGTAGCAGAGTGACCTACCTCTCTGCTATTCGTTTTGACAGCTCGATAGCCCGATGTTTATGATATATTTCAGGCAAAGAGATACAATGTATCTCTTTGCCTGAAATGTATCACTTCTGATCGTCTAGGCCCGATCAAAGACCTTTAGTGAGATCTGAATCTGACATGCTGTCAGGAGCAGTCTCCAAGGTTATTATTAGCTGTTCCTAAGTTTGGAGCAGCCTAATAATAGCCAAAAATTAAAAAAAGTTAATTTATCAAGCAGTCATAGTGACTGCTTGATATCAACTGACACAAAAAAGTGTGTTTTTTTTAAACAATTTAGTTTTTTTTTACAAAGTGTAAAAAAATAAAATAAAATGTAAAACAAAATTAGGAAAATAAAAATGATATATAAATATATAAGATTTCTAAAAAAATAATAATCAAAACTTGTGAAAAAAGTGTTTTTCTTCTAGTTTTTTTCCTCATTTTTTTATATTTTATTCAAACTAAGTGAGGAGTTAGGTACACATGTTTGATATAATAAAAAGTGCGTCAGTCGTTTATGAACAGAAACTGAAAACTAGCTCAGTCATGAAGGGGTTAAATAGCAAATACAGCATTTGGCAAGAAAAGGCTGCATTTGACTTGCTTTGCCTGCAGTTCAAATGCACCTTAATTGGAAATGATAAGTTTATAGAAATGCAGCACATGGCAAGCAGGTCAAATTTAGCCTTTGAACTGTCATGTGTACTGCTCAAATAAAGTGGAATTTTGCTGACCTTCATTTCATGTGCGTTCCAAGTGCATATCAAATGCAGGAAAACAATGTCTGTTGACATGACCTTATACAGATTCCTCCTAGTAAATTGTCCATTACGCTTACAGTTCTCAAGCTACTTCCTTGACTTCTCTGTCTAAATCCCCGGACATTCCCACGTCATCACTTATGTCTAGGGATAAGTGACGTGATTTCAGCTAAATTGAGTTTGCAGTGAAATTACTAATTTTAGCCTAATCTAAATCTACTTTTATTTTTGTAGAGGGGATGGGTTTTGGTGGATTTAGGTTTAAGTGTTCTTTGAATTTGTATTTTGTTTTCCTTTTTGTATGTGTTTTTAAACATTATTTATGTGCGGTTGCTTTCATTTGTTTACTTCACTTTTTTTGTTACAGTTTTTGAATTATTTCTGTGATAAAATAAAAAATAAATAGGGACTATTTTGGCACAAATAGATGTCCAGAATAATTAAAAAGAGCTTCTGGAATCCTCAGAAGCAATTTAAAGCCACACTTTGGGCACCCCTGTCAGGATCCAGATCTGAACCCAGGCTCTCTGCTGTGTGCTGTGTCTGGCACTCATTCTTCCTGCTGAGCCACCTGATATTTTGGATATCACCTTGCCTGATCTCTTGTGTAATCTTCTGGTAAACCCAGTTTTCTGCTGAACTCTGAACTTCTTGCTCCTCCCCTGAACTTCATATTTAAGCCATGACTCTGCACTTCCTGTTTGCCAGATTATTGTGCCCCTGCCAATATCTAGCTTCCTGTTGGCTGCTGATTCACAGACTATGCTTATCACCTTCCACTTTAAACCTGATACCTCTGGCTACTGACTTCAGCTTGATCACTGACAACACTTTGCCTGCTCTTGTACTGTTATCGACTGATTGTAAACCGATCGTGGCCTGTTTATATCACAAACTGCCTGCTGTCTCAGCTACTGGACTCTGAGCCTGATCCCAGATTGTGACAGCCCCCTCCTCTTCTCCTTCGACCATGCACAATTTCTTGTACAAGACATTCTGTCATTGAAGATACACCCGGAGCCATGTACTGCTGGAGTCGCATTTCTCCCTCTTAAGTACCTGGAAGCTGGGCATTATGTGCAGGAGACAGTCTGCTGCAAGGTAATATTTTTCTACTTTGCAGTGGCCCTCCACACATAACACACAGCTTTTTAACAATTTACAGACCCAGCTCATCGCATCGCATCGCATCTTAATTTTTTATATTCCTTAATGATGCATTTTGCCAAAATGGTTAATTGCAGACATTTTCACTCAGTATTCAGGGAAACATCTAAATTTTGCTCATGCCTAATTATGACTAACTCTGTACTTATACTTATTTTTTTATCATAATTATCATTATCCCACATTTAAAATTGAGTTTTTGGTCTTTTTGTTCCTTCCCTAAAATAATCAATTCTCCTTTCTCCATCCCCATTTACAACTTGAAACACTAAAGTCTTCGCCTATCTTCTGCACCCCTATAGAATAAACAGATTATGCCAACCATCATCTAACATTCACTACTATACATGTTTTTGTGGACTTTTTTTCTACCTCTGTTTATTCCAATATCTTTTTCCTTTTAGTTCAACAAGGCTTTATTACAATATTATCATCAACTTTGCCATACACTTTTTTATATCTTTCAATTCACGATTAAGCCGTAACCAATCTCCAAGACCAAAAGCTTGCCTGCTACTTCAGAGGCAACACTGATACACAAAACAAGAAGCATTACAGTCAATTTACCACCCCAAATCATGTTCAATTTTCTATACCTCTTATCCACAACTCATCCTGTCTTATAAAGATTTCTTTAAAGATTTCAATCTGCCACACCTTTTCTGAGTCTTTAGATGTATTCATTGTGAAGACTTTGAGCAGAAATTTCTTGATATGGAGGAAGGAGAAATTACCCCAAGAAGTTAATGTGACAGATATTATGTTATGTTCCTTGGTATGTTTAGTTTAGGACCCATATCTAGGACAAAATTGGAATGCCAAATATTCCACCCTCCCTCCACTCCAGGTATTCAGCCAGCCCAGTAGGGTTCCATTCCTGACAAATTGTAATAAATGTTAGTGGTTATATGAACTAACTGTTGCATGCTGGGGCCAACGCTATTAGGAATTGTGGACCTTTGCATGCCTGCTCTGCTGGGGATATATGCGCCTCTGTCAAAGAAAAATACCCTGTATGTATAAACAGCCGCTGTGCTAACATGGAAATACCACTACACTTAACGTTTTGCTCAAATCTGCACTGCGCTATTAACCCTTATATTCAATACCACTATAAATGTGATATATTACAATTGTAATCATAGGAATCTAAAATAATAAATCAATAAAGCATAAGTGCAATGTGTGTTATCCTTGTCTTTACAATACATCCAGTTATGCTGTGTGAAATAGCCCTTAATATATACTATAAGGTCCTCTTATTTATAGACCGTGATAGTGAATGATGGCTATTGCTATCCATGAGGCTGTTTAAAAATGTAATTGTCTTAGAGGTTCATTGTCCCAAAGAGAGTTTGTTCACAAGGAGACCAAAAGGTTCTGCAGTATTTATGCATTCCCATGGGAGGGAAGACTTCCTGGAGATACTCCTGTGTGCCTATCCTTGAAGAGTGCAAGAGGATTTGTTTTGAACTTTGTCAAAGCCCCAGCTTTTTATATATATATTGCAAAAGTGTGTGTAAAATCCAGATAAATACAGCATATCTGCTGCATGCATTCACATATTTGCTGTCAAGCTGCATCTATTAAAGGAGAACTATGGGGTTAAGGCTTTTCCCCATAGTTCTCCTTAGGGTAACGGGAGTACACAAACTAGCGTCCTTCCATCACCCTAGGCTCAGTATACCGCGAGTTGTAGCTCACGGTATAGTGACGCCACAGTATACCGCGAGCTGCTGGTCGCGGTATACTGAGACACCGCAGCTGAAGCGGATCCCGACAATTATGCTGGGATCCGCCCAGCTGAGTGACTGACAGCTGGCTCTGCCTCTCTAGAGGCAGAGCCGGCTGTACCTGCCCCCTCCACCGTCCGTTCCGCCAGTCAGCGCTGGCGGATGGGAGCGGGGAGGGGGGAATCCAGCTCCTCCCCTGTCAAAGCAGAGAGCCGTGACAGGATCGAGAGGTGAGCGAACGCCGGTATGTGTTCGCTCATCTCCCGATCTACTGAGCCGACCTTTGACAGTCTCATTGTCACAGGTCGGCTAGAACTATGAGGTGAGTGAAAAGCACTCACCTCATAGTTCTCCTTTAACTAGATAAGAAATCATTTCTAACTGTTTTTTTATTGGCTACAAGTGGCAAAATTAAGATCTCTCTCTGGACCTATTTTTACATGGCATCTTCTGTTCTGAATTCCTGTCCTTGTTTTCCCCCATAGCAATATGACAATGAACGATGCACACTGTGTAAACATAGTAAAATCACTCAGCTGAAGAAATGCATCTTTTAAATATGATATCAACATTTCATATATTGGAAAAGGTGGCTTAGCAAAAAATAATAAACACTCAAATGAAAATAGAGATAAAATAGTAAATGTTTATTTTGTAATAATTTCCTAGCTTGATTTTATTTTGGGCATACTTTAAGTTTCCACTATCTACTGTACCCTTTTCAAGATAGATGTGATAACATAATGGCTAACAGATTGCATATGGCTGACAATGTGTTAGTTGGTTTTAGGAACATATGGTGTGAGAAATAGGGGCCAACAAAATGTTGAATGATGCTATACCCTTGAACAAATATACCATAAAAGCAATTGAGGACATATGTATTGTGGGAACCATTTAGAAGGTTATTTACTTTGGTAGTTTTAAATATTACAAATCATTACTCGCTATGGCAACTACTGCATACTGATCAATGCAAAATAATACTCTATAAAATAAGAATCTATTTAATCAACACCAAGTGATGCAGTTGTAAACTTGCTAAAATGAATTACTTTTATGTTTAAATGCAACTAGTGCTAGTACCTGAATTTTTCTCGGCATCTTGTAATTCAGGATGTACTTGAGTATGCTTCATGGGTCATTCGTTGAAACAATTATAAGTTCCAAAAATTGTGAACCTAAATCTGAACCCTACGGAAGTTAATGGGGGGGGGGGGAGCAAATCTTGAAAATCAATTCTGCCCATTTTCAAGGATAATAGTCAAGGGATTTTCAATCAAATGGCATGGGCTGCTAGGCTCTGCATGGGGGATATACACCAATGCAAAAAATGTTTTTAAAACACTATTCAGCAGGGAGAGCATCTTCTTTTGTTATGCAACTTTAAGGACGACATGTGGAAAACACCAATTCTTCCCTCCTCCATTTGCTGCTACATGCCCTTCCCCCTTCATTGTGGAAGGGTGTGCAGTCTTTTTTGTTTTGAATATGGACAAGGTGGTGAAAGTACCCAGGTTTCATTGCTGCCCCTGCCTGAAATTGCTTAACCAGGTCCAGGTCAAGGGCGGCTTTACAAGTAAAAAAAAGAAAATGATAATCATAAAAAGAAATGTTAGTCTGTGCATACAAAAAAACACCAAAAGTAAAACCTACTACATTCTTGTGTATAACCAATTCTCTGACTTTAGGATTGCCTGTCCCTTTTTTTCAAGTAAATTTAATGGCAGGTATGGCGAATGCTAAACACAGAAGGCAGTTTTGCCAGTTTCAGCAACAAATGTCAAAACATGGCCACCTTGGGAGAGTACTGACAGCCTTTTCCCATTAGGTTTTCTCCCTGCACTTGCCTTCAGTGTAGTGAAAAACGGTCACTAGATTTAAAAAATGTAATGGCAGCTATAATAAATGGGGAGATAGGGGTTGCATTGGAGCACACCACTGTTGTGCAGAGGTGTGTGGTGAAGTGCCATACACAAAAGGCAGCTTTGCATGTTTCAATTGCAAGTGTGAAACCAAGGCCTTCTTGTGGGAGGGCTACGAATCAGGTTTTTCCTCTTCCCCACATAATTTTCCCAAAACAAGCTGTTTGTTTCCCCCCAAAAAAGCAAGCAAAATATTGTACTAACTCCACATATAGTATTTAAGCACCTTTTTTTTACTAGGCCGCATTTTGAAGAGACACCAGGCAACTAAGAAATCAACATTTGATTGTATTATTTGGCTGAAGAAATCCAGCAACATTTTGTAATTGCCCCATACGCCGTATTTAAGCACTTTTAGTTGCCACAATTTTAAAAGCAGAGACACCATGCATCTTGTAAACCTCTACATTAAATGCATTTATTTGACAGAAAATACCTAGCAAACTACTGTACTGACTGAATGTATGGTATTTAAACAATTTTATTAGACCACATTTAAAAAATAAGAGACACCAAGCAGCTTGTAATTAACAAAAATCAACATTAGAGAGTGTAACAGGTGCACTCGATCACTCACCTGTTCCTCGTTCCAGGACTCCTCCCCCACTCCCTAGTTAAGGCTGAACGTTACACTTGCCTGACGTTCGAGCAAGTGTGAAGACGCCAGGCAAGTTCCTGTATCCCAGCACCGAACCTCTTCCTCTTATTGGGCCGGACAGAGCCCCTCCAAAACCACCAGCACATCCTGCTTCGACTTCCCTCCAGCCCTGCAATTCGGTCTCCACTACCTCCTTCATCCCCAGCTTCAGCAAGGACTATTACAATCCGGACTGCATTTACTCTAAAGATCCACCGGAGGGCACCAACATTCTCCTTATCATTCCCATCAACTAAAATAGCAGTAAGCATACCACAGACTGATTTCCAAATGCTTGCATATTGATAGAACTGTGCATAGGGATAACTTGATTGCTCCCATTGATTGTTGTCATCCTTAACCCCACTAATCTAAAATGACTACTCCCTACAATAAAACCTCATCTATTTTTCATGCTAAGTAATTGTTGCCTAACTCATTACCATAAGACTGTAAATTCACTGTGGTGTAGGATTGCACCCCCTCCTCATACTTCTGCAGCTGTGATCCTCCACCTAAAATAAGACCTGTGGGGTCTGGTTGTTACAGAGAGTAATTATTACACAGCATTTAGGCACTACTGCAAGGTCAAATTTTGAAATGAGAGATATCAGGCAATCTGTATTCAAAAAATGATCATAATAGTATATTTGTTTCCTAGAAAAAAAAGCCAACAAGTGTATTTGTTTCACAGGAAAAGGCTAGTCAAATTTTGTACACCATACACAGTAGTTAAACACTCTTTCTAGGCCACAGGCTTTTCTTAAAAAAAATAAAGCAAACAAATTAGAATGTATGAATTTCTCCGAAAAAAGTCAGAAAATGTTGTATTGACTTCATACACAGTATTTCGGCACTTTTATCAGGACACATTTCAACATGCAAAGACATCAAGAGGCTGAGAGGTAAAGTAAATAAATAAATAACTTAGTTTGTTATTTCGCAGAACAAAAGCCAGCAAGATTCCCAGAAAATTCTTGTATTTATAAACAGTATATAATCACTTGTACTAGGCCCCATTTTGAAAAGGAGAGATACCGGGCAGCTTGTAATCAAATAATCAACATTAAAGTGTATAATTTCACAGAAAATAGCCAGCAAACTGTCGTACTACCTTCGTACATGGTATGTAAACACTTTTTCTAGGCCATGTGTTGAAAAGACAAGACACTTAGTAGTTTGAAATTTAAAAAAAAACATTAGAGTGTATTATTTCACAGAAAAAAAACACTGCCTCCATTCACACTATTTAAGCACTTCTAGCAGGCTGCATTTTGAAAAGGAGATATACTAGGCAGCAACATTGTGTCACAGAAAGAAATTGTACTGACTCCACAAACATTATATAAGCACTTTTACTAAGCTGCATTCTGAAAAGATTAGACACAAGACAGCTTGAAATACAAAAAAAAGCAATATTGTACTGCCTCCATGAACAGTATGTAAGCAGCTTTTATTAAGCTGCAGTTTCACGGGGAGAAACAGACAGGTTAAAAATTCATACATCCAATTGATTGTATTATTTTACAGAAAACAATCCAACAGAATATTATACTGACTCCATGCTCAGTATTTAATCAAGTTCATTAGGCCTCATTTTGAAAAGGAAAAACACCAGACAGCTTTTAATAATAAAAATTAACATCAGAGTTTATAATGTCTAAGGAAAAAAGACAGGAAATATTGTGACAACACTAAATATATCCTGATAACTTCTGTGCTAAGAAAATATAAACAAAATCTCTGAATAGTCAATCTGCCAATATACACAAGTAAAACCCCAATTCCAAAAAAATTAAGGACGCTGTGTAAAATCTACATAAAAACAGAATTCAATGATTTGTAAAAGTCATAAACCCATATTTTTTTCACAATTAAAAATAGTTTAAACTGAGAAAATTTACCATTTTAAGAAAAAAGGTAATTTTGAAATTGATGGCCGCAACACGTCTCAAACAAATTGGGAACAGGGCAACATAAAGCTGGCAAAGTAAGTGGTACTAACAAGGCAGAGCTGGAAGAACATTTTGCAACTAATTAGATCAATTGGCAACAGGCCAGTAACATGATTGGGTATATAAAGAGCATCCTTGAGAGCCAGAGTATCTCAGAAGTAAAGAAGGGCAGAGTTTCTGTGAAAATCTGTGAAAAAAATAAATTCAGAATAATGTTTCTCAAAGTAAAATTGCACAGACTTTAAATATATTATTATCTACAGTACATATTATCAAAAGTTTATGAGAATCTTGGGAAATCTCTGTGCCCAAGGGACAAGGCAGAAATGCAATATTGGATGCTCGTGATCTTCAGGCCCTCAGACAGCACTGCAGTAAAAACAGTTATTATTCAATGATGGGTATCACTGCATGGGCTCAGCAATATTTCCAAAAATCCCTTTCTATGAACACAGTTAACCGTGTCATCCAAAAATGCAATGTAATGCTCTATCATGCAAAGAAGAAGCCATATCTAAACATGATCCAGAAACGCTGCCGTCTTCTGTGGGCCAAAGCTCATTTAAAATGATCTGTTGCAAAGTGAAAAACTGTTATGTGGTCTAAAGAGGAGAGGGACCTTCCAGCTTGTTGTCAGCACTCTGTTCAGAAACCTGCATCTCTGATAGTATGGGGGTGCATTAGTTTGTTTGGAATGGGCAGCTTGCATATCTGGAAAGGCACCGCCAGTGCTGAAAGATATATCCAGGTTTTAGAGCAGCATATGCTCCCATCCAGACGACGACTTTTTTTCAGGGAAGGCCTTGCATATTTCAGCAGGACAATGCTAAACCACATACTGCATCTATGACAATGGCATGGCTTCGTAGTAGAAGAGTCCGGCTGCTTAACTGTCTTGGCTGCAGTCCAGACCTTTCACCAATTGAAAATATTTGAAATGAAAAATACGACATAGAAGACCCAGGATTGTTGAGCAGTTAGAATCCTAAATCAGGCAAGAATGGGACAACATTCCTCTTCCAAAACTCCAGCAACTGGTCTGTCTCAGTTCTCAGACGTTTACAGAGTATTGTTAAAAGAAAAGGGTATTCTACACTGTGGTAAACATGGCTCCATCCCAACTTATTGAGACATGTTGCTGCCATCAATTTACAAATTACCTTATTTTTCTCTGAAAATTGTACATTTTCTCAGTTTAAACATATATGTTTTCTATTTTCAATTGTGAATAAAATATGGATTTATGAGATTTGCTAATTATTGAATTCTGTTTTTATGTAGATTTTAAACAGCATCCCAACTTTTTTGGAATTGGGGTTGTATTATATACTCATAAAATTATTAAATAAATGTATGTGGCACTATCAAATTGTCCAAACAAATTAAGTGCTATACATCTACAAAAAATGATCAATAGTAAAGTTCAAAAAGTGCTATACATCAATTATTCCTCAATAAACCACATTCATAAGCAAAAAAGAATAAATAGTACTATATGGCGCTATAAGGTGCTATAGTACCAATAATATTTAAAATAACAGTGCAGATGAATCATCAAATATTGTGAATAAAAATTCCAAGAAAATGCAAACAATTTACAACCAACCAATTTTGCCTGTGTATCAATCACATAGAACTATTTCGGTGCTAACTAAATACTAATATCAACAAACTAACAGGCACACACAGTTCTTTGTGTCCATAAAGTATCTCTTCAAAGTGCAATCATGCTTCAGCACCTCTCCCACAAAGAAAACAGTGTTCAATTCACTTTGAAATATTAATTAATGATCTCAAACTTATTGGTGCCACCTTTTCCATCTCCGTGCTATGTGTGGCCTCACACTGATTTCTGCTCACCTTCTTGCTTGGACCTTATCTTGATTAAGATAGGGTCAGGTGCGTGTATATACAGATGTAATCTTTATACTTTATCCCCTTGTCATCGGTAACTTATTTTTAAGAAATACATGTTCCACTATGGTATTTGCATATTTTCTTTGAGTAGAATCCACCTTCCATGATGCGGTGAAGGTGGAGCTGAAACAGAAAGAGGAGTGCTGTCTAACTTACGTATGGCAAGGGGATAAAGTATAAAGATTACATCCTTATATAAACACATATTACTCTATCTTAATCAAGATAAGGTCCAAGCAAGTGATCAGAAATCAGTGTAGTTGTTATAATAATATTGTGCTAACACCACTAAAAGTGTTTTTAGTACTTTTAGTATGCAACATTTTGAAAAATAAGAGTCATGGGGCAGCCTGTAATTAAAAATATAAACAAAAAAACCCAGCAAAGTGTTTTACTATTTGCATACTTGGTATTTAAGCACTTTTCGTAGGCCACATTTTGAAAAGGAGAGTCACCAGTTAGCTTGTAATAAAAAAAATCTACATTAGAGAATATTTGTTTCACATTTTAAAAGGAGAGACACCTGGCAGCTTGCAAAAATAAAATCAGCTTTACAGTATATGTCTTCCAGAAAAAAAGCTATCAAAATATTCTACTTATGCCATGCACAGTATTTAAGCACATCCTTAAGCACATGATTGCAAACAGCATGCTATACTACTATGGCCACTATGGCTCTCTGGAGCCTACAAAGCTTTCTGCAGTTATGCAAGCTATCTCCAGGTGTGAAATGGCACATTCTTTTAAAACTGATCATCCTCTATAAATGGATATCGGCCTGATAAGTCAGGATTTTGATAACTTCTGGCATAGGATCATAGCAGAGGGTCGTGAATAAAAAATCCAATAAAGTGCAACCAACATAACATCCTACTACTAGGGCATTTAAATGCCATTAAGCATCTTATAAGACACTGTTCCATATTGTTTTTGTCTAGGTAAGCAACCTGATCTTGAGCCCCATTTTGTTACAAATGGGTGCATCGGGAACTCCCTTGGACAGGTTGTGGAGACTCTGACGACTGGATCTCTGACATACAGGTGAAACCACAGATTTGACTGGCCCTGCAAGACTACTGGGATCTTAGTCCTGTGTCTGTCTTGACTGAATGCATTTAAGGCCTTTATACAAGATCAATTTCAAACAACTATTAGCAATGTTAAGTAGAACCTGCAGATAATAACTAAAATTCATATACAGTATATACCCCATTGTGTTGAGCTATAAAAATGCGTGATAGTGATCCCCATGCCTGGCATGAACCCTACCAACCAATTTAATTGTTAAAAAGAGGCCAAGATACTAACTAAGATCCTTGCTGGTCGACTCAATACTATTATCTCAGCCCTGGTACATGCAGGTCAATCTGGGTTTATGCTGAGCAAGGCCACTGACAATCTCCAACTTTTATTCACCAATTTCGGGGTCATACGGTCAGGTGTCAGGACAGACGTAGTCACCTCCCTAGATGTCATTTGACTCAAGGCAAATGGGAATATCTTTGGGCAATCTCCATAAATTTGGATTCGGCCCTAAATCTACTTCTTGGATACAATTACCACACTCCTCACCCAAGGCTCATGTAAGGACTAGTAATATTCTATTGGCACCCTTCCCTTTACATAGGAGGACAGGACAGGCTGCCCCCTGTCTCCAGAGTTGTTGGCTTTGACTTCGGAACCACTAATCATCCAGCTTAGGCCATTGATTTCAGTATAAGGGTTTCTTGACAGAAGAAAACTATCCCTATATGCTGATGATATCCTTTTATATCTCAAAGATACATCCATTTCCTTGCCACTTGCATTCCAGCTGACCAAAATATTTGGTTTCTTCGCTGGTATTAAGATAAACTGGGACAAGTCCCTGCTATTCCCCCTGACTCTCTTGTACTCATGTGCAGTTTCGAAATCTGGGAATGAACATCCAAGTACATGTACTTTCCCAGTACATTGTAGACAACCTATATTTCCTGATTAGACAATTTACCCTAAAATGCACTCCCTAGAAGTCACTCCTCCTAAGTCTGGTGGGTAGTGGGAACCTCATAAAAATGGTCTTTTTGCAAAGTTCCTTTATTTTTTTTAGACAAACTCCATTTCCTATACCCAAGGACTTTTTTGACAAATTAGTCAGTGGGGGACGCACTGTCAGTCCTGTAAAAGTGATCAGGTATATATTCAGTCGCCCAAATAACATTAACTGAATCACCTTCAGTCTGCTGCTAAAAATATAAATAAGATTATGACTGCTAATCCAGCCATAAATTTGTTTTAACCACTTCAATTCCTGGGTGTACAGGACATGGCCAATGAGCTCAAGTGGTCCCTTGCTGAGTGCCGTTCCTGGCTGCCGGGGACAGGTAGTCTAGCATTGCAGATGTGCTCAGGCCAGCTTGTCCGCAAAAGTGCCCTCACCCGTCATTGCCTACAGACTCTCTTCTGGATCCTTAGAGGACCCCAGTGCTGGACAGCCAATAGGAAGTGTCTACATCAATCAAGCAGTGACATGGACATCTAAAGAAGAACCACACTTCCTGTACACAGAAGAAGTGAGAAGACTCTGGAACTGAACATCTAGTGACAGCAGATTTTGGTGAGTAAATGGGGCATTTAGCTAGGGTTTTGTATGCCAGCCATAAATTTGTGGGTCTGTTATCTGGAGGGGGAGGTTAGAGGTCAGATTCACTCCAGCAGAGAAAAAAAACACTAATCTGCCACACAAGGCTGTATTGTGTGGCAGAACAGTGTAAATGTTAGGTAGAGAAATACAAATCCTTTGGAAGGTAAAACAGTTCTCATATATGTTTTTTTATCTGTGTAATGAGTCAGGGACATTGGGGCTCAAGGAACACAATGGCCAGCTTCCCCTATTACTGATCATAGAAACATTATTGGTCTTGAGAATGTTAATATAATTTGATTGTATCATGCTTTAAGGATAACTGCATCTTTTATAAATGCTCTATTCACAGTCATTTTCTGTATCAAATATTTTATTCACACAAAAATTAAGATAACTGATAACCAAAAATATTTATGCGTGTCTTGTCTCAGTTATTAAACAAATAAAAACATACAAATGTCAGCGAAACACGTGTAGAATACATATCATTCTTAAAAAGACAACCAAGGACTTGTTAAATATATTACAGAATATTCCTGCTGTATGTTGCCATTTGGTTAAAGGAGATCTAAGGGCACCAGCATCACATTAGGTATTCAGAACATGCATTGTGAAATAAATTAAAAAGGCTTTGTTATTATGCTTCAAAATATTTCCTTAGGCTACATGCACACTAGCCAGCTGTGTTTAAGCCCAACAGAAGTTGGCTGGTACGTATAAATAACTTAATGTTTTCCAGTTCACTTTTTTCTGTGCTGGGCTTAGTCAAGTTTATACGCATTTACACGATTGACACACGTTTAGTTGTGTAAAACTGGGATAGTCGGACCTGGAACGCAGAAATTTCTAGTTTGGGTAAACTGACCTAGACTTAAGGCACCAAGATGCTGCTGGAAGTGCATGCTTCTTTGTTTTTAAAAGCATGGTATATCACTGCTTCTTCTGAGCACCAACTTCTTTTGTTTTTTTTTTGGTGCTTCTAGGTCATCTCAATTCGGGTAATCCCCCACAATACCTTGCACCATATGTCACATACAGCCAAGCTCCAGACTGTAGGAAAGGCTGGTAAAGTAGAGTGGTGGGTGGGGATTCGGCAAGGACATTAGAGAGTAAGGATGGGCTCTGGCATGTTCGCAGCTCCATGTGCCGAGCCCGCCAGGAAGCTGACAGCACGCAGCGCCAATCACAGGTACTGAGACATTTTCCCGGTCCGCAGATGCAGAGATCGGGAAATGTCTCAGTGCCTGTGATTGGCGCTGCACGCTTTCTATGTTTTTTTATCTGTGTAATGAGTCAGGGACATTGGGGCTCAAGGAACACAATGGCCAGCTTCCCCTATTACTGATCATAGAAACATTATTGGTCTTGAGAATGTTAATATAATTTGATTGTATCATGCTTTAAGGATAACTGCATCTTTTATAAATGCTCTATTCACAGTCATTTTCTGTATCAAATATTTTATTCACACAAAAATTAAGATAACTGATAACCAAAAATATTTATGCGTGTCTTGTCTCAGTTATTAAACAAATAAAAACATACAAATGTCAGCGAAACACGTGTAGAATACATATCATTCTTAAAAAGACAACCAAGGACTTGTTAAATATATTACAGAATATTCCTGCTGTATGTTGCCATTTGGTTAAAGGAGATCTAAGGGCACCAGCATCACATTAGGTATTCAGAACATGCATTGTGAAATAAATTAAAAAGGCTTTGTTATTATGCTTCAAAATATTTCCTTAGGCTACATGCACACTAGCCAGCTGTGTTTAAGCCCAACAGAAGTTGGCTGGTACGTATAAATAACTTAATGTTTTCCAGTTCACTTTTTTCTGTGCTGGGCTTAGTCAAGTTTATACGCATTTACACGATTGACACACGTTTAGTTGTGTAAAACTGGGATAGTCGGACCTGGAACGCAGAAATTTCTAGTTTGGGTAAACTGACCTAGACTTAAGGCACCAAGATGCTGCTGGAAGTGCATGCTTCTTTGTTTTTAAAAGCATGGTATATCACTGCTTCTTCTGAGCACCAACTTCTTTTGTTTTTTTTTTGGTGCTTCTAGGTCATCTCAATTCGGGTAATCCCCCACAATACCTTGCACCATATGTCACATACAGCCAAGCTCCAGACTGTAGGAAAGGCTGGTAAAGTAGAGTGGTGGGTGGGGATTCGGCAAGGACATTAGAGAGTAAGGATGGGCTCTGGCATGTTCGCAGCTCCATGTGCCGAGCCCGCCAGGAAGCTGACAGCACGCAGCGCCAATCACAGGTACTGAGACATTTTCCCGGTCCGCAGATGCAGAGATCGGGAAATGTCTCAGTGCCTGTGATTGGCGCTGCACGCTTTCAGCTTCCTGGCGGGCTCGGCACGTGGAGCTGCGAACACGCATGTGAAGCTGTGAGGGAGCAGTGAAAAAAAAACAGTGCACTAATTTCTGAATACAGTGCTTCTGCATATGTGAATACAACGGGAGACATTAGGGAGGCAGAATGAAATGTGGACAAAGGCATACAGCAAATGAATGTGAATATGGTTATCAGCATCTATTGAAAGGTATATATGGGGACTATAAATGAAGATTGTGCGGCGCTAGATACCCTATTGTACCTAAATAATAATAACAAATCTGTAAGATGCCCAATATTCTTAATTAATAGTGAAAATTAGTAGTGAAAAATAATCAATAGTGAAAAATAATCATGATGTGCCACAAACAAACTATAATGGTTGTAAACAATGTGACCCCAGACTGGATAGACAACCATCCAGATATATATTATCACAATGGATAATTGGTGACTTTTAATCAAAATCAATAATACATTTTTATAACGTGATAAATGTGATGAATGTCAATTCAAATTAATAATTCGTCCTATGAATCCAAACTCTAAAAAGTGCTGGTGCTTAGTGGTCCTCCCAGTGTTACACACAAAGCCCCCCGGGCAGTGCACACTCACCGCATATGCATCGCTTTTACACTTTACAGGTGACCTGAAGTCGGTATTGGATCAGACCGTTTTCAACATCTCCTCCCAGTTGTTTAGCGAATGTTATTTCCCATATAATAAAGAAATCAGAGACCTGCTATCCCCTTGAGAACATGCTGAGTCACGAAATGCGCCGGGGCGGGCCTATCTGACGTCACAGTCAATGAGGAAGTGAGCACAGGAGCTCATGAGACACCGGCCGTTTTTAATACACATGTGAGTTTTTACTTTGTTTATAATAAACGTTTGAGTTATACTGCACTATGAGGAGCTCCTTTTGATTTCTTTATTATATGGGAAACAACATTCACTAAGCACCAGCACTTTTTAGAGTTTGGATTCGTAGGATGAATTATTAATTTGAATTGACATTCATCACATTTATCACGTTATAAAGATTTATTATTGATTTTGATTATAAAGTCACCAATTATCCATTGTGATAATATATATCTGGATGGTTGTTTATCCAGTCTGGGGTCACATTGTTTACAACCATTATAGTTTGTTTGTGGCACATCATGATTATTTTTCACTATAGATTATTTTCACTAATAATTAGGAATATTGGGTATCTTACAGATTTGTTATTATTATTTAGGTACAAATAGCGCCGCACAATCGTCATTTATATTCTTGGGATTTTTTGGTCTGCATTGTGGCAGCTTCATCACCTATATTAGCAGTTTATTATCTATAAGCGCAGATCATTAGATTCAATATATATGGGGACTAAATAGACATAGATATTTAAAGATACAGGGTGATATATTTAAAACTGCATGCTGAAGCAAATATGTAGTTTTTTTTATTTTATTTTAGAGATATCTTATACAACAGGCTTTGCTTTCTTTTAACAACCACTTTTATGGGGATACATACGTAAATTTCTGAAATTGCATATATGTTATTTAGTTCCTATTAAGGCAGTAGTACAAGGCAATGCTAGCGCTTTTTTTCTACCTGAGAAATGTTTGCTATTAGATAAATGGTGCAACAACAGATGTTAGGTAGTTTGACTAAATGAGCAGCGCTAAGATATAATTAGTACCAAGCGAACCTATACCAATAAATTTATATATCAGTGAAGGGTGAAAATAATAAATTAAGTGACGTCAAACTACTAAACTACTTAAATAGTGTTGATTGAAATCTGCTGTAGTGTTTCTGTTGCACTTAAACAGAAACATACCATACAATAAAATGTTAGGCAGCACAATAGATGAAATGCTGCAATAGTGAAGTACACTTTCTAGTTATTGTCTTAGTAAAGACATGTTCCACTCTAACTGGTATATGTGACAGTATTGTTTTACACCTACTGATGTCCTATGTGCTTCTGTACTTATTGACTGTTACTATGACAGTGTAGGGGGAGTAGGTTGAAGGAGCGTTGGGTATGACAGGCTCAACTGTCACTGAGGATTTCAGAATATAACTGTACCTAGTTTAAAGGACAACTGCATCTTTGTTTGAAAACTTTTGTAATGTAACCATCCAAGCTCCTGGGAAGGAATGAGTACTCTTCTGTACTCTACAAGTCCCAACATTCAAAGCTCCTGCGAATACTGACTCCTGCCCCCTCCCAGTCTATTTATCCCACACACCTGTTATCCGTGTGAATGCTGCTTAATCTTCTTAGTGTGTCTATCAATTGGTGCATTGAATGCTGGGAGTTGTAGAGCACAGGACCGAACTCCAAGTGTACTTGTTCTTCCTCAGTAGTGATGAGCTGGGACTGATGAGCCCTCAGTAGTGATGAGCCCATTTAAAACTCACCCTCCTACTGACCCAATCAGTTGCGGTAGGTGCATTCCCCACCCTGAACCTGCACATTAAAAAGGGGTGGGGAATGCCCCCGCCACAACTGATGGAACTGATCAGGCCATGAGAGGGGTGTGTCCATGACAGTTTGGAGCCAGCTTGGGCGAACTTAGCGAACTGGGTTCCTAGGTGATGTAAGGTGCCTGGATGATGTTCGTGGCCACCATTTTGACTAATTTCAGCAAGAGAGTAAAGTTAAGCAGACTATTGTCAATTTAATAAGTGTGGTAAACAGATTACGATAGTTATATTAAAAGAAGACTACAGGAAGCAATAATGTTTGTTCATAGTAATGCAAAATGTTAACTTGGAAAAGGCAATGGGGAGACACTTAAGTCATGTACGTGGGTGTGGAGGACTTAAACATTTTGGTGGGGTTTACATTATTTTATTATAAAATATAATATTTTATGTGACTTTTCCTTTTTTTTTTTACACCTAATGTTATTGCTATCACATAGAGGGCTAACAATCCCCCATGCGATAGCACGGCACACTGACATGTCCTCTTTTGGAGACTGTATGGGTCTCTAAGACCCCCAATGTAACCTGGGGACACCCAAAGAAGCTGATGAGCAGAGATCTGCTTTAGCAGCCAGAGAAATTACAGCTGAATGCAGAAGTGATGTAATACACACCACTTCCTCATTCAGAGATCGGAGAGGAGTTCAGCAAGTGGAATAATGTTGATCTCTCTCCCATCTTCCTGCTGACAGCTGCTGAGCCGGTCCCGCAGAGGGGTTACCGGCTGTTTTCACCTGTTATTGTGTTCTGCTAATGCGCACGCAAGGGGGGCACGCGCGGGCAGTGTTTATTTACAACGGGCGGACGGCAAGTAGTTCATTGTTTATTAATGGTCCCAGAAAAAGAACAATTTGTAGTCGCTATGTGTAATCTACAAATAGCAAACTGATCTCTTTATCTCTGTATATCTCTTTATATAAAGGTTGTCTTCAACCATGGTTACTGACTGTAAGGTTATCACTTTGGGGACATGTTTGTGAATGACTCCCTTAGATATTTCATTTGAACACACATAAACTTTTGTTGATCTTTAAGGGCTAGGGGGTGAATTGTAATGTGGGTAAACTCTATTTTAAAGTGATATTAAAGCCAAACGGTTTTTAAGCTATTGGAAATCACTTAAAATGGATGTTGCTCTAACTGCCTTAACTGTTTTAATTAGTAGGTTTTTTTAAAAGCTACAAATAGTGCGAGAAAAAAAACACACCTCCTGTTTTAGAAAAAATCAAATGCCCTAAGTAGGGAAATAAGGGTACTATACAAGCATGGGAGTGGTGTGGTGGTAACAGCTGAGTTAAGTGGATAATTTCTCAGCTCCAATTGCTGCGGTAGTGAGCATGTCTGTGTGTTTGGGGGAAGGAGGGGTTTGCTGGTCGAGTGGTGACAGTGATGGGTGCACTTCCAGAACTACAGAACAGCAATTCTTAGTATGCCTGTCCCACCCCCCATCCTGCTTCTGTAGTGAAGGAGGAGAATTACAGACATAGGAAGACTTGCTGGTAGGAGATTGGTTAGCCACCCCTAACCCTCCCTCTCCCCACTCTACCGGCCCCCTCACCACTTTGAGGCCTTCATCTCAACGCTCTGCCACCCTCCGCTTTCTACACCCACCAGCATACCTGCACTCACACCACCATACCTGCTTACTAACTCACCTTGACTACTGCTCCTAACCCCAATCCCCCTCATGACTATGCCTGCAGGGTCCCCTCCTCTGTCACCACCACACCTTTCACCATCCCAGTTGCCACTATCCCATTACTCCCTGCCATCACCCCTATCCCAACCATTTCCCAGTTTTAAACAAGGATGTCATTGTCCTTTAAATGTATGCCCACTGCACCTATGCTGTCCAAAAACATAAACTACTACTAATATTCAAGTTGCAATTACCAATCTGCAACTCCAGGCTCTTTCCAGCTTCCAGGACTATAATAAAGCCATGGCATTGCAAGTACTCTCTGGGTGACATTCAAGCAGAGCCAGCCAATTAGTGACCCTGCCAGAATGAAGATCCTACCCTTTGACAAACAGCTCGTGTCCAGCAGCTACAGCTATGTTAATGTTACAAGTGATTGACTGTATCTTATAAAAGTAGCCAATCAGTTTAGTATATATATATCTGCTTATCTTCTTTAAAATGCAGTAGTTAATGTTTCAAATGTTATAACTGATGTTATCTGTGCATATATTTTAGGTTTAATACTAAGAAATATTTTGTTGACAGGATTCTGAAAATGTCTTTAAAAACTGGACGAGTTTTTTTTTTTTTTACAGAAAAGCCTTGCAAAGATCTCAGTAATAAATAAATGTTCCTATAATGTCTGCAACCCTAATTTTTTTTAGGCTATTTCACCATTTCCTCCCTTCTAAATGCAAAACATGATTTTAAGTAATAACAGAATCATTATGTTGTTGTTTATGTTAGTCTAGTGAATGAACAGCTAACCATGGATGTGCCCTCATCTGGCATCTGAACAATGATGCACAATAAAATAGGAGTTTGCATGGAAATGCCTTCAGAAGACACCCCAGCATCTGCCTTATGATGTGGAAACAACAGCAAACTGCTGTATCCCAACTAAGCCAAAAAGGTTTCTACCAGCGGATGGTTGCTCTTGTTTTCTTAAAGCTAAACTTTATGCAGATATAAAAACACACATATCAATGCTGCTCTGTAATAATTTATACATCCTTAAATTTATTTTTAAATGCAGGCAGTGTAAGTACCTGAATTTGACCTGGTGGCAGCCCCTTGCAGTCTCTGTAAAGCAAAGCTGGAGTGTGAGAGGAAGAAGCTGCACAAGAAGACAATCTGATCATGTACTGACATGAGCATTCTGATAGGAAGAGAAGAGTGATCTGAGAGAAGAGTGACTGATGGATAATAACATC
The DNA here is from genome assembly GCF_000935625.1 of Nanorana parkeri. Classification (NCBI taxonomy): domain Eukaryota; kingdom Metazoa; phylum Chordata; class Amphibia; order Anura; family Dicroglossidae; genus Nanorana; species Nanorana parkeri. Next base: position 318,025 of record NW_017306640.1, on the reverse strand, counting down.
ACTGTTCTGCCCCAGTTACAGGCTGGGGCCCAGGATGACCTGGCCTCAGAGGCTGTGGGTTGACTGATGGTAGCCAGGATATTCTGTAGCAGAAAAAAATACTGCAGGGGAAATCTCTGGTTATATTGCAGCAAAAAAACTGAAAGCTGGTTTTGTTATTTGATCTTCTAAAGCAGGGGTAACCAAACTCCGGCCCTCCAGCTGTGTTGAAACTACAAATACCATCATGCTTTTCCCTCTGGAAGTCTTGCATTGACTCATGGGACTTGTATTTTCTCCACAGCTGGAGGGCCAGAGTTTGGTTACCCCTGTTCTAAAGGGCAAGTTTTTCTTTAAAGTGGAAATGTGGCCAGACTATGTACATTTACAGATTCTTTAAACAAACATAGCTTTACATATTAGATATTTAAATATCTTTAAACACTTGCTGTCCAAAGCAATTTCTTAATATTTCCACATACATAATAAAATTTGAATTTTTGGCTAGAAAACAGCTTTATACCCCAAACAATGATATCTTTTCTGAAAGTAGAGGCCCTGTAGAATATGCTAGTTACAATTTTTTATGTTGCATGGTATTTGCGCAAATGTTTATCAAACCAGTATTTTTAGGATAAAATACACTAAAATAAAATGTAGTGCAGAGAAACCAAATATAGTAGTTTAAAATATAAAAATAGGGTCACGCTGGGTAAATAGATACCAAACATGTCAAGCGTTAAAATTGCGTTCGCCCATGAAACCACAAAAAACTACAATACCCCAAATTTCCAGTAGGCAACTTTTTAAATGCTTTTACTGCCCATCAGTTTAGTGTTAACAGTGACAGTGGCCTAGAAATATTGCTCTCACTCCAACATTTGTGACGATATGTAACATGTGTGGCGCAAAGTGTTTGCTTGTTGGCGCACCGGACATGTGTTTGCGTTGTATGTGCATGCACATGGGGGCGATGGACTTTAGAAAAAAAATGTTTTGCCATTTTTATTTTTTTATGTTACTTTAATTTTGTTCTGGTTTTTTGTACACTCAACTTTTTTGCTATAATATAGGAGGCTAACAAGCCCCCTATTTAATAGCAAATAAGATGTGATCTATCCTCTTTATGGAGAGATCAGAATTATTGCTCTCACTCTGATGTTCGTGGCTATATGTAACCTATGTAGCACAATTCTTGTTTTTGCACCGACGGGTGTTTGCGTATGTATGTGCGTGCACGTGGGGTGCCAGGGACTTTTTTATATGTTATTTTTATTTTATTTTTTTAAACACTTTTTTTTTACACTAACCTTATTGCTATCACACATGGGGCTAACATGCCTCCTATGTAATAGCAAATAGGGTGTGACAGGTCCCCTTCATGGAGACATCAGGGGTCTTTCAGACCCCTAATGTCACCTAGAGATCTACTTCACCAGCTTCTTCTCCTGGATCTAAGAGCCGGAGAATGTGCACAGTAACACCGGAAGTGATGTAATAATACATCATGTCCGGGTCCAGTGATCGGAGAATCAGAGGAGCGATCATTGGCTAGAAGCCTGCTGATCTCCCTCCGATCGATGCAGGAAGACCCACCGTGCTGGTCCCAGGCCCGCAATCGCCTGCTGTTTAAAACGATACCAAGAACACGACTGCAGCAGTAGTCGTGTGCCTTGTATAACTATTTCAGAACAGGATGTTTTTGGATGGTGGGAGGTCCTGAAGTAGTTAAAACACGCTTTCACTAACCTTTGCAGCTGCAGCCACTCTGGAGTGAATTCATCCTCAAAGTTTGCAGCTGAAGCTTTTCAGTTTTAGTTTGATTTTCTCTTTGCGGATTGTAAACAGTCCTGACTTGAACTACTTTAGTGCTTCTAATGTGAATTTTAAACACCCTACTCCGGGCATTATAAAAAAAATTACCCTTGAAATTTTTCCACACTGCAAAGGTTTAATGCTCATTATGTCTATGGGTAAAGGAATAAACTCTCATAACATATATTCCTTGCTCTACCAGGTTGTCACCATGCTGTGCGACTAGTGGAAGTTTGTCAAGCCAGGTGGTGCCAACAGGGCGGCCCATGGCTCAAATTTTGGCTAGCTAAGCAAGAAACACCCAAAATGTAATCCGTGTATTTCTATCTTCACCCCTGTTTTCCATTCTTGCCTCATCCTGCACTGGAAGCCTCTCTATCCCGAAAGCATGCAGTACCAGAATGTGCTGTTCTGATACATCCAAAATGAAAACAGTTTTGGATAGAGTACCCTAAACTTGGCTGTACCCCCAATTCAAATAAAACATTAAGATTTCTATGTTCTTGCAGGTATATTACAAAAATCTACAGGACATAAGTACATTTGAAACAGAAAGAAATTAAGATGCAGTACACAGAATGATAATCATTTTGTAATGTAACGCTGATTGCAGCAATTGGACATTGGTATTCTCTTACATTTCTTACAGCAATTACATTTAGGCCTAAATTCAAGGAGCTGTGAAAACATATTCTAAAACTAATTATGTCCCTCTAATTGGTTTACTAAATATTTTATCTAAACCATTTTTTTATCAGTAGTTACCTCCTAAGTGGCTCTGTTTGAAAAGCCAATGCAAAGTCTAAGTAGATCATTAACACTGTATTATTCTAATACAAATCCCTGTTTGCGCCCCTACAGAATGCTAACAAGGTTACTTTATGATGACCCATTTAACATAAAACTGCAGTTATTGTACTTAATATGTAAACTTCTTTCTGGAAGATGTTTCACTTAATGTATATAAATAACCCAGGTCATTTTCTCTTCCTAACAACCTGTTCTATTCAGATCAGCTGAATTAATGTTGCCGATACATTTATCCTGTCTTTTGCTCCTTTGAAGAGCAAAATAAAATGTTACCGGTGAGGTTAAAGTTAGATTAAACTCTCAATCTTTGTTTCAGTGATGATGAATCCAGCAAAATATTTATTTAAATGTTTGCCCAAGCACTTACAGTAATCATGTTTCCAAATAGCTCCAATACTCAGCTTCACCTCCCTGAACTTTCTGTCCAGTGCAAAATCACATGGCATAGCACAGTCTCTGGCAGTTCTCCATCTACTAGCATGGGGAAGAAAGAAGGATGGTGGAAGGCATGGAGGGTAGTGACTTAACTTGCTGTACCTGTGTGTTTATGGAGATACACACAGCTTTCTAACATACACAACGGTGGCTCCTTAAAGCCCTGCAAGGGAAAGGAGCCACCCTAAAACAGGATATCTGGGCCAGTGCTCAGGGGACCAGCTAATTCTGAAGGAAACTAGAACTTCTAAACAACAATCAGCAACATCCATTGGACGTGATTTAATTAGCATTTTGAAATAGTTTAAAATCGCTTGACTGGAATATCACAACTTTTCCCACCACTATGCATCAACGCAAACATCCAGTGGGGCGTGATTTGTATTAATTAACAATTGTAACAATGTACATTTAAAAAGTATCTAATATAAATACATATACACTAAGACATTTAAACCACCTAAAACTGAGCTGACCACTTTGAATACTTATAATCACCTGTTCTGGTGACAATTGTAGAAAAAAAAAATTCCCATCTAACTTTAAAAAAGTGTTGCCTATAGTTTTACCTTAATCTCAGTTAGCCCATTCAGCCAAGATGGCAGCTATTTATGTTGCCTCAATACAAGACCCATGAGTACCTCTTCCACTGGATCATTTGTATCTACTTGCCTTGACTGCACCTGGGAAGTTTTTACTCTTATCTGAGTGTGGTGCCCACCATTGGGCATATGTATA
>NW_017306640.1:290509-314230 GCF_000935625.1 Nanorana parkeri | reverse complement strand
CATTAAGCTGAAAGCACAAAGTAAACTTTAAGCTTGAAAAATAACCTCCATATATAATGCTCCACCTTTACCACTAATTTTACCTTACATGAACCCTCAGAACACTCTTTGTTTTTCAAACTGTTATCAAATAGCTTCATTTCTTTTTGTGTAGGATGATAGATGGGATTTTCAGTGTAGTGCATATGGTGAGGATTATTTGCCTTTTGTTGAAACCATTCACCATATTTAACTGTTCAAATGAATGGATTACTTTGTACACACAGTGCTGAAGTTTAGTTACAGATTAGTCTCTTCATAATGAAAAGGAAGATTAACAACGACTTATTAACAATCTACATTTCTCATATTCTCTCTTTGAAGATTACTATATCCGTTGATGTAAAGTATGTCAAGGATGTTTGCTTAAATGCTTTGAAACATTACGTAACCTAAAGAACTTTAGGATTTATTAAAATAACTCTTGCAGTGGGGCCACCCCCGCACTGCAAGGGTAAGTGCTCATTTTGGTCTAGGGATGAAAAAAAAGAAGATATTCTTACCTGATTCCTCAGAGCCTCTTCTCCGAAGATCGCAGCCTCTATTCCCCCTGGGCTCCAGCGGTCTAAGGACCCGTGACATCATCACGTTCAATGCAGGCTCATTAGACATGAGGACATCAAGGGACATAGCACAGCCCAAGCAGAAGGGGTGAGAGGTGAGCGGTCACTGTCACAGGACCAGGGATCAGGTGAGTGTATCTTCTTTATTTTCGTTCCCAAACCAAAATGAGCATGGCAAGGGTTAATTTTAATAAGTCCTATTTAAAGTGGACCGCAACTCAAAATAACAAGGTTTGCTATCTTACATGAAACATCTAGAACTGTTACTTGTGTCTAAGCATTACTTTGAAAAATTACTTTAATCCTGCAAATTAGCAATGTTCTTCCTGTGCTTTGAGCCTAACAGCTATATATCTGCAGCGTAAGATCATCTAAGGCACCTCTTTACTGACCACTCAAGGTGTGGATGATTTATGGAGGAATGAGTGAATTAATAGAAGGCAGAAAATATTTGATACAGATGTCATTTGACTGCTAGGCCCTTAAGATTTGAAGTAAGATTTGGTGATTTGATGTCACTTATGTGCTGCTTACTGGAGATAAAGCTGTACATAAGGACCTGTAGTGCAAGCAACTCCCTGGTTTTGGTTTAGAGGCAAATCAGGTTGCATTTCAGTTAGCAAAGTCAATCACCCAGATGTTATGTGTATTTGTGACCCCTGCATCTGCAATCCTGAGTTGCCAACTGAGACAGGTTTGCACAGGTCTGTGACAAATTTACCACTGTAAAGAAGACAGATTTTCCACTCAAAACACAGACATAATTAAGAAGTGGTCAGGGTCAGAACTAATAAATGTCCTACAATGAGAACAAGTCTAAAAGATCAGCTGCAGGAGACCACAGGCAATACTGGTGGCTAGAAATCCACCCTCTGCTTGCTTTTATTAGGCACAGCTTCCACAGTTTAGTCTTTTCACACTTTCACTGCCACTAACATAAGACATAAGGCAGAACAGAACTGCTTCCAGCTGGCCAGTTCAGTACCGTATTTTTCCGTGTATAATTATGGTAACATACTAGATTTTGTTTTCTCCCACCTATGCACTCCTTGCAACCTCGCCAACACCCCTTTCCCCTCTCAGACCACAACCATGTCAGTTTCACACTAACCCTGTCCCCAACCCTGAATCCCCCTAAAATGGCACACTGTCACCTGCTCTTCTCTACTCTGCTACTGACTACCTCTATGACAAAATATCACCCCTGTCCTGCCCTGACCTGGTACTTCTGTCTTTAACAGCTCACTCTCATCCTCCCTGGACACCTTAGCTCCCCTCACTACACGCAGACTTAGACCACGTCCACTACAACCATGGCAAACAGAAGAGACCAGACATCTAAGAAGACATAGCTGCACTCTTGAACAACTGTGGCCGGAAACTAGGTCTCTGCAAGACTTCACCCCGTATAAAGCTGCCCTGCTGAAATATAATTCCTCCCTCCGTGCTGCCAAACAGGCTTAATTTGTTACTCTCATTAACACACTCTCATCCAAACCTCGTCAATTCTTTTCAACTTTTAACTTTCTACTACGTCCTCCACCGCTACCACCCACTAACTCACTCACTGCCGAGAACATTGCCATTCATTTCAAAAACAAAATAGATACAATTCGGGATCAGATCACCACTGTCCAGTCACCTTCCCCTATTCATGTACTAGACCCTCCATCACACTTGTTACTTTCCTCTTTTGACCCTGTCTCCACAGAGGAGGTTACAAAGCCTCTCTCTGACCTCACCACTTGCCCCCTAGACCCTGTCCCCTCACCACTACTTCGGTCACCCTCTTGCTCAAGCCTACACTCTCTTACTCACATTTTCAATATTTCCCTCTCTACAGGCATCTTTCCTTCCACTCTAAAACATGTGCTGGTCACCCCAATACCCCAAAAACCCTCACTGGATCCTACCAGCCTCAATAATCTCAGACCTATCTCCTTACTCCCATTCTCTTGCTATTAGACCTACTACTTTTGACACTGTTGACCACCTGCTCCTCCTCACAAAAACTCCACTCGCTTGTCCTACAAGACTCTGCTTGAACCCCTTCTTTTTTTCTATCTACACCACCTCTCTTGGGCAGATAATAACCTCCCATGGCTTCCAATACCATCTCTATGCCGATGACACTCAAATACTCCTTTCTACTCCACAACTCACCCCCTCAGTGTCCTTGCGTGCCACTAATCTACTAACTGACATATCAGTCGGGATGTCACAACACTTCTTAAAACTCAACTTAAAACTGAGCTCATTATATTTTCTCCCGCCCGTGCACCTTCCCCCAACTTTTCCCTTGAGATTAATAACACAACCATCCATCCCTCCCCTCATGCCAAGGTGCTAGGTGTCATCCTTGACTCGAACCTCACCTTTCTTCCCCCCATCCAATCACTATCCAAATCCTGCCGCCTACACCTTCGTAACATCTCCAAAATATGCCCCTTCCTCACCGATGAAACCGATAAATTACTCATCCACTCACTTGTTTTCTCTCGTCTTGACTATTGCAACTCCCTCCTCATTGGCCTTCCACTACACAGGCTATCCCCCTTCAATCTATCATGAATGCTGCTGCTAGACTCATTCACTTAACCAACCGCTCAGTGTCTGCAACCCCCTTCTGCCAATCCCTGCACTGGCTGCCACGCGTCCAAAATGATAAACTTTAAAATATTAACAATCACTTATAAAGCCATCCACAACTCTGCCCCCAGCTATATCTCAAACCTTGTCTCAAAGTATCACCCTAACCGTCCACTCCGCTCCTCCAAAGACCTCCTGCTTTCCAGCTCCCTTGTCAACTCCTCCCATACTCGCCTTCAGGACTTCTCTAGAGTCTCTCCCATCCTCTGGAACTCTTTACCCCAACCTGTCTGTCTATCTCCCACCTTGACTGCCTTTAGGCAATCCCTAAAGACTCATCTCTTCATGGAAGCCTATCCCACCTCAACCTAACCACTGAACCATCACGGTCTCAAACAATTCATTCCCACACAGCCACCTCCTCATGTATCACTGGCCCCTCCCTTTTAGATTGTAAGCCCTCAGGGGCAGGGCCGTCCTTACCATCTTGTCTTGAATTGTGATTGTAAGGCCTTCCTTATATTGTAAAGCACTGAGCAAACTGTTGGCGCTATATAAATCCCAAATAATAATAATAATATATGAATAGCTGTCATCAGTAGTCACAGTCATTCATTTTCAAATCAGGTCCCCCTGCCAACACCACTACTGCTACTCTGCTCTCTCCATATCTGCACTCAATTCTCTCACTGAGCGCCAGCAATCTGATCCCCTCCATGTCTCCTGTGTCCACTGTTTCCCGCTACTCTACTCCAGGGTCGGAACCAACACAGAGTAAAGTAGACTTCCGGTGCCCAGCAGGGAGAATGAAGCGACAGGATTGTGAAAGTTGGGGCAGCGGATTCTGGATGGTGAGTGGAAGATCAATAAATATGTGTTTTTCTGAAACCACACTAGAGGGAACAGAACAAACTGTGTCCTCAATCTCTTTCTCCAGGGAAATATCAGGGGTCTGTTTAGACCCGATTGTTGTAACACTCTATGTTGCGGTAGAACGTATGCCTGCATAATTTTATTGCAACCCACATCATTGCAGTGCACAAATGCAAAGATCTGAAGCCAACCTCCAGACTTTTAGCAAAAGTCACTTATTTAGTTTTACGTACCTTCAGTTTTCACTGTTTTGCAAAAAGGCGCAAATTAAAATGTACAAATATTTGTCATTTATTAACTCAATAAATTTTATTTTTTAGATTTTCTATGAATTTTCCAAGCTTGCTCCTGTGATGGACTACAATCTGAGGTAAAGTTTTCTAATTTGTATTGAGATTGTAGTCCATCACAGGAGCGAGCTTGGAGTGGTGGCTATTTTAAAACACACACAGGGACAATGGGGAACAAAAGTAGCCACCCTCCAGAAGGAAGGACAGTGTCAGCACCAATTCAGAGATGATTTGAGGATCTACAGCCAAGTGATACACAAACAAGATACATTTTTGTTAATACTTAAGTTTAGTGTCACTTTAAATTTCTTCATGATGAAAAAAGATGAACAAATATGTATTCGCTATCCATGCTCCTAGTACACAATCTCTCTCTAAAGATTAGAGCCATAAGATGCAAAATACATATATTATAGTCGTTTGTTATGATAGTTTGGTTTGGTGTGTCTGTAATGGAAACAACATATGTGAAGCTGCATATAACCTTTATAGCTATGCACCTTGCCTATTTATTTAGTGGTGCAAACAGTATATTATCTTTTCATCTTTATATGTTTGTTTCATTCCTTATATTATGGTATCCCACTGTTAGCGGCAGGATCTGGATGGAGCAAGCAAGGCCATGCTTCACTGGCCCATAACTGGAGGGACAGTCTTTATCATTGCCGAAAGAACATTGTTTAAAGCAATTTAACTTTTTTAATTTATATAGTAATAAACATGTAAATTAGATCATGTCAATATTTTAGTAGCAATATTTTCTCATCACATACTGTATACTTTGTTCTCTATCAAGAACAGCTCAGCACTTACAGAGTAAGTGTCACTAAGTGAGATTCCCAGCTCAGGTAGATTTATGCTTTAATGTTTATTTGCTTTTTACAGCAGTGTTCAAGTATGGAATTTAGTTGCACACTTTGACATATTAATGTGCATTAGATGAGGTAGCTACATATCTAAATACTACATGACAGACATGTAAAACATGAGCATCATGTAAAAAATATTTTAATAACACAATAACTTTACATTTCAAAGGTCCAATACATTTGATTTACATTTAAAATTATAAAGCATACCCGTTATTGACATAATTGCTGTGCTTAAAAAATTAAACACATTAGGCCTTCAAATCAAACAATCACCATACAGAAATAACAGTGATTTCCTTTTACCTTTAATTACTTTTGACAAGCAATTTTAAGACAGATAAATTCTATATCTGTGGCAATGACTGAACAGGGACCATTGCTGGATCTAGTTGTTGTGACGGCCAAGGTATAGTCACCTGTTGAAGATTGGTAAACTTTTTTCTATTGATAACAATATTTTTTTTGTATTTCAGCGTAAGCTGAACAGCAAAGTTCCTTTTGCCAGAGAATACTGCCAGCTCCATGACTAGGGATGAGCTTTGGATTTGGATTGAGCATGGGTTGGTGGCGACCCCAATGCATTCACAATTCATGGAAACTACAGCCTAATACCATTCTTTGCCACCATAGCAACAAACTATCAATATTGCACTTCCTTAGGTCAGCTGAAGTCAGGTGCCTTAGAATAGCCAAAAATTGGGGCTTTGTTATGTGCCAGCCCACTTACTATAAAGACCATAATTCTCAACAGCCATTTAACAGTGTGTGTTGGAGTAGATAGGGAGACCTGACAGAGAGAGATAGTTGTAGCTATACAGTGCTATATTGTTGTGAGTTGCAGAGTGGTGTGCTATATACTATTGTGTACTAACCCTGTTTACTGGGTGGTTTTTTCATTTTTTTTTATTTCACATTTTTATCTAGACATTATTTTACTTTCCGCTAAGTAAAAACACAAAATATTTTTTTTTAACACAGATAAAGCTGCCTCTTGTTTAAAGCACATCACTACATATTTGTGTGGTAAGGCTGTGTGCATTTGATAAATAACCACATCTTTAACGCACTAAAGCACCACTTATTCCCCTATTGACATAGCTGGCATTAAAGTTAGCCAAGGCACTGTATTAAAAATGTCAGTCAGGTCTGAAGGGCGAGACAGAGGTTCTGCATGCAAAGCTAGCTAGCAGTTGAGCAGGTCCTGCAGGACAGAGCTGTGTTCTTGCCACACCATCAAGAGGAAGAGCATGTCTGCCTTTTCTTTATGAGAGTGACCATGCTACACAGCCAGAGGGAGGTAGCTAAGAGGTTGACACAGTCTTACTTAGCTTTATCCCACAATAGCCCTACAAACTGATATAAAGGAATCTTATGCCAGGCAAGGTTGTGTGTGACAAAAGCACCAAACTGCTAGTCTCTGCTCGGCAACAAAAGTTTACACACTTACCTTTCTTGGCATGTCCTCAACCCGAGGGTGAAGCGGTTCCTGTTTAGGCACCTTGGCTCTAGGGACCTAGGATTCTTTTAGGCACATCAGTGGCTCCTGATTCAGTATACAGCATCATATTTGAAGAGGCGACCAGAATGGTGAGCCACAACGAGGCAGAGATTAGTGTAACATTAATGTGTGGTGTGATAGCCAGGCACTGGAGGTACAACAGTGGAAGAAAGAGGCAAAGATCCTTTGCCTACTAACTCCATCCATGTGAGGCAGAAACAGCAGGAGGCTGAGTGAGGAGGAACAGAGTTGGTGTGCTAGCAGTGAGGAGCAGAGGGCTTAGGGCAGGCTTCCAGGGGGATGTTTCACTCCTCTCCACCCCCGGGAGTTTTAAGTGGGTGGAGTGAGATCATTAAGGACACTTGGGGTCCTCTGCTGCAGGCAAGTTGTGGTGAATGGGTTCCTTCATGCTTTTGGATCCCTGACATACGGGGAAAATGGTAACTCTAACGTTACCATCCGAGAGGGAGAACAAAATGAAGGTGCTGCAAAAGAACCTCTTGGACACATTTAATGAAAACGGTGATTCCAAACCTGCCTCCAATCCTCAGATCTCTGAAAGGTGGGTCAGTGGGGGTAGTGGCGGCCTCAACAATGCCTTTAACCATTTTTCCTACCACAGCAATCACAGGCTGCATCTGAACCATATGATTGCAGGCTACTTGGTCTCCAGTAAGATCTTCCTAGCTTCCCTGCCTCCAGTGTACTGTCTGAGAGACTAATCTACCTGTCCCCTTACACTGTGGATGTCCCACTTTCATGAAAATGAACCAGTTCTGAATCAGAAATAATTACAAAACCCCTGCAGCTGATGCTACCAATAAATTTGTCTTTGCCATCCTGCTCAAAAAAGATAACACCTTCCACCTTTATCAGTTCCTGCCTCCTCAACTGGCCTGCCACCATTGCTCACTCCTGTCACCTCTGCTGGCCTACCACCATTGTCAGCTCCTGCCACCTCTGCTGGCCTGCCATCTTTATCAACATCTTCCAGCTCTGCTAGCCTGCCAACATTACCCGATTCTGCCACCTCTGCTGGCCTGCCAGCTTTACGAGCTGGCTTAATATGAACTTTACTAAAAACGTGCAGAGTAAAGTTAACAATACAACAGAGTTAGAAAGTAGATGATTATGCATTCAGTATGGAACCATGAAACAGATTAAAAAGAAGTTATGCAATCAGAAGCTCCTAAAAGTAAAGTCTGTTATTCAGTAGGCACACTATATAGCAGTACAGCACAGTCGACTAGCTCTGGATGTTCAGGCATGCAACTGGAGGGATCTCAGGACAAGCTTTACAGGCAAGGAAAAGTCTCTGGTCTCGACAAAAAGGTGAACAACTGCAGGCATACGAGGCTCAGTACTCTGAAAACAGATGGCATAGTACTGTCTGCAGTGGCTGGGTCTTCTTCGGAATCTGTGTGTTATAGTGCTCCAACCTGGCTGCCCACATGCCAGCAAAATTGGAGGTTCTAAAACCTGGTGACAGATCACATGCCTAGCCACTTCTGTCTGAGCACCTGAGGACAGTAAATAGGGAAACCTATATCCCCTAGGAGTGTCCATGGGATTGTGGGAGTTCAGAGGATTGTGGGAAATGGGTATAAAGGGACAAGCAGGGTAAAGAGGCACTCCTCAAGGTGGGTAGAGAGGCACTCCTCTATACTAAAATATAACTTTACTTTAACTATAGGTAACTTATTTTTCTTTACTAGGAAAAACATAATGTTAGCCCTATGAAGCTCATAGCGTGAACATGTGTGATTCACAGTTAATAATGACAGCAAAATTGGACCACAGGGGCAGACTGTTGGCAATGTTTTTCAAGTTTGCTCACCTACACTGTGGAAGCTTCCTTTCATGCTCCGACATATTAAAGCATGACTACAGTGAGATAAAAGAGACAAAAGCACAAATTAGCATGCCAACAATTACAGAGATATAGCTAACTAGACGGCCAGACACACAAGAATAAGATTAATGTCAGAAGGAAAATTAGAGCCACCCAAATTTTCATGTTTGACTGAAACATGCCTTTAAATATGCATTGCTATGACTTCAGTATTAAAATAAATAGCAGAACAACAACAGCTAACACCATGCTGCAGCTGATAATTACCTTAATTGTGTTCAAGAAGACCACAGCAAGTTGGTGTGGTTCATTTTCCATGACTTCATTTCATCAGTATATTTAGCAACAAATTTAGTACAATGCATTTGCATCATCATTGTTTCTTACTGAAAATGATTTCTTTCCTGCCATATTCTTGTAAAAGTAATATTCATTATTTGTTTCTGGTGATGCTAGGAGTCGTTCGTGATTTGGCACTGATTTTGTGGCTTTGATAGAATTGCTTGAGCTGGCATTTGGTATGTGTTGACATTAAAGATTTGAATGATCTGTATTGCTCAGGGCAGGATAAATACAAATCTAGTTTTCATAAAGTCTATGCTACAGTGCTTGGGGATACTTAAAGTCATGATATGTAACAGTATTGCATTACTTAGCACTACGTGCATCTCTGCCTTTATACAGTTAATGTAAACCAGGGAGGTAAAACAATCATCTGTGTGAAAAATATTGATTATGTATTTTGTTTGATTAAGTGCATGCAGAGTCTTATTATGTTTGTGCTGTACCCACTCCAAAATGTAACTGTGTGGCAGTGCATGGCAAAGCGTTGTGACGCATTGACGTGCATTGTGGTACCCTGTGTTGCGATTAAATGTACACCTGTATCATTTTATCACAACACACACACCAACACAGTGCACAAACAATTTTTAACATAAGGCGCCATTTACAGTTTTGCATTACTTAACTTTACCGTTTTGCAAAAAGGCGCAATTTAAAATTTACAAATATTTGTTATTTATTACTCAATGACTCAATATACTAAAATATAACTTTACTTTAATTATAGGTAACTTTTATTTTTCTTTACTAGGAAAAACATATTTTTTCAAAACTGGAGCAGCCATGTACTGCAACCATTCAGCTTCTCTATTTCATTTTCAAATCTTAACTGAACAAACTGAAGACAGAAGCTGATTGGTTGTCATGAGCAACTGCTCCAGTTTCTGTCTGCTCAGGTTTTGATAAATCCCCCTCACTGTATATAATGTGATATTTGGGGAACTTAGCATGATGGTGAGCGCCTAATGACCAGTCTCAAAGCCGTTTTAACATAAAAAAGGACAGTCTTTTATTTCCCCCATAACACAAAAATAGCTTTCTTCAGTAAAAACAACATAAAGGTCCTCTTTCAGCAAACACAACATATTACAATGTCTCATTGACTCAAGGTTGTTGCATAAACTCCACGGGGTCTATTCACTAAGCTGCCGTAGGCAGCCGAGTGAATGACCGACCTAAAGCGAAGTAAGCCGAACGCAGTTCGGCTATTCACTTCAGACTGGTACGGCTGATTTCAGCTGTATATCGGTTGAAATCAGCCGTACATCGGGTGGCTTTGCGTGGCTTCGGGTCGGCCGAACATGCTCAGCAACGTCACCAACCTTGTGAAATCGTACAATCAACCAAAGTTTTCTAACCTGCTGGTTAGTCAAAAGTTGATCGATTGTACAGTATTTGCGGTTGTACACTGCCCATCAACCTTACCAATATCGGACGAAAACGCGATTGCATACGAAAATCGGCCGATATTTGTAAGGTGTATGGGCAGCTTAGCACACATTCCTCATGTATCACCAGCTTTCTCCCATGTATCACCAGCTTTCTCAGCCTCCTTGGCTGTCTTCCATGTACCTCCAGCACACACGCCAACTGGCTCCACTCTGACCCCTGAGTGGAGTCCTCCTGACTCCTCAACAGTGACTTATCTGTCTCCCAGCTGGAGCCCTGAACATTAGCCAGCACCCTTTCTTTAACCCCTTCATGACTGAGCTTGTTTTTCGTTTCTGTTCGTAAATGACTAACGCACTTTTGACATTTTTGCTGTGTGATTCTTCCACGTCAGTAATATACTTTCTTACAAAGTGCGCCCAGACATATAATATATTGTTCTTTAGAGGACAGATAGGGCTATATATTTATATCACACACGTGTACCTAACGCCTCACTTAGGACAAATAAAATATAAAAAAAGAAGAGGAACAAGCGTAAAGAAAACACTTTTTCCCCAGTTTTGATTTGTAGTATTTTTTACAAAAACAGCACAGCTAAAAAAAAACAATACAATAAATACATTCATTTATTTGTCCTTTTATTTGGAAAAACCTCACATCCCTAGGATTTTAGATTTTTTTCTGTACTACTCGGCCTAAAACTAAAACCTAACATTTTAATCTTTTTTTTCTAAAAGCTGAAGCTAAAAGTGGTCACCTGGCATACAATGTCACCGTCACGAAGTGTCACACTTAGTGACAGCGACATACTTTGAACATCGCTTTCATGAGGGGGGTAAAATAAATATATGAACCCCGTAGGGTAAAAAACAAATCCAATTTTTATTGTAAGGGGTTCATTTTTTTTTTACTTTTCAAAGTATTTTATTGGTTTTTAATTTGGGGAAGGACTAAAGGAGCGCTCAAGGAACAAGGAAGGGGGTTAATTTTTATATAAATATAAAAATTATTATTATTATTAAAAATTATATAAATTATAGTATAAAAATATATCATTTTAAATTGTAATATTTATTTTTAGTTGTTACATTTATGTTTTTCCACTTTTTAATTTTTTCCACTTTTTATAATTTTTTTTATTTATTTGATTATATCAAGCAGTCGTTGTGAATTAATCTCACTATTATTGCTTGATAAATTAATCAATTAATTTTTGGTTATTATTAGGCTGCTTCAAACTTCAGAACAGCCAATAATAACTTTAGTGACACTGATCCTGCAGGAGTTCAGGTTCAGCTGTTACTAAAGGTTTTCTGATCGTTCCAACAACGATCAGAAAACTGAAACATTCTTTCAGGAATAGAAACATTATGTCTCGTGTTATAGCAGTTGTCAGAATGCCAGCAGAGCCGCCTAATGCCGCTCTGCTTTCACTCTCAGACACCCGATTCCTGAAGGGGATCAGGTGTCTGAAAAATGTTAACTCTTTCATTAATGGATGCCTCTATACAGAGGCATCCATTAATGAATGGTAATCGCTGATTCTAAGCGGTTACCAGCCTTGTAGAACAGCAAATAACTGTGTACGCGACGAGTCATTTGGTCCCTTTGTGGCGGGACGTACAGTGTACGTCTCCCGTCACGAAGGGGTTAAACGCAAGCAAAATTGTATATTGCGTATATACGCGCCTCTATGCACGTATATATCAGCGTCTATGCGCGTATATGTGTGCACTATATGCAATCCCAGAATGCATCACTCGTAATGGAATTTTTAATGTGCTGTACACATGTACGTGCGTATACGCGCATATATATGCGTATATGCGCATAAACACGCATATGTGCGTGTAAATACACAGCAATGCGCTGCCCGGATGCATCTCTGTTCCATTCTGTTTTTGCACATATATACGCTACGCAAATATACGGCTCCATGCACAGCTATGTGTATGGAGCCATTTATTTGCATGTGTTGCATATGGTACAATACGCACATCAGTGTGAATGAGGCCTAAATCACAGGCCCAGGAATGGAGATTTCATCCCTCCCAATTCTCTTTTAACCCTTTCACTGCCGAGCCCTCCGGAATGCTTTTTACCTCAGCTGGCCACACTATTTTTGCACTTTTTCCCATTGTTTTGATTTTCTACTGATGAGTTGCTAGCGTTTTTGTAAAAGACCCTCCAAACCATATATTTTCTGAAAGCACAGGCCTGTAGAACAAAAAGATGAGGCTACTAATTTTGTAGGTCCTGCAAAAATTGTGCAAATGTTTGTCAAATTAATATTAAACCGATAAAAATACACAATTACATTAATGAAAGCACACTAAAATCAGTCAACAAAAAAAATTCAGACTAAATTTAAAAGATAAAACTGTATTGAGTAATAAATAACAAATATTTGTAAATTTTAAATTGCACCTTTTTGCGAAACGGTAAAAAAATGAAGTAACGCAAAACTGTAAATAGGCGTCTTAGAGGATTCCCATTCATTTAAAAATTGGTGATAGTAAAATATTTACCCCCCTGGCTGAGAGTCCTGGGTGACTATGATGCCACATTATACCGTGGTATTGCCACGCAATGCACAAATATACATACATATAACTGAACTGTGTATTTTTGTATCGAGCGTCTAGAGACGCCCGATCACTTGTATTAGCAGCTGTCACTGCCGTTGCCGGTCCCGAGATCCGCTGTGCCAGATGCGGCCGGGTCCCCGAATGCAGGATCCGCAGCTGAAAACGGATCCCGCAGCTGAAACGGATCCCGACAATTATGTCGAGATCCACTCAGCTGCCTGAGTGACAGCTGGCTCTGCCTATCTAGAGGCAGAGCCAGCTGTACCTGCCCCCTCCCCTGTCCGTTCCCCCAGTCAGCGCTGGAGGATCAGACAGGGGAGGGGGGAATCCAGTCCCTCCCCTGTCACGGCTCTCTGCAGTGACAGGATCGAGAAGTGAGCGAGTGCCGGTATGTGTTCGCTCACTTCGCGATCTACTGAGCCGACCTGTGACAGTCTCATTGTCAGAGGTCGGCAAGAACTATGAGGATGAGTGAAAATCACTCACTTCATAGTTCCCCTTTAAAGAATCATAAAAAAATAATAATAAAGAAGCATAAAAAAAGAAAACATTTTTTTAAGTCCCCGCCCCCCAACATACACATGCAGATATGCGTCGGGTGCGCCTACGTGCGAAAACGATGATTGCGCCTATTGTGCCGCATATGTTACAAGCATCGGAGTGAGAGCAATAATTTTAGAGCCATTAATCACTGATAACACAGTAAAAGCACAGTAAAATTAATTTGTAAGCCCTGTCATTGCAAGGAGAAGCTTCACAGACATTGATGCTTGCCCCACCCCCCACCACCGCCCGGAGAGGAAGAAAAGGGCATGAGGACAGAGCACATCACCACTTTAAGTCTCTTTTCTATCTTACACCGGTGACCTCCGCACTGCGTCACATTACTGACCTCTGCAGTCTGCGTTACATTACTGACCTCCGCAGTCTGCGTTACATTACTGACCTCAGAACTCTGCGTTTATTATTATCGCTTACTCCCTCCGCCCCTCTGCTTGGCCTGGCCGACCGCCCTGAAGAATCGGGACCCAAAGCAGACGCTGCACTGTAGTCAGGCAAATTAGGCGGCCGTCTCGGCCCACGCAGGGGCTTTGCAGCTGCCTAATTTGTGTGAGTACAGACCACCCAAGGCTGGTAGCGGCGGAAATATCCCAGAAGGAGAGGCCAGGTGAGTGCGTTATACCCCGGGAAGAGACGGGGGGCAGTGGACACATAGGCAGTGAGAGAGGAAAGGGGTGACATTACCAGCGCCTGTTTACAACACAGTTGCAATGTTCTCAAGGATTACTATGTTTATGCAAACACTAATAATAAATGTTATATTTCAGGGCAGATATTATTTTGCACAATCAATGCAGCTTCAGTCTTTTGTCTGTCTTTACACACCAGAGTGAAGGACAAGGCCAGGCTTCTGTCACATCTAATGTAACAAAAGCAGTTTTATCAAAGATTGTTCTTCTGTGTTTCAGTATCAGAAATTTGTCAGTGAACAGTCTGGATAAGATCCTTCATTTCTTCAGGACATATTAAATAAAAAGACAAAATGGAAGAGCCAGTTTCTGAAAAAAACATCTAGGACATGCATTGAGGCACACAGAGATTTGAGCCCGCAATTCCAACCTATTTATCTTGCTACCTGAGAGTGTAATAAGCATTAAGCTGAATCATTTTAATATAATTAGTTAAGGAGTGTCAGCTGTCTAAAAACCTTGCTTTATAACAAAACAAAGGCTGTATTATTACTGAGATTATGTTTCAGCAGATTTTATGTGTTCAAGAGAAACTGAACTCTGGAAGCTGTGCCCAAACAGGCAAGCACAGAGCAAAGCACTATTCACGAGTATTGCCAATGGTCTCCCAGAAGCTGATCTTTCTCCATTAGGTCCCGTTCACACCTTGTCAGCACTGAAATGCTCAAGACAAGAAACCCCATTTACTTCTATAGCCCCCATTCACACAAGCGTAGTGTCGCATGTAAAAAAAACACCTGTTGCTGGGAAAAAGTACATGAGCTTTTCGTAGGGGCAGATCAGCGAGATTTGTCCCCATAGACTCTATAGGAAATGCGCAACACAATTATTTTTTCATGCTTATTTCCTATTTACATCAATATGTCAGTCTGCTCACAAAAAGTGCAAAAACACGCTTTACAAAACGCACGCAATGTGCACTGAAATGCTGTCATCTAGGTGTGAATGAAGCCTAACTGACTTACAATGCCATGTTCTGCCCTGTGTTTCTGTGTGGGGGGGCCATTTTGGTGGAGACAGAGGCTTGCCTCCTTATGTCAGAACCTACAGCAAGGAGAACAGTGAGCAGCACAATAGTGACAGCAGAAAATCGAATTCCAAATCTCCTGACAGTAGCAGTCGGAGGCAGAAGTGCCATAGATCTCACACTGCAGGCATTAACCCTTTCGCTGCCAATGCCTTTTTTTTCCCCGCACACATGTTATAATCCACATTTTAGGCCTAAACATTACCTAACACCCCAAACATTATATACTTTCTGAAAACAAACACCCTGTAGAATAAAATAATGGCAGTTGCAATTTTTTATGTCACGTGATATTAGCACAACTCTTCGTGAAACCCAAAAATTTTGTAAAACATACACTTACGTTAATTTTAGTGCCTAAAAACACAATATAATGGCCATTTGTTTTGTAAAATATAAGGTTACAATGAGTAAATATCTTATGATCTTGGCTATATATAAATATGTAATCATAACACATACCATTACATGATGTGTGCAGGTGTTTACATGCAGCAGCTGTCACCTAATCATTAACTTGAATGGGTAACAGCTGCCGCTTGTAAACTCCAGATTAGGGATTCCTGCTGCAGGAAAATGCTAATTCCTGACGCAGTGATATCTAATCACCCCCAAACTTACAGGTGTGAATGGGGCCTTATTGTGTGCATATTAGTGTTTGTAATTTTGGTTGTGGGCGGTTGTGCATATTTCTGTTTGTGTGTATTTTTATGTGTGCGTATCTCTGTGTGTGGGATTTCTGAATTTGGGCAAGCAGCCCCCAAGGGAGAAATAAAAATATGTCCAGTGGCCCCGAGTGAATTGAGTTTGAGACCCCTGAAATAAGCTATTGGAGTGCACATCGCACTCCAGTAGCTTAATGCCCGGCTTCTGACAGCTGAGGGACCGGAAGTGATACAATCAATGTCGCTTCCGGTCTCATTCAGTAGGGAGGAGATCGGGGAGTTCACTGGTCCTCTTCCCCGCTTTCCGCTGACACCCCATATGCCAGTCCCAGGCCCACAGGAGGGGCAGCAGAGCCTGGGAAGCAAGGTGTGGGTGTCGGACGGGGGGGGGGGCATGCACTGCCCCGACCCCTGGAAGCGATCTGGCGGCAGCTCAGCTGCCAGAACCGCTTTCGGTGTACAGCCGACAGTGAAAAGCTATGAACAGTTATTGTGTCCCTCGCACTTTCATACACCATACAGGCCTCTGTTCTTTTTTGGTGCTTGAAGTGAACACGTGGATGGCACCGTGTCGTGATACAATCAATAAGCAGGAATCACCAGCACTCAAACAAATGCATGTAGTATGAACGTTCTTTATTCACTTCTTGTCATAATGCCAACGTTTCGCAGAGTCCCTTTCTCAGGGCGACATAATGAAGTCGCCCCCGAACCTCCTTACTCAGCTGAACTTTTAACACCTCCCAGGATCCTAAGGCTAGAATCCCTGGCCCTGTGACATAAAATAAAAAAGAAAGTAGTGTGTAGTATTAAAGTGACACTAAACTCAGAAGTTAAAGGATAAGTTCACCTTTTGCACCACTTTTGCAAAAATTAAAGACGCCGTATGAGGTGATTTATTGCAGTTTGAAGTCCAGCCGTCCTTCCCCATCTCTCTTAACTGAAACTCCGTCCCTCCGTACAAGCTCTGAGAGTTTGAAAATATGCAGAAGCCTGAGCTCTGCAGCTGTAATCGACTGATCACGATTGCAATGCTTTCCAGGCTTGAATGCAAATATTAAAGAAACACATAGTTTTTTTATATATGATTAATTATGCATTTCTTACATTTTTGCAAAAGTGGTGCAAAAAGTGAACTTATCCTTTAAATCTTAAAAATGCATTGAAGTACCATAACCATTAACAATAGTGTATCTTATTTGTGTATCACTCGGCAGTAGGTCCTCAAATCATCTCTGAATTGGTGCTGACACTGTCCTTCCTTCTGGAGGGTGGCTACTTTTGTTACCCATGGTCTCTGTGTGTGTTGTAAAGTAGCCACCACTCCAAGCTCACTCCTGTGATGGACTACAATCTCATGTTTAGTTTACTAATTTGTATTGAAGTTATAGTCTATCACGGGAGTGAGCTTTGTGCGGTGGCTACTTTACAACACACAGGGACTACGGGGCACAAAAGTAGCCACCCTCCAGAAGAAAGGACAATGTCAGCACCAATTCAGAGATGATGTGAGGATCTACAGCTGAGTGATGCACAAATAAGATACATTTTTGTTAATATTTAAAGGTACTTGAATGTATTTTTAAGATTTAACTCCTGATGTTTTGTGTTACTTTAATATGTGCTATCCTAATAAGGAAGTTTAATTTTTCTTTATGAGAGTAGTAATGTCACATAGAGGAAAATTTGTTTTCTGGGGCATGCAGAACACTCTGCTATGCCCGGGGTAAACTGATATCGTCCTTTGGACCACTATACCATATCATTAAAACTCATTGCGCTTGCCAGTGATGTGAACTGATACGTCCAGTAAACTCAGTCTTCGAGTGAACTAGGCAGATTTGCTGTGAGTTTTAATTCATCCATTCATCCACTCATCTCATGCAATGACAGTCAGATGACAGGGATTTTTAAAACAAAAGGGATGTCAGTGATTTTTTTAAGATAACAGGCAATACAATGTCATAGTTGACAATGTTTGACAATGATATTACTTGTAAACTGCAATACAGGAAGTTGCAAGTTTATACGGTAGATGGCCCCAATTTTGTTCGATTCCAGCAGCTTTGACCACCCATTGCCTTGAAAATGCCCAAGATACTAAATCTGCCACCCTCCCCCTTTCCCAAACCATAGCTGGAACATTCTTACACTTATTTTTACCATGCACACCTCTGATATATTCCCTTTACATTCCTGTGCAAAATACAACAAGACTTGTTTCATTTGTATATAGGAGGACAGAGCCCACTTTTAGGATTCCCAAAACATTGACCACATTTTGTTATTAAGCCACTTGTACTGCCCCTTTAAAGCTTTAATACAAGAGATCTTCTAGTATTTCTCTGTGTTCACCAAATGAGAAGCAGTATAAAATTAGAATCCAACAAATATTCAACTATTATTTATCCCAACAGGGCCAAAGAATAAACTTGTTTCAGTAATTACAGGTTTTGATAGATTTATGTTCCTGTGCAGTTTTCATATTGTTCTCACAGAACTGTATATAGATATATGTGGGAGCAGATTTACTCTTATCATTCTCTGTAAATATTATTGTATGTCATTAAAGTGACACTGAACTCAGGAGCTAAAACTTAAAAATGCATTCAAGTACCTTAATAATTATCAAAAGTGTAGCTTATTTGTGTATCACTCAGCTGTAGATCCTCAAATCATCTCTGAATTGGTGCTGACACTGTCCTTCCTTCTGGAGGGTGGCTACTTTTGTTACCCATGGTCTCTGTGTGTGTTGTAAAGTAGCCACCACTCCAAGCTCACTCCTGTGATGGACTACAATCTCATGTTTAGTTTACTAATTTGTATTGAAGTTATAGTCTATCACGGGAGTGAGCTTTGTGCGGTGGCTACTTTACAACACACAGGGACTACGGGGCACAAAAGTAGCCACCCTCCAGAAGAAAGGACAATGTCAGCACCAATTCAGAGATGATGTGAGGATCTACAGCTGAGTGATGTGGTCCCTGTGTGTGTTGTAAAGTAGTCACCACTCCAAACTCACTCCTGTGATGGACTCTCTCATATTTAGTTAGATCATTTGTATTGAGGTTAAGGTGGCCATACACTCTACAACCATCGCAAGACTTTAGTCTTGCGATGGTTGTAAAGGGATTAAAAAAACGTACGATCTGCCTATCTTGGACAGGCAGATCGCACTCTCGATCATCGCAAGCCCGCCCTCCTGAGGGGCGGGCTTCCGATGACCGCAATGCTGAACGGGCAGTGTGCGCGTGCGCACACCGGCCCGTTCAGCATTTATCTTCCGAGCACCGTTCTAACCAGCCGAGAATCGTACGATTCCCGGCTGGTTTTCGAACATGCTGGTTCGACAGAAGACGTGCGACCGTACAGTAGAAACGGTCGCACGTCTCCGTTCACACTGCTCGATTATCGTACGAAAACCCGATCGCATACGATTATCGTACGATAATCGTGCAGTGTATGGGCACCTTTATAGTCTATCATCGGAGCGAGCTTGGAGTGTTGGCTTCTTTAAAACATACGGGACCCATGGAGCCACCCTCCAGCAGGAAAGACAGTGTCAGCACCAATTTACAGATGATTTGAGGATCTACAGCCGAGGGATACACAAATAAGATACATTTTGATAATAGTTAAGGTACATTAATGCATTTTTAAGATTTAACCCTTAAGTTTAGTGTCACTTTAACCAAATAGCACAATCCAAAGGTAAAGGGAACAATAAAGAGAGAAGAGGTGATATGATAAACTGTAATTTGACGTTTTATGAAAGTATTTTGGATTATATTAAGCATTTGTGACTGTAAATATTCACTGAAATTAAACATTATTAATTAAACCTCAGCATACTGTATTTAGTGATCAATGCACTGATATCATTGCATTAGATTTTGTAGTCAAATGTATAGTATTTGACTCTTCTGAGTTACCTTTTTCCCGTAAAAACAGATGACTTCACTCTTAGCTGACAAGATAGACACCAACTGTTTGCATAGGAAGAGGTCCTGCTGCCTAGCTTCAATGACAGGAAAGGAACTACAGGAGACTAGATGCTGCAGGGGATGAACTGATTACAGCATTGAGACCAGCTCCCCCGTGAATGAGTTTGAACTGAAGTGAGCAGTATTGGAGTACAAAGTATAGAGGTTCCTTCCTAAGGCATGATGTAAGTTCTCTTTTATCGTTTAGACTGATGAGAGACCTGCAGGTTTAGTCCTCAGCTTCTTTACTTTAATGTGGTGTTCCTAGAATAGGATGTAAGGGAGAATTTGCCCAATGACAACACACAGTAATGAAGCATGATACGTTTCCAACTAGGAATCCATAAAAATTGAGTTTTCCTTTCCCCAATATTTTTGCAAAAATAAGGAGATTGCAGTGAAATTTCATCATTTTGGTGAAATGTATTATAGTCAAGGGGGAAGGAGAATAAATGGGGTTTTTAACCACTTGCTGACCAGGTGTTTACATCCCCTTCCTGGCCAGGCTATTTTTCAGTATTTAGCGTTGCAGTACTTTGACATTTATTCCATCATGCAATGCTGTACTGAAATGAATTTGATACCATTTTTTGGGGACAGATAGAGCTTTCTTATGGTGGTATTTAATCACCACTGCGGTTTTTATTTTTTACTATATTAAGGAAAAATTACTGAACATTTTGAAAAAGTTTTTTCCCCCATTATGTCAGGAAACAATTCTTATTACCCAATTTTTTGGTAAAATATAAAAGACGTGTTCACCTCGTGTAAGTAGACACCAAACATGTCAAGCTTTAAAATTGTGCGCACCCGCGAAATTGCAAAAAAACTGCCATACCCAAAATTGACCATAGGCGACCCTTTAAAAGCTTTTACCGTTCATCAGTTTAGTGTTATCAGTGATTGATGGCCCTAGAATTATTGCTCTCACTGCGAAATTCATAGTCATATGTAACATGTGCGGCAATCGTCGTTTTCACACGCATGTTTGCATGCTTGTATGAATGGGTGGGGACTTTTTTTAAAAAATTGTTTTTTTTCATGTGTAACTTTAATTTTTTTTTTGCAACTTTTATTTTTTTTTACTATTTTGTTTTCACTTAACTTTAATGCTATCACATAGGGGGCTAAGAAAATCCCCTATGTGATAGCAAAGAGGATGTGACAGGTCCTCTATATGGAGGAAGATTCTTTCCAGTGTCTGAAGCCGGAGAGTGACAGCATAATGTGGAAGTGATGTAATATACATCACTTCCACATCCTGACAGCGGAGAGGGGACCGGAGGAAGGTCGTGTAAAGTTCTCCCTCTGATCCCCTGTCACAGAGCCACTATGCTGGTTCCAGGCTCGCACCGGGCACAGCAGGGCTCAGGACCAGCGGGACAGGGGGCCGCGGAGGGGGGGACACACACGGACTGGCAGCTTATACAAGCGATCCGCCGGCTTTACAGCCGGCGGATCGCTTGTATGTTAACAGGCATCGCTGCCTGTTTTTAAATTCAGGCAGTTTCCCGCTCACACGCACGGTGCGCGTGAGTGGACGTGGCTGAGCAGACATTTAAAAACGCCCGCTCAGATCCAGGGAGCTCCCGGGCAGCCGTATTTCCACAACAGCTGGCCGGTTAAGGGGTGTAATGCATTTTTAATACATTTTAAAAGGCTCATAACTGTAAACATTCCCTTATTGGCCTCCTTAAGCTTTAACCACAAAGGGCATAGGGGATTCTTTTCTGTTAGAGCAGTGAAGTTGGAGAACTCCTTTTCACAAGCAGTGGTATAAGCAGAGAGTATTGAATCTTTCAAAACAGTTTAGATATTTTCCTCATAGAAGAGAACCGGGATTATGGGATACAGGTACTCTTAACGACTAGCACACACAGACACTCACACAAACATTCACACACACACACACACACACACTACATACACACTCACATATGTTGAACTTGATGGACCTGTGTCTTTATTCAACCTCAAATACTATGTAACTATGTATTGTTCTTCACTGATCAGCAATTTAACTGTATGTCACAGAATACTGCTCAACACACTAATAATATTATTTCAGATATTTCACTTAATATAAACTACTTCCTTTTTTTCAAACAAATGTTTCTGTGGCATACTGCATTTACTGTAACCGTGTTTCTGATTTTTGTTTGTTTCCAATACAGAGGTTTCTACCTAGTTGATATACACTGAGTGGCCAGTTTATTATGACCACCTGACGTTTGTAGGCAAATTAGCTATAATTTTGCGCTGAAGTTGCTAGAGGGCCAGACCATTATAAATAGGGAACCAGGTTGTTTACCACGACAGTAGAAGTGATTTTTTTCTGAAGATATGGGTAAACAACGCGATTTAACAGCCTTTGAACGTGGGATGATTGTTGGCGCTCGGAGCCATGGAGCGAGTATCAGCAAAACAGCAGAATTTGTTAAATGTTCAAGAGGGGCTCATTGTTAAAGTGTTTAAAGACTGGACTGCCAGCCGAAAATCTGGGTCTGAACATCCGAATTGTGGCCGTCAGCGACTAGTCTATGTTAGGGCAGAACGGAGAGTGGCAAGACTGGTACAAGACAACAGAAGGGCAACAGTGCAGTGTCAGATTCCTTGCATCACCTTTCAACATTTCCTGGAGTCACGAGGCGGCCCAACGAAGTCATCTCGTGGCCCAACTGATGGATTGGTCATAATAATTTGGCCACTCAGTGTATAGTGATAATCATTGCTATTGAAAGGCACACTATAATGGTTTTGGTTCATTTTTATTTTATTTCGTGTTTATAAGTTTTAAAATGATTCCCAGAGCACAAGTGGCTTTCTAAAGTGAGAGCACATCAGAAGCTGTCTCCTTTCAGACACACTGGTGGAAATTTAGCAAAACTGGAGCAGACAGAATCTAGAGCAGTTGCCCATGGCAAACAATCAGCATCTTTCTTCAGTTTGCTCAGGTGAGATTTGGAAATGAGACAGAGATGCTGATTGGTTGCAGTGCAAATCTGCCCCAGATTTTGTCTGCTCCAGTTTTGATCAATTACCCCCACTGACCCTGAATAGAACAAAGATAAACAACTAAATACAGTGTTGAAATACACATATAGCTGTTGTGTCATCCACCAAATCCTGAGATTTCCATAGTCCTGCCACATAATACAGATGGCTTGGTGGCTTGACTTATTCTACTATAGTTTAAGTGTATGTAAAGGCAAAACTTTTTTAGTTTTGGATACAGAAGGGAAGGGTTAGACACTCTGCCAAGCTTTTGCTGTAGTGGGATTCACCCATCTATTTTACCTGATAGCCATTGTAAGGGAAAATCTTAACTTTTAGAGTTGTCATGCAACCAAACTGTGAGGGGAAATCCTTCAACTTAAACAAATCTTCTGGTGACAGATGTATATGACAGGAATTCCCCTCACTCAGTTTTTTTCTAACTTCCTGTTGCGTCTCCATGACAGGAAGTGAAGGGCAAGCTCCCCAGCAGGACATAGACAGTAACAATTAACCTGATAGTGGTTTTAGCATTACCTTACTTCATACAAAAAAAAGCATTGGCTATACATTGACTTTGAGCAACATTGCCCCAACATAAACCTATCAGTGGATAGTAAAAGAGCAGCAACAGAGTGATGAGGTCATCTCTCCATTCTCCCTCCTGTCAGCACCTGATTGGCTCCAAGTATTGGCCCTTTCTCCCCCAGTCTATGTGCTCCCGCA
Source organism: Nanorana parkeri (assembly GCF_000935625.1). Classification (NCBI taxonomy): domain Eukaryota; kingdom Metazoa; phylum Chordata; class Amphibia; order Anura; family Dicroglossidae; genus Nanorana; species Nanorana parkeri. The sequence goes on along the minus strand of NW_017306640.1, from coordinate 290,684 downwards.
GTGGCGTAACAACCGGGGGTGCGGGGGGGTCACTTGCCCCGGGCGCAGGACTGAGGGGGAGCGCCGTCACGACCCCCGCTAAACGAAGCCATGGCTCCCTCTCCCTGACACGATCACCTGGCTGTCATCGGGCGGCCGCTCGCTCTTCCGAGGCCACTGCGGGCGGCCCTCTACA
>NW_017306640.1:286751-289734 GCF_000935625.1 Nanorana parkeri | reverse complement strand
AAAAAAAAGGTTCTGCCCCGGGCGCCCGTAACTCTGGTTACGCCACTGTGCTCATGTACAGGGGAATATAAGAGGCTGAAACCTTAAAGTCAAATTCAGGTATTTATACTAGTGGCAGTTAACATACATTGATCTGCCTGGAGTTCAGTTTTAACTTGTGTGAATCAATTCCAGCTTCACCTATTGAGCTGTGTAAACAACAATGGGTAGGGACAAACTGGAAAAGAAGTGAAAGGAGCCAAGTGCTTCCCATGCAGGTTAGATGTGGAAATACATACAATTAAACTACAATATTTCTTAATAACCTCAATAAAAATATATTTTTACCAAAATGCAAATTTCAAAAACGAAATAAAAAAAATGTCAGGCCGAAACCGAAATTTTTTTTATTTTAACTTTTTCAAATTGTTTTAAATATTTTATTTTTATTTACTTTTTAATTTTTTATATTTATTTTTATATATGTATTTATTTGTATTAAATATTTTTATTTTTTACTTTACAGGGAAATATTAGGGGTATAAACAGACCCCTGAGATTTTCCTTTTAAAATAGAAAAAGAGATTGGGGATACAGATTCCTCAATCTCTTTTTCTGCAGCCCCTGTTATAAATGAACAGGAATCCTCTATGAGTGTACCTGTTCATTCATAACATGAGAACATAGTGTGTTTACTATAACCACAATCATGAATGAACAGGAGGTGATGTAGAGCACTTCCCATTCATTCATAATTGAGGCTATAGTAACCATAGTATGTCCTCAAATATGTACAAACACTCAGTGATCACTGATCGCTGACTGTTTGCATTGGCTCTCCTTCCTGACAGCTTTCACAGGAGGCTGAGCAAGCGTTGCAGGGAGGAGAGCTCAGCCTCCTGTGATAGCGCGGGATGTCTCCGCCCACACACCCCTTTGCCGATCTGTCACAGGAGGCTGAGCAGTGTGGGAGGAGAGACGCCGGCCACTCACACCGCTCTCCTCCTACAGCGCTCGGCCGGCTGTCACAGTTTCTCTCCTCCCCGCTGGGACACAGAGGAGAGAATGGGATGGATGCACCACCGTATTGGCCAGAAAATGGCACTTTAGGCATTATGCCAAAAGTGCCATTTTCGACCGATATGTTTCAGCGGCCGATATATTGGTGCATCCCTAATATATTTTAAATATGTTTCAGTCCTGATCATAATAAAGAAAATGTACAAAACCACTATGCATTCAATTAAATTACATTGAAACAAAAACTTGTGTGATTTGTTTTTATTATTTTTTATAAATTTGTTTTGCTGTGACCTCTTCAGGATATTTCCCTTCACTTCATGTGCCAGAAACACAGGTAGTATAAAGAAATTTCTGCAAAGCTATGGGAAATCCCCTCCTGTTCTGGTGGCAATTGTTTTGGACTTTCTGCCACTTGCTGAACTAGTGACACTGGTTACCAGGACAAACAGAGAAGGTGAATCTCTTCTGCATGAACACAGACAGCAACAAAAACCTACTCCATCCATAACCAAAAAAAAAAGTTTTGGCTTTAGATGCACTTTAATCTAAAGTCTTTTTATATTTGGCAAACTGGCAATTACCAATACAATCAATCACTTTGAAATGTACTGCACCAAACATCAGAGATCAACAAATGAATGTCTTAAATTCCATTCATCAAATTTCCTTGGTGCTAATCAAAGTTACATTAACATTAGATTACATTTAGGTTAGATTACATCTAACCTGCATTGATTTGCAATTTTTTGACAATTACTAAGGGCCCATATACTTCTTTTTTAGTGCATTAACACGTGTTATGTTGCACATTAATGTGAATTATTGCTTAGGCAACCCACTGAAATGAATGGGCTGCAAATGCACCCAAACATGCTAAAAATAATACCGTATAATAACACAGCAGTGCACAACTGTAACAGGCGTGTTACCACAACATGGAGGTGTAACTCGGCCCCAAACACTTTACTAAAAGTTACCACTGTAATCTACAGCTAATACAACAATACTGTGAAAAAATTAAATAAAATGGAAACTGTTGAGTCATGTTTTCTATGAAACTATTGCATCAAAGGGTATATATTTACTTCAAATAACTGTGAAAGTCAGATTTTGTCTTTGAAGGTCTTTGCAAGCCACACATCAGAAACTTGGCTTTAGAATCAATCAACACCTTTGTGAAAAGTCAAAAACTAATTTTGTACACAGTGACCTTTATTATTGATGTGGGTTGCATATATAGCTGTCTTTTTGGCTTAATCGATGAAGCAGTGCAGAATGCAATGGTCATTTGAAAAGTGCAATTATTCCAATTTCCAATGTACTGAAGTTCTGAGAAAGATAAATTGTGATTGGTTGCTATGGATATTTGCACAGTACAGTTTGTGGTACTGAATAAACAAATATATATATTTAGCTGCATAAAACATGTTTAGAATTTGTTTGTATTAGCCAAATAACAAAAAAGTAGGATTAATGAGTGAAATAATATTCTATAATGGTAAAGCTGCCCTAGTATAAGGCGGTTTGAAAGCAAAGAAAGCAGCTAGCAGGTGTAAAGTGTAGGCACCTCGAAGTACCTGCACATACCTGCAGAAGATATCATTGCTCCCTGCTATGGCCAAATGCTGGACCCTTCTAAATGGCATTACCTTGAAGTGATAGAGTTTATCTTATTGGTTAAAGTGATAGAGGATATTTAATTGGGGGAAGGGAAAGTTTAATAAGTAGTTTAAATAATGTGAAGGAGGGTCCCCTACTATTCAATATTTAGAAAAGGTACAAAATTCCCCAAAAGGGAGATCCCACTATTCCTTCACACAGATATAAAATAGATATTTATAAAAAATATATATGTTTATTTATTTAAAGAAACACTAAAAAATATGTATAACCGAACATATCAAAATTTGTATAAAAAAACCCACACACCTGTATATGGCTGCATTCCGCTAATAACTTTTAAACAGTAGGTAGTGGAAAA
>NW_017306640.1:285580-286682 GCF_000935625.1 Nanorana parkeri | reverse complement strand
AATTGCATCCGGTCAAAGAGAAATGGGAGATTCAGGAGATATAGCTATATCTCGGCTTTGTACGTTAGTTATTGCCTTAACTGAATACCAGAATTCGATCTATAGGGTTTATTTCTCTTTTCCGAGTAGTAGCAAGAAAAAGGGGATCCGTGATGGAACAGAAAATCAGATGGTGTCTTTTTAAACCGGAACAGAATAATTTGGTATCTTTATTCCTTGCGTTGAGAATCCAAAAGGTTCAGAAGGAAGTTGCCGTCAATTATATAATGAGAAACATAGTAAACACTATGCAGGTTTCAGGAGATAGCATTATCTCGGCTTCTCTGTTCGTTTTGAATGTAAGCCTTCACTGAAACATAAAGTCTCCTTTTTCTCGTCCTTTCTCTATTGGAGACTCCAAACAGGTGAATTCTTGTTGATATACCAGGTTCAAATAACTTGTAAAAAATTCAGGCTAAACAAAAACGGAAAAGGTCTCAGCCGAAGCAGCTACATGAAGAGAAACTTCACTGAACGCCTATGACGCGTTTCACCCCCTCCCACACCAGGGCTTCATCAGAAGGGCGTTGTTCAGTGAAGTTTCTTTAGTTCTCTCCTCTAGATATATGAGTTCGTAATTGATTTAATTGATAACACATGAAACACATTTGAAGCACATCCTGTTTCTGGTTGTGTCCCCAGTGGGCACATTTCTTTCAACCGGAAAGATGTTTCGTGTTACGAATTATACTAAGAAGTTAGATATGTATCAAAAAAATATATAAAATACATTTATGATAGACGCTTGCAGACCATTCATTAATAACTAACCAAATTGGATATCAAATACATTAATGTTGTCGAGCAAAACATATAAAGTCCATGTATAGAGATGCATATATATTTGTTACACAATTTCTCTTTATGTGTCTTCTATCAGAGTGGCAAGGAGGATATCAAAATAAGGGGGGGAAAAACAAAGCACATAAGAACTCAGTCCATATGGCGCATATGTTTTGCTCGACAACATTAATGTATTTGATATCCAATGTGGCTCGTTATAAATGAATGGTCTGCAAGCGTCTATCATAAATGTATTTTATTTTGTTTGCCTATTTTTATA
>NW_017306640.1:267005-285411 GCF_000935625.1 Nanorana parkeri | reverse complement strand
AATGTTATATATATATATATATATATATATATATGTATTTTCCACTGCAATTACCACTGTAGCCTGAAAATTGAAGTGTTTATCTGCAGATTAAAGACTTTCATTTGTTTTATTGAATTCTCCAGCTTGCGTATGATAACTATATCATAGCTGACATGCAGGCTGGATGATTAGGAACCATTCTGGTTTCTGATTGTCAGTGGAGACCCCAGCTGTCATTGTGCAATGCATTCTTTCCAATAGGCCTAGTTTACATTAGTTTACACTAATGTGCTTTGCTAGTGTGTACTGGATGAAAGATGAGTGTGGATGAAACCAGGGCCGTCTTTAACGCGGGGCAAAGAGGGCGCTTGCCCCGGGCCCATTCATGGCTGTGGGGCCCAAAGTAGCTGCCCCTTGAGCCCGCAGAAACTTGCTGATCGGATCGCATAGTATAATACGTTATGGCAGCCGCATACGGCACTGCCATAACGTATTGTTGTCCTATGCGATCTGCACGATCGCATCCTAAAGGTGTAGCTCCTCCCCCGCCCGCGTAGCGCAGGGATCAGCAAGGTGTCCGTACCGCCGCGGTCGTACCGTAGAATTAGCACAGGAAAAAAAAAACGTCCTGCACGTGGGCAGGAAGGTACCAAAACATCACATTAGATAGGGGGGTTGGGACTGTGACGGACCCCCGTACTCAGGATGAGTATGTCCGCCGCTGTCTTCTTCCTTGCTGAGGAGATATTGGAACCTGAAGATCTGTAGCTCCCAGTTTCCCCAGTCACTAGCCAAGGCTTGAGTTAGGGTAAACAAACTCTGATTTATTGAGCAACTGCACAAACTTATATACAGCAAGTGATGAAATCAGAATATAATCCCATCACATCCCCCCTCCCCTCCCAGACCACCGGTCTGCTCAACACCACAGGTGTCCACCTGCTAACGAGCTCCAGACAGCCATAGCAGCAGGCTGGCCAGAATGTCATTGTTCTGAGCTCCCTCAGAGAACAATGGGAGATAACGAGGGATGGTGCTGATACTCTTTCCATAACCAGGTCACACTCCTCACCCCAGCGTCGGACCCCTATTCAGCCTTTGGCACCACCTGCTTGCTGCTACTGTGCTGATTCTGCACCAGCACAGTAGCAGCAAGCAGCTGGTGCCCAAGGCTGAATAATAGGGGCTCGACGCTGAGGTGGGGAGCCTTTGCAGAGGACAGCACTTCAGCGTCGGGCCCCTATGAATAATAGGGGCGCCTTGTTTGCCCTGTCGGAACAGCACATCACCTCGCTCGCAGTCAGGTAACGTTGTGAGCTCTCAGCCCTGCCGCTGTCAAACTGAGACTCTCAGTTTGACAGTGACAGGTCTGAGCGCTCATATGTTTCCTCGACCGTCTGTACGGTCCATCCACCCGGTCTTCTGGAGCTCTGCCCACCAGCCAATGAGAAGAGACCTCACCCCTCCCATCCACCACACGAGGATCTCCTAGCAATACATTATACAGCAATACAAAATAATATGAAGCTACATACTCTGTGCTGTTCTGGGTTGGCCCCCTAATGTCTCCATGATGGCCTGTACGGGCTCTCGGATGGGCTGTGTGGGCTCTCAGGTGGGCTTTGCGACTCTCAGGTGGGCTGCACGACACTCAGGAGGGCTGTGCGACACTCAGGAGGGCTGTGCAATTCTCAGGTGGGCTGTCTGGGCTATGGTGTCTTACCAGGGGGTGAGGCGGACAGCGTGGTGTCAGTTAGCCGGAGGAGGAGAAGGAAGAGGAGGAAGAATCACAGATGCGGCTGCCGAGGTCCTTGGTAAAGCAAGATCTCGGGCAGCCGCATCGGCCTGAAACCCGGATCTTCCTCTGAGCTGCGGGCACCTGTAAACAAGCACAGGCTGCCTGCACTTTAGAGGAAGATCCGATTTCAGGCAAGTACGGCTGAGGACCTCAGCAGCCACGTCTGTCAGAGAATTTAAAGTGCCGGTTGTCGGCATTGAGTGTCTTGTGTCCATGTGCTCACTGGCTGGACCGAGGGTCAGGTAAGTATACACTGAGTGGCCAGTGTATTATGACCACCTGACATTTGTAGGCAAATTAGCTATAATTAGCTATAATTTTGCGCTGAAGTTGCTAGAGGGCCAGACCATTATAAATAGGGAACCAGGTTGTTTACCACGACAGTAGAAGTGATTTTTTTCTGAAGATACGGGTAAACCACGCGATTTAACAGCCTTTGAACGTGGGATGATTGTTGGCGCTCGGAGCCATGGAGCGAGTATCAGCAAAACAGCAGAATTTGTTAAATGTTCAAGAGGGGCGCATTGTTAAAGTGTTTAAAGACTGGACTGTGAGCCGAAAATCTGGGTCTGAACGTGCGAATTGTGGCCGTCAGCGACTAGTCAATGTTAGGGCAGAACGGAGAGTGGCAAGACTGGTACAAGACAACAGAAGGGCAACAGTGCAGTGTCAGATTCCTCGCATCACCTTTCAACATCTCGTGGAGTCACGAGGCGGCCCAACGAAGTCATCGCGTGGAGTCATCTCGTGGCCCAACGAAGTACTGATGGGGTGGTCATAATAATCTGGCTACTCAGTGTATATTATGTTTTCTGGCTCCTAGAGAAAACCTAGCTGTTAACCCTTGCAGTGTGGGGGTTGCAAAGGTTAACTTTTTAAATAACTTCTTCTTTAAAGTGTATTTTCCCTTTTGCAGTCAAATTGGGATAACACCTATTTTCTATGTGTTACATGTTCCCATTTAAATAGCATAACTTAAAAAATTAATAAATAAACACAATTCAATAAAAGAGGCTTATGTATTCTTTCTTGCATCTTAGTGTGCTTTGTGTATTTCTTTCAGATCTGTGCAGTGATACAGTGTAAAACATTGCCTCTGTGCAGGGCTGTCCTGTAACAAAGACCAGTCCCTGCTGTTCTTCCTCCTTGTGCAGGGTGACTGGTCTTGTATCCGCCCCTCCTATAGTTTTCTGTGGGCAGCCTGCAGTGGGTGGAGCTTTCTGGGTTCATCCCACAGTTCTGCTTTCTGCACAGGCTGTGTTATTCATGTTCATTATTTATGTCACCCATATTTTTACAAGGTAATAACTGATTTTGCAAAGGAATTTGGTGCACACAAAGTGGATTTATATCATCTGTGGCTATTGAGGAATTAACGTAAATAAAAGTTTGTGTGCCTGGCGTTCATCATTTTAGTTTAACACAAAACAGATGACATAGTAAAGATTTATAATTTAGGTTATTTAATCATGTAAAATAGTTTCTTCTTTTTTTCTGCGGTGGTTGTTCGTCGCAGCGATGGGACGGCGGCCGTCTATTTTTTTAATTATTATTATTTTTATTTCTTTTTTATTGTTTTATTTTTTATTCCATCGAGTTGTTGTCGTCGTGGACAACTCTGGACGTTGTGTTTGACCCTGGATTACAGCGGTGGGAAATTTTTAGGTTTAAAAAAAAAGACTTGTCAAAAACATGTCTTTTGTTTTTTTTCCAAATAAAGGATTTTTTCAAAAGTCTGGACTTTTTATTTACAATTTTTTTTAAATATCCCTTACTCATTCACAAGGGGGGGGGCAGCATCTGAATAAGCCCCCTGCCCGCACCCCCACAACCAACTCCTCAGAGCTCGTGTGGAAGAGGCTCTTGTCCCCATCGGCACAGGGACAAGGTGCTTTTCCAGGGGCGAACCTGGAAAGCACCCTCCCAGTGCCAAGAGCATGTGGCCTGGTATGGAGGGGGGTGGGCGCTCACTTGTCCTCCCCCTTTCCGGCCCTGCCAGGCCTTTGCTCAGATCAAGGGTCTGGTAGGAATTTTGAGGAACCCCAACCCCCAAAAATCCTACCAGACCTTAAGGGTCTGGTATGAATTTTGAGGGGAACCCCACGCTTTAAAAAAAAAAAAAAAAAAAACATTGGTCCCTCCTAACATTCCTACCAGACCTATAGGTTCTGGTATTGTTTGGGAGTGGGAACTGCACGCTTAAAAAAAAAAAAGGTTCTATACATTGTACAGATGTGCCACTTTACAGGCAGGTTAAGGGGACCCCCCACAGGCATGATATTAAAAGGAAAATTTTATTTTATTGTTACCCTTTAAGTGATGTTAAAATCACTGCTCCTTTAAAAACGGTATTTTGTAAAAGGTATTTTTTCTGGGTTAGCGCCCTGGTGTCTCCAGCATCTCAGCAGAGCTGTGCGGGGTTTAAGGGGGGGCTGTGCAGGGTCTCCGGAGGCTGATCAGGTTCCCAGGGGGCCAGTGTGGGCTCTTAGGTGGTCAGTGAAGGCTCCAGGTTGTCAGTTCAGTCTCCAGGTGGTCAGTGTGGGCTCGGGGTGGTCAGTGCGGGCTCTAGATGGTCAGTGTAGGCTCCCGGTTGTCAGTGTGGGCTCTCAGGTGGTCAGTGTGGGATCCAGGTAGTCAGTGAGGGCTCCAGGTAGACATGATGGGCTCTCAGATAGTCAGTGCATACTCCAGGTGGTAAGTGTGGGCTCCAGGTGGTCAGTTCAGGCCCCAGGAGGTCAGTATGTGCTCTCAGGTGGTTGTGCGGGCCCCAGGTGGTCAGTATGGGCTGTCAGGTGGTCAGTGCGGGCTCCAGGCGGTCAGTGCGGGCCCCAGGTGGTCAGTATGGGCTCTCAGGTGGTCAGTGAGGGCTCCAGGTGGTCAGTGAGGGCTCTCAGGTGGACATTATGGGCTCTCAGATGGTCAGTGCAGGCTCTAGGTAGTCAGTGTGGGCTTCAAGTGGTCAGTGGGGGACCCAGGTGGTCAGTGAGGGCCCTAAATGGTCAGTTTGGGCTCTCAGGTGATCAGTACGGGCCAAGGTGGCCAGTAGGGGCTCTCAGGTAATCAGTGCGGGCTCTGGGTGGGCAGTGTGGGCTCCAGGTGGTCAGTGCAGGCTTCAGGTGGTCAGTGCAGGCTCCAGGTGGTCAGTGCAGGCTTCAGGTGGTCAGTGCAGGCTTCAGGTGGTCAGTGCAGGCTCCAGGTGGTCAGTGCAGGCTCCAGGTGGTCAGTGCAGGCTCCAGGTGGTCAGTGCAGGCTCCAGGTGGTCAGTGCAGGCTCCAGGTGGTCAGTGCAGACTCTCACGAGGCCAAGGGTATGCAGGTGCAGCTCAATGCTCAGACGGCTGCTCGCTCATTCACTAGGGCCCAGAGAGACCCCAGCGAGCAGCCCTTTGATATGCCTGAATAGAGAGCCGCGGCTGCCTGATTCGGGTCAGGCTGGCGGATTTGGGTTTGGCTGGGCCTATTTACAGGAGCAGGCCTGGAGTGGGAATTCCACCCGCCCCTATGTTAATCCAGCCCTTGGGTAGCATGGTACCCCAATACTATAGCTACTGTTATACCTTCCTAATTTACTATTGTAGTGACTGTAGTGAAGTTATTGAAGACACTTTAGCAATTTGCTTCTAATGGAAGCAGTCACTTCCATGCTATCTCAGTGGCATTAAAACTAAAACCTTTATGAGTCACTGATGTATAAGTGATATGTAGCACACGGGCAGTCAGGTAATACCTAACCACACCACCAAGTGTTTTGCTTCAGTGCTGCAATTCTGCTTTAAACATTCAGTGCATGGAAGGTCAGTAGCACATTGTTGGACTTTTGAGCTGGCTGTGTCTGGGTAACCTTTCCCCAGCAAAATACCCCCCTTTGGTAGCAAAATGGGGATCTATGCTTGGGGGGGTTTGTAAAGCTGACCATACACCTATAGATTTTCTGCAGATTTTCTATGGTCAGAGGGAAAAAGTGCAACAGATTCCTCCATCTACACTAAACTGTGTGGATGGAGGAATCTCCCGCTGGGCCAAGCTTCAGTATGTAGCTAGTCGGCCCCGCTGGCTCTCAAAACACCTGAACAGTGCCTGCATCCAATCAGATTGTTCAGGTATTTTGACAGCCAGCGGGGCCAACTAGCAAGATACTGAAGCTTGGCCCAGTGGGAGATTCCTCTATCCACACAGTTTAGCGTAGATGGAGGAATCTGTTGTACTTTTTCCATCTGACCATAGAAAATCTGCAGAACATCTATAGGTGTATGGCCAGCTTTAGGGTAGGAGAAGATGTTTGCTTGGAGGAGGAATTTTTGCCTGTAAATAGTTACAATTTGCCATTTGTTACCGTCATATTGTTACAGTTGCCATTTGTTGTCTGCATATTGTCAGAATTGCCCATTTGATGTCTGTATATTGTAACAATTGCTTGCTTGTTACCTACATATTGTCACGATTGCCCATTTGTTGCCTGAATATTTTAAAGATTGCCCCTTTGTTGGCTATATATTGTCAGGATTGCTCGCGTGTTGCCTCGCATTTTGTCACGATTGACCGCTTGTTGCCTGCATATTGTTATATTTTCCCATTAGTTGCCCCCAAAATTGGCAATTTTCTGACTGTTTGTTGCCTGTGTATTGATTGTTCATTAGTAGCTCACGTATTGTCAGCATTTTGTTGGCCACATATATACTAGCAGGGCTATTCACAAAAGTGTGAAAGGTTTGGAGAAGGCAGGAGAAGTGAACAATCTAGGCCAAAATAGCCGATTTGGAAAAATTCTCCAATTCAGCTCACCTTCCAGTTCAGCTATGTTGTCCTAGATTGTTCACTTCTCCTGCCTTCCCCAAACTCTTCACCCTTTAGTGAATGGCCCTGTAGGTATGCCACTGCTCACTAGTAGTATGTAAGGAAGTTAGAAAGAAACATTAAGAGCAAGTAGCACAGTGAATAAACTTCGATTTAACAATAGCAGTCACTGGACTGAAATAAATGAACTGTAGAGAAAAACAGCTCAGTGACATCATAGGTAGAGACTAAATCAATCCCAGCACAGCAAGTGAAAGTCTTAAACTTTTATGGTGGCCATGGTTATTGAGGAGATTGATTAAATATTTATCATTTTGCTGGCAACAAACAACATGAATCTAGGTTAATTTTCTTATACAGAAGAAACTACAGGCAATAATACAAATTAAAACTCAGATTGGAAGTGAAAATATATAATGTTGGGGGGTTTTAAGTAATTTTCAGGCCTAAAATGTGGAATATAACATGGGTACAAAAAATGAAAAAAAGGCCTCAGTCATGAAGGGGTTAAAATATATACTATATATACAGGGCTTGAAAAATTTTAGGGTGTCAAAAATGTCACCAGTCAGCATGACCAGTCTATAGCCTTGCAATTTATGTTAACATTTTTTGGGGACAGATAGAGCTTTCTTTTGGTGGTATATAAAATCACCACAAGGGTTATTTTTTTACTATGTAATGAAAAAAGTACCGTAAATTTCGAATAAAAAAAGGTTTCCCTACGTTATGTTATAAGACATCTACCCATATTTTTGGTAAAACATAAAAGACAGGGTCACGTCGGGAAAATAGACACCAACCATGTCAAGCCTTAAAATTGCGTGTGCCGCGAAATCGCAATAAATGACCACACTGAAATTGGCCATAGGCGACGCTTAAACCGCTTTTACCGCTCATCAGTTTAGTGTTATCAGTAATTAATGGCCCTAAAATTATTACTCACACTCCGACTTTCGCGTTTATATGTAACATGTGCGGCACAAATTGTTGTTTTCGCGCGTAGGCGCACCCGACGCATATCTGCATGTGTACGTGCAGATATGCAGAATTATTTTTATGATTCTTTAATTTTTGTATTACTTTTTTTTTTTACAAAAATTGCTACCAGTGGGGGGGGGGGGGGCTAAGAAGCCCCCTATGTGATAGCCAATTTAAATGACAGGACCTCTTTATGAAGACATCAGGGCTCTCCAAGACCCCTAATGTCACCTAGGGACCCCCAGAGAGATCTACTTCATCAGCTTTTGTAGCTGGAAAGTGATGTAATATACTGTACATAACTTCCAGGACTGGAGAGTAGATCACAGGGAGATCGTGTACTGATCTCCCTTTGATCTCCTGTCACAGATGAAGATAGTGCTAGGTCTTATTTTCGGGGAAACACGGTATATATATATATATATAATTTATTTAGCATAAAAAGGTAAGTAAAGGTTAATTCACACTGATCTGTTTATTTTGGGTATTTATCCTGGATTAAACATCTTTTTCCAGAGCATCCTGAGATCCCCAAAACCAAATGTGCTCTAATATGCAAGCAGAGACTATATTTCTCGTGTGGTCTCACTCTTTCCCAGCTCCTCCTTTCCCCCTACTCCTTTCAATTGGTTACTACTAGGGATGCACCAATACTGTTTTTTTGGTATCTAGTACGAGTACCGATGATTATCTTTTGGTACTCGCCAATAGCGAGTACCGATACCAGTACTTCTGCTAGCATGGAGCTGGCTTCCTGGGCAATCAGGAAGTCGTGCGGTGTGTCACTACCCACAGCCTGGCTTCTTGATTCCCGGCTCCATGTTCCCCCGCGGCACTACCGGTCAGAGGAAATCTCCCTCTGACCAGAAGTTCCAGTATCTGGGGATACGTATCAGAGCATTTGGACGAGTACGAGTACTCGCCCAAATACTCGGTATCAGCACCGATACCAATACTAGTAACGGTATCGTTGCATACCTAGTTACCACATTGGAAGTGTTATGTTAATGGCCAATAGGTGGGTGCTGGAAGAGGTGGGCCAGAGTTCCCACATGCTAGTTCTGTTTACTATTTTTGTATTACTGTGCCCCAGGGTTTTGGGATCCTGAAGCACTTTGGAAATTGTATTTATTTACAGTATTTATTATTTGTATTTATATAGTGGAGACAATTTACGCAGCACTTTACATTCACATCAGTCCCTGCCCTCAAGGAGCTTACAATCTAAGGAAATAAACCACAATTGCCTACAGACACCTAAAGGTGGTCCACAGGTTACAGAGTCCAATGTTGACTTTAAGGTATATTTTACAATATTGTCTTGTTGAAATATTCAATTCATTTTAAACACTTCTGTTTCAATTATTCAGTTGGAATTCACCTATACATTTCTGATCCCTGGTATCTGTTTGGTAAAGTTGCCTAATCAAAGTGGTATTAAACCCTCAATCTTTTTTTCAGTAATGAACCCAGATTAACAAATATACTGCACATTGCCCAGCAATGTATTTCTTTACATTTTTGCCCAAACACTAACAGTTATTGTTTCCAAACAGCTCAGTACAAGATCACAAGGGACAGCACAGTCTCCAGAAGCTGTCCATCTGCTAGCATGGAGGAGGGAGTAAGGAAGAAGGAGAAGCAGGGGGAAGAGGAAGAGGAAGGTTGGGTTCACAGGACCCTGCAAGGGAAAGGAGTCATCCTAAAACAGGATATTAGGGCCAGTGTTCAGGGGACAAGCTGATTCTGCGGGAAACAAACACTTTTAAACATCAAAAGGCAGCATCCACTGAAGGTGGTTTAATCAGCATTTAAATAGGTTAAAAAGATATTGGGGGAAATTTATCAAAACTGGAGCAGACAAAATCTTTAGCAGCAGTGCATGGCAACCAATCAGCTTCTCTCTTCAGTTTTTTCAGTTACGTTTTGAAAATGAAAGAGAGAAGCTGATTAGTTGTCATGCACAGCTGCTCCAGATTTTGTCTGCTCCAGTTTTGATAAATTCCCTTCATTGACTTTAATATCACTTTAAGCACTGGGCTATATACCTACAAAGCGCTTACAATTGTTGACTCTATAACTATGTTAGTTTTTTTTCCGGGTATTTAAATATCTTATTGTTATACTTTGATGTTAAATACTTGATGTTAAAGGAGAGCTTTTCTTTGATGGTACACAAGCCTATTCTCCTAGTCCAATCAAGAACAAGGGAGGAGGGCTGAGCATTTATGATCTTCTTTCCTCTGTCACTCTGTTCTCTCCTTCTAAGAGCCTATGTTCCTTGTTAGCTAATGAGCACTGCAGCACAGCTAATTAGTTACTTGTGCTGCTTCTCCCTTTCCAAGTTGAGCTCTACAGTACAAGGAATTGCATGAAGCTGATACCAAGTGAAATTCAGATACTTACACTAGTTGCTTTTAAAACTACGCTCATGAGGTGATTTATAAAGCGGTCACACAGCGAACAGCTATGCTAATGAGATTTGCAGAACAGTATGGCCACCAACTGGAACCAAGGAGAATAAGATTTTTTGCTATGCTCCTCAGCTCCACCTAGTGGCCATAATGTGCGTACGAATGTGCATGATGTACAAAACTTGTTCACATAACTGTTCGCTGTGCAATGCTTTATCAATGACACCCCTTAACCTTAAAAAAAAGTTAGATTTATTACTTACCTTCCCACCATCATCTCCCTGCTGTGAAAATTGACAGCATCCAAAATCTTGTAAAAAGATGCTCTTGCAATATACCACAAGATTTGGATGTTCTGCATTCCTCAGGAATCTCCTTGGAAGGATGCTGACATCACACCCAGTGATTAGAAAACAGGAGGAAGACAGGTATAAAATCAAACTTTTTTTTTTTTTTTTTTTTACAGGTACCTTTTGCACATACCTTCAGCAGGCAATTTTTACATGGGGAGGTGGAACACACATTAACCACTTGCTGCCCGGAGCAATTTGCGCACACATGATAAAATCTGAATTTTTGGCTGGAAAACAGCTTCAGACCCCCCAAACAATGATATATTTTCTGAAAGCAGAGGCCCTGTAGAATAAAAAGAGGCTAGTTGCAATGTTTTATGTTGCACAGTATTTGCACAAATGTTTATCAAACAAGTATTTTTAGGATAAAATACACTAAAATGACGTTCAGTTCACAGAAACAGAATATGATACTCAATTTTTTGGTAAAATATAAAAGACGGGGTCACACCGGGTAAATAGATACCAAACATATCAATCCTTAAAATTGCGTGCGTCCGTGAAACCGCAAAAAACTACAATAACCAAAATTTCCCATAGGCGGCGCTGTAAACGCTTTTAGTGCTCATTAGTTTAGTGCTAACAGTGATTGATGGGCCTATAATTATTGCTCTCATTCTGATGCTCGCGACAATATGTAACATTTGTGGTGCAATTTTCAGTTTTGCGCGTAGGCGCATCTGACGTGTGTTTGCGTTGTATGTGCGTGCACGTGGGGGCGGGGGACTTTACATTTTTTTTGCATTTTTTATTTTTTTTGATCTGTTACTTCAATTTTTACAATGTATTTTTTTTTTACATTCAACTTTATCGCTATTACATAGGGTGTGGGGAGCTGGGCACTACCATGGGGAACATGTACCAATACAAAAATAAATGTAAAAAAAAACCTTTTGTAGAGAGGGTCCTCCTTTTTATGTAACATCAAGGGTGACATGGCAAAAACACCAATTCTTTCAATTACATATGCTTGAGATGTAGTATAAAGGAAGAGTACAATTTTGATCACATATTTAGCATGTGGAATAGATTTTTTTTATTTTTACATTATTGCTTGGCTTAAACATCAGAAGCACTTTAATCTGATTCATTATAACTTGAAAAATATAGCTTTTTCTATCCAGCGGTAATAGTCCTAAATTGACTGGTAGGAGTAGCAGCTATAACAGATCTAAAAGCTATAGAAAACTGTACTCTTTACAAAAAATGAAACTTAAAGGAGAACTATGAGGTCAGTGTTTTTCCCCATAGTTCTCCTAAAGGTAACGGGAGGACACAAACTAGCGTCCTCCCGTCACCACAGCTCGCGGTATACTGAGACGCCGCACCTGGGACGGATCCCGACATTACTGTCGAGATCCACCCAGCTGCGGGATTGACAGCTGGCTCTGCCTATCTAGAGGCAGAGCCAGCTGTGCCCGCCCCCTCTCCCGTCCGTTACAGGGAGCCGTGAGTGACAGTCGCAGCTGTCTGCTGAGAAAGATCGAGAAGTGAGCGAGCGGCGCTATGTGTTCGCTCACTTCCCGATCTATTGAGCCGACTTGTGACAGTTTCATTGTCACAGGTCGGCTAGAACTATGAGGCTGAGTGATTTTCACTCGCCTCATAGTTCTCCTTTAACTCCTTAACTTTGTAGAAATTAGCCAGTGGCACAACAGTCTGATAGTATCATTTGTGAACTTCTTTTTTCCCAATACCACTACGTTGTATAAAAAGTTCAATAAAATGTCAAAACCGAGGGCACTAAAACACTTCCCCTATACCCAATTATTTCCAAAACATAGTCTTCAATATGCGCCTTTGTAGAAATTGATTAGTGTCAGGACACTGTGCAAGCACATGAATACACAGTAAATTGAAAAAGCTCTGCAGTGCAGACCTTTCTTTTGACAGTGTTGTATTGGTGTGCAGCCTTTGCCTGCAGCATATCAATCTTGGTAAAAGTAAAAGCCATGTAGGTAACAAATACATGAGAAAACGCATGACCACAGAGCTTGGTGGGAGCAGCACCTCAGTGAGGCAAGTTGGCAGCAAAAAGCACATCTTCCTCATTCCCCAGGGGTGCATAGCAGTCATGTTTGTTTAAAGTGCGGCTAATGCACCATTTACCTCCTCCTGAAGGTGCATGGTAGTCACTTTATTTTAGAGTGCTGCTAACACACCCTTGTTTCCCCCTCCTCCACTGGGGTGCAGCCATTTTAATTTGGGGGCTGCTAATACACCCTTTTACTCTTCCTTCTCAAGGACTTAGAGCAGCAATTTTTTAGGATGAGAACTAAGGTATCCTTCTCTTCCTCTGCTAATCCCACCATAGGAAGAGCGTTGGGGTGCTGATGCGATAAGGAGGGCTCATTGATGCACATGGGGAGAGAAGGCTGCCCTGTGTAGTGCGATCCAATAGAAGAGCTACCGTAGCTCAAATTGCTAAAAAAATGAATGCTATTTCTGATACAAAGGTGTCTGAACTCACAGTGCTTCAGTTTGTTGTGTATGGGGCTGTGTAGCTACAGACCAGTCAGGGTGCCCATGCTGACCTGTGTCCACCACAAAAAAGGCCTACAATGAGCACGTAAGCATCATAACTGGCCAACAGGGCAATGGAAGGTGGCTTGGTCTGGTGAATTACGTTTTAATTTACATTGTGTGTGTGTGTGTGTTTTTTTTACATGGGGAAGAGGTGGCACCAGGATAAGAAGGAAACCTTGGGTCTTGCCATTCATGTGGATGTGGATTTTTTACACTAAACATTGTTGCTGACCCCTTCATGGAAATGGAAGTCACTGATGGCAGTGGCCTCTTTCAGTAGGATAATGCACTCTGCAAAAATGGTTCAAGAATGGTTTAAGGTGTTGACAATCCATTTGAGCATCTGTGGGATGTGCTGGAAAAGAAGCCTGATCAATGGAGGCCACAACTTACAGGGCTGCTACTGACGGCAAGACACCACATACCACAGCATGTCCATGCCTCGAGCATCTGTGGGAGGTGCTGGAAAAACAAGTCTGATCCATGGAGGCCGCAACTTACAGGACTACTACTGACAGCTAGGGACCACATACCACAGCATGTCCATGCCTCTAACATCTCTGGAAGGTGCCGGAAAAACCTCCTTCAGTTCCCTCCTCTGCTAATTGACAGCAGGCGGCTGCAATAGCCAACCTACTATTGTCTATTGCAAATTGAAATAGCCACTAACAGGCTGACTATTGCTCCCAGCCACTGCCTGCTGTGTTTACATTCAGCTGCCTCAGTAGGCAGCAGTCATTCCCCAGCTGAAAAGAAGGACTAGTATTGTCTAGTATTTTTCTCCTAGCGCAACCAATTTGTCTGAAATACTGTCATTCCCCAGCTAAAGCTCTTGAAGTGGAAAGGTGACACTAGGGATCTAACAGACCGCTAATGTCACCTTAAAGAGAACCTGTCCTCTCCAATGTGCTACCATTCAGGGGGCTTGTGAGTAAAAAAAAAAGTTAAATAAAATAAAAAATACCCCCAAAAAAGTAAAGCCCCTCTCCTCCACAAACGCACGCATACTAACGGAAACACAAGTCGGGTGCAACTACGTACGAAAACGACAATTGCCCTACACATGTCAGGTATCGCCGCGTGCACCAATTAAAACTGTAATTGAAAAATACAACTGCCATTTAAAATAAAGTTTTGTTAGTAAAAAAACAACAAAAAACTGCCTCCTAACTTTTTTTTAGCTGGCTCCTAGATTCAAAGCAAATTTGTCAAGCCCTGCTCTAAAATATTGCAGTGACTATGTGCACAGTATTTAAATGCATCCACTAGGCCGCATGTCGAACAGAAGATACCCTCACCAGCGTTAAATAAAGAAACACATCAACATAAGTGTGTGTTTATTTCATTTAAAAACGTCCCCTAAAATATTGCAGGGACTATATGCAGAGTATTAAAAGGTAATTTTTTCAACAGGACCCACACCGTTGGTGGGCATTGACATGGTTATTTAACCCCTTTCAGTGTTTACCTACATTATCACCCACTCCTGCGCCACTCTCTCTACTTGTATTGTCAGTGGGAGATCATTACATTTGACAGTACCGCCTTAATTTCAGTGACGGGTGTGGGAATGCAGAAAGTGTCCCAAAACCTGCCACACTGCAAGGGGGCCAACAGGTGGCAGACCCAGCCCAGCACGCAACAGGCAGCACAAAAATAGATGGCTGGTCACTGTTGGGCACCACGGTGTTTTTTTACTACATAGTTCTATACTCTGCATACTTAGCTGTATGTTATGTGCTCCACGATGTACATTGTGTACGTTCAGTACTTCACACAGCTCCACTTGCACACTGTGCTGTATGTTCTGTACTCCATATCTATGTTGTGTATGCCACACCACTGTCCTCTTTACACTGTGCTGTACCATTGCATACTGCTCCACTCTATAAACTTCAATACATTCTACACACTGTGCTACATATTCTGTACACTGCAACATTGTATGCCCTGTCTGTTGTTCCTCCTCTGGCTACAGCTGCAGTTTTCATGCAGTGTCTTGCATGCATTTTATCATTACCATTTATCCCTGCCAAAGGTGAGTTTTGCTGCAAAAGCATCAGTGATGCTCCAAAATGCAGAGCTGTAATTGCAGACTCATTCGGCAAACATGATAGATAGAGAATAGAAACAGTAGATAGATAGATAATATTAACCACTTGCTGACCAGGGTGTTTATACCCCCTTCCTGGCCAGGCCATTTTTCAGTGTTCAGCGCTGCAGTACTTTGACTGACATTTATTCCGTCATGCAACGCTGTACTGAAATGAATTTTATACCATTTTTTTGTAGACAGATAGAGCTTTCTTTTGGTGGTATTTATTCACCACTGCGGTTTTTATGTTTTACTATATAACAAAAAAAGTACCGTAAATTTTGAAAAAAAAACCTGTTCTCCCTACGTTATGTTATAAAACATTTATTATTACCCAAGTTTTGGGTGAAATATAAAAGATCGGGTCACGTCGGGTAAATAGACACTAAACATGTCAAGCTTTAAAATTGCGCGCACCGGCTAAATCACAAAAAACTACCATACCCAAAATTGACCATAGCCGACGCTTTAAAAGCGTTTACCGCTCATCAGTTTAGTGTGATCAGTGATTAATGGCCCTAAAATTATTGCTCTCACTGCAACGTTCATGGCGATATGTAACATGTGCGGCGCAATGGATGTAATCGTCGTTTTCGCACATAGGCGGACTCGACGTATGTTTGCGTGTGCATGTGGGGGCAGGGGACTTAAATTTTTTTTTCTTGCTTTGATATGTGACTTTTAATTTTTTTTGTAACTTTCATTTTTTTAAACCTTTTTTTTTCCCACTTAACTTCATTGCTTTTACATAGGGAGCAAACAAGCTTCCTATGTGATAGCCAATTTGCAGTGACAGGTCCTCTTTATGGAGACATCAGGGGTCTTTAAGAGACCTGCTAAGAGACCTGCTTCACCAGCTTCTCTCCGGTTTCTGTACCGGAGAGTGACAGAGGAATGCGGAAGTGATGTAATACACATCACTTCCTGCATTACGACGAGGAGGAGGAGATCAAACGGAGATCGTGTCCTGATCTCCGGCCGCAAAGCTGCTGTGCTGGTCACACCGGAGCTCGGGATCGCCAGCAGCGGCTGCAACGGAGGGGGGCGCACACCCGTACGCATATTACAAGCAATCTAACGTCTCTACAGACGCCTGAACGCCTGTATGTAAACAGCCACCGCTGGCTGTTTACATTCAAAGCCGATTTCCCGTTCCCCTAGTGGCGGTCACGAGCCGATTTCCCCTAGCGGCGGTCACTAGCGGGTCGGGATGGGACTCTTAAAAACGCCCACCCGCATTCAAGAAGCCTCTGTCCGGCCGTTTATTACAACAGCCGGACAGCAGGTGGTTAAAGACGATAGATAGGGTGCCTTCTGGCTTCCTCAGGGTGCCTTGAAACTGTCACACAGCTTCATGCCTTTCCATAGTGTAGGTGGGCTGCCCGCTAGCACCATGCAAATGAATGATGCTAATCCAGGGAGGTGGGAGCCATTCAGGAAAGACAGAAGTTCTCCCCTCTCTAGGCATGCTACACTTCCCACTCTCTGCCATGCTGCCTTCCTGATGAAAGGACTGAGGACTCAGATGTGAAGGGGGGCTTCTCAATTTAATGAGACCATGCGTCATGTTCAAATTACATTTTAGTCTGGGGTGCCTTGAGATTTTGCAGAGGGTGCCATGACTGAAAAAAGGTTAAGAAACAGTGAAATAGAATACAGAAGACTGACAGGTAGATTAGACTAGACAGACAGACAGCTCAATACAATAATTAGATTAGAATAGAGGTGATAGATTGATTAGATGGATAGATAGATAGATAGATAGATAGATAGATAGATAGATAGATAGATAGATAGAAATATGATTTAGATAGATAGATGGATGGATGAAGGAGTGTGTACTATCATATGACTTGTAGACATAGAGGGAGGGAAGATAATGAGAGCTGAGATGTAAATGTCATAGTACATTGTATGAAGAGTCCTCCTTGGAATGGGCCCTAATAAAGGTATGGGTGAAGCAGACGTCCAGTGCAATGCCGATGTGATGTGAGGATGTGCGGTGTCCTCGGTGACCCCAGCGTCACCGTATGTGAGCCGCAGTGTGTACCCATGAAGGGGGAACCCCGCCACAGCCTGCTTTGTGCGGCCAGGAAGACACTGCAGTAATGACATCCCACTCGGCAGTAGACGGCACCGAGCTACTATTTGGCCTCCATCTATAATGTGACAGGAAGCAAACGGGGCAGTGCGAAGCGTGAAAGCCAATAAGGAGCGGAGCGCGGGCGACCAATCCAGCACGCTCACAGAGCCTCCAATCTATGTGCGCCTGACATAGCCGAGCATCCTGCTTGCTTCGCTGCAAAGGAATCATTAGCGGGGCTTCTCCCTGCCAAGCTGTTCCCAGCGCTGTGGTTTCCTCCTCCCACTCCACCTCCACTTCCTCGTCTGCAGCCAAAGTGACAGGAGAGAGAGCCATAGTAACACCAGTGAGCTTTAGGGAAGGAAAATACCTGAAAGGGTTCCTTCCGCTGATTGATGGCTGGCCCGGGCCAATAGGAGGAGGCGCACAGGGAGCAAGGGGCGGGACAAGAGTTGTAACCCAAGCTGGGCTGAGGATAGGTTGAGATCTGATGGTGTAGAGTGCTAGTGCCTTTGCATGTATGTATGTATGTGTGTGTGTGAGTGTGTGAGGGTGAGTGAGTGTAAAGCAGAGGCAGTCAGGGAATACAGTGTAGCAGTGTCTCTGTCTAGAGATAGGCTGTTGCATTTCAGTGCTAACTGCAGCAATCTGTGTCTATTTTTTTATTTTGTTGGGGGGAGGGTTGTTGATCTCCGGAATTCTTCTCTTCATGCCGGTGAATCATATCGGAAAAGAAAACGAATAATCGGGAGGAAAGGACAATAAGGCACAAGTTCATCTCCGAACCGGGATTTAAAGACATTAATCTCCTTTGACAGCGAGAAGTGCACAGTCCATCTGGACATGTCTGAACCCAAGGCGATGGATCCCAAGTTATCAACGTCAGACAGGATGGTAAAAGGTAAGAGCAGTGCGGAAAATGGGGCGATCGTTTGACGGGTGCAGTGTGGGATCGGGAGGCTGTTTGGGGTCCGTGTGGCACACTGTTACATTGCAGTATTTTGGGAAGGAAAGGAGGGAGGGGGGGGTAGCCTTCACTTCCTTCTTTCTGTACACCTCTCCTGTGTTATGGGCTCAGCATTGGGGTAACTGCCTCTGGATGAACCCCTTTTTCCTGATTGATTTCCGGCCACTGCCGTCGCTACTCTTCCCCACAACCAGGGGGGCTGTCTGCTGCTACTGAAATAAATCATTAGCCTGCCATTGGGTGGGGTGCTATTAGATTGTGAGGGGAGGATCTTCTATGTTCATTCCCTAACCCACAAAATGGAAACTAGCTCGAATCTTCACAATTCTGCCTTCAGGCATCCCCCAATCCCCCTGTCACAGGATCCTCCATGACAGCCCACATCTGCATGTGGGATGTAGGCTGGGGGCTGCT
>NW_017306640.1:222225-266519 GCF_000935625.1 Nanorana parkeri | reverse complement strand
TTTAAAAATCATGGCATAGTGCACACTGCATCATATGCTTTCCTGGTTTTTACAGTGCAGTATCTATCTATCTATCTATCACCATTCTGTCTTCACTTTCTATTCTTAAATCTGTCTCTATCTATCTATCTATCTATCTATCTATCTATCTATCTATCTATCTATCTATTTGTGTCTCCAGGAGAGGAAGTGATGGGGTGTCTATCCAGCAGGACACAGGCAGCAAAACACAAAAAGTAGGGGGGTTTCACCCTTTCCCATTCTATCTTAGGCAGGAAAAGCTATCTATCATCTATCTATCTATCTATCTATCTATCTATCTATCTATCTATCTATCCTGTATCTATCTCTTTACTCTCCTATCCATCTATGTTTCTGTCTGTCTATCTATCACCTCCATTCTATCTATCTAATATGTATGTGAGCAGATACAAATGTGCTAAATGCAATCATGCCTGGGGACTTGGTTGGTAATCAAACATTTTAGTCTGGCCTGCCGATACAGTTGCGCTTGCCACAATATTCTGACATTCCAGTGCTCACACTGAGATGTGATGTAATTCCATTATTTCTGACCAAACCACTCCGTGTCTTATCAATTCAAGTACGGGTATCTGTCAGTGTTGAGGTGCCCTGTTCCTTGCAATGGCTAATCACGTGTGATGAATTATTAGTTATTACAGTACGGGAAGGAATGTTGCACCAAGGGATTGAATGATGCCCTCGAGGAAGCTGTATCACTCGGAAAAACCCTGCAGTCAATATGTCCTCAATTTGGTGTCTGCTCTAGAGACAGAATTTAGTGTGCCATATAGTGCACGCTTGACACTATTCTGCTTAACCTCATCATTGTCAGAGGAGGCCTCGGACATGGCAATATTTTCATATACGTGTTGCATGTTCTCCTTTCCTGTTATGTATGCATCCATGTTTCTATATGGATTTGAAGACGTGTGAAGTATAGGTCCAGCCCAGCATTGCTGAAATGGTGAATTCCTGAGTATAGTAGAAGGAGAGCTGCAAGTAGGAGCAGTGCCACATTCCACACTGTTGTGAAGTTAACCCTTATTTCAGATGGAGGCACCAGTTTCCAGAATATGT
This sequence comes from Nanorana parkeri, assembly GCF_000935625.1. Taxonomy (NCBI): domain Eukaryota; kingdom Metazoa; phylum Chordata; class Amphibia; order Anura; family Dicroglossidae; genus Nanorana; species Nanorana parkeri. Next base: position 265,418 of record NW_017306640.1, on the reverse strand, counting down.
GGTTAGTGCCAAGTACACATTGCATACGCAAGTTGCTTTAAAAAAAATGTGTATCAGGTTTTTAAGCATTGTTAATGTATCTAGGGACATAGAAAGGCTTTCTATATACTGTGCTTGACTTTCTGTATAGCATCATACCCTGGCTCCCAATCATTGACTGCAGAATACAAAGCGATCTGCTCAATTGTGAGCAATTACACCTTGCTGTTGGGATTGTGTTTTCAGAAGTGCAGCTTTATGAGGACCATGTATCATGGTTAGCTATTGCATGTGAACAGGATGGGCAACTCTCCTCCATTAAAGAAAATGTTTTCATATTTTGGGATGACTGTAAGACTACAGTGTCGGGATAAGAGGAATTTCCTTCTGCACCTCCCTGAATCCATCTCATCTACTAATAATTTGTGCATGTACCTTGGTAGAAGAGGAAAGGCCCCACATGTTTATTTAATACAATGGTGCAAATTGCGCTAAACCGTTGCAACCAGTCAGATTTAACACTGTGGCATCCTGTGCAGTCAGCGCTGTATATTTTATATATAAAAGGGTGCTATTGATTGCTGCGATTTACACATTGCTCTTTGCCTTATAAAAATGATAGACTAATGCAGGTGTTGACAAATGAATATGGAATTCAGGAGCCAGTCTAATCCAGGAGCAAGCAGGTTTTTTTTAGGGGCCATCTCTTTTAAAAAAACTAGAGTTACCCTCAAAAAGTTAGGGGTATTGCCTACCTGGCTCCTGGGTTTGTCCAGCCTTGGACTAATGTTTAAAACCTCTACCAGTTACATACAATGAACTTTATGTATTTCTACATAGAGTAAAGTGATATAAAATAAATTTTTGAGAGCACTAAATGAATTACATTTCTAAAGTAAGATGGACACGTGTCTTTACAAAACCGGCTTGAAATATCTAGTAACCAACAGCTGTTTTTTCTTTTTAACCTGTAATATATGTATATAGTGCCAAGAGACCTTGGAAGGCAATTTCTTAATATCTGTAGATATCTGTGCTTGTAGACGCACGCTTGCCAAGATTTTGGAGCAAATAGTGATCATAAAGACAAGGAAACATTTCTGGTCACTATAGTTTCCTCCTTTTATGATCATGCAGATAAGAAAACCTTTTCCGGTCACTGCTGTTTACTCCCGTGCCCCAGTACGTTGGCACCATTTGGATCTGCAATTTGGATCATCTCTCCACAGAACAAAACAGGAGATTGCTCATGGAACTGTCCGGCATAGACGTCTGATATTAAATGTGTGCATGTTGTAGGAATATTTCAGCTAAATTCAAAAATGTAATCGAAGACTGAAGGGGATACAGCCTACCTCCATAAGGCATTTGATTAATCATCCTTCTATGTGAAACCTGCCAGTCACCAGTAACCCGATGTTCTGGGATTACCCTGTGCATGTGCTTCTGCAGGATAGGGATTCCCATCTCCACCCATCAGCATGTCTCTGTAGTCTAAATGAGGACATGCCTAGTCATTGAGAAATAAGTCATGTAGGTCCTTCTCCACCCCCTTTGCAGTATAATGGAAGCATTGCACACAAAGTGATGTAGTCCTCAGACACAGCATCAGGGACTTCGAACCAATATTTTGACCTGGCTACGAGAGATTGTGTAGCATTTTATATAAAAGGAAAAGTAAAGTGAACCTGTCAGGAAAGAAATATGGCAGCTGCCATTCCTGACTTGTCCTGACGTGAATGATCCTCGACTGTCATCCTCACCCTTCCTTTATGACTGGGTGAGTCACATACAAGTATGTGTAAATCAGGTGCCTGAACACCTAATGTGCACAGGCTTGGCCCATGTCAAGGACTTAGTAGCTCCCATATTTCTGTCATGACAAGATACCTTGAAAGAGTCCCTGTCACCATCCCAAAAAAATCAATTATCAACTAGGCAACTGCCAGCTTTCTTCAATTCAGAGTCTTAGAATAATAAACGATGTTTCTGCACTTTGCTGATTGCACTATGCCCTGTCAAATAAGACTGGCGGCATAGTAGGATCCAGCAGCCCAGTAGCCTTCAATCCGTATACTATAGAATATGGTGATTTTTTTTTTTCCTTGTCTATAGTTGTCGTATGTATACTACAGTTAGTATAGTATGCAAGTATCAGACAATGATTACATGATATACTCTGCTGCAGTCAAATCTAAGGCCTCATTCACACACAACGCAAGCAAAATTGTATATTGCGTATATACGAGCGTCTATGAGCGTATATGCGTGCACTATATGCAATCCCAGAATGCATCACTCGTAATAGAATTTTTAATGTACGTGCGTAAACACTCATATGTGCGGTTAAATACGCTGCCCGGACGCATCTCTGTTCCATTCTGTTTTTGCGCATTTATATACGCTACGCAAATATACGGCTCCTTACGCGGCTATGTGTAGGGGGCCATTTATTTGCATGTGTTGCATATGGTACAATACCCACTCGCGTACGCACGTATATGCGCGGCAGTGTGCTTTTGCATTTAAGGACATAAATGTTGCTTGTATAAACACTGTCATGTTTATTTATCAACACTTTAAGATTAATATTTTGACAAAAATAAAGTCAACTATAATTCTATTCTAGTGACTTACAATTCTTAGCCAGAATACCAATTCCTTTTTTAGTTGATGTTTATATCGAGTATTTACAAATTTCTTTTAAGACCTACGTGTTTGTTAAAACAGAGGATGTGTATTTGGGGCTGAGAGCCAGCAAGTACAAGAAGATGGCACTAACAGACCAAACCTGTTTTGATTTTTAGTACAAGATTTATTTATTTAGATGACGAATGCCGCCACCACCAGCATATGGAGGTCACAAGTGAATGCCATCTGAAAACCCCTCTTAGCTGTGAGCCCTAGTTCAGCCAGAGTCCTATGATGGCAAGAACTTCAGGGAGTGCTATTGGCCTGTCTTGGTTTTAGCAGATTCCCAAAGACTGGGCAATTGGGAAAACAAAGGAAGTCACATTGGAACCTAGAACTGCATGAAATGTGACTGCTGCTAGAACAGGGATAAGAGGTTTGTGGAATAATTCCACCCTCTTCATCAAACTAACAAATGATTTTTAGTGGTATGCATTAATCAGGAGTGGACAAATTAGGGATGCACCAATACCGATATTAGTATCGTTTATCACTGCCGATACCGAGTATTTGGGTGAGCACTCGTACTCGCCCAAATGCTCTGATGCCTAGCCCGATACTCGAGCTTTTGGGTATCGGGAAGCCGGGCAGCAAGTCATTACACACTGCCCGGCTTCCTGATTGGCTGGGAAGCAGGCTCCATGCAAGTGATGAGGGAGCATGGAGCTGGCGCCCCGGCCAATCAGGAAACTGGGTAGTGTATAATAACTCACCGCCTAGCTTTCTGATTGGTCGGGAAACTGGCCAATCAGGAAGCCAGACGTCGAGTCATTACCCGCCCCCCTGGATTACTGATTGGCCAGAAAGCCCTCTCCATGCTTCCTCATCAGCTGGTGACGAGGGAACATGGAGCTGGCTTAATAGCTCCTGATGTGAAAGAGGGGCACTTTGATGTGAATAGGGGTCCTGATGTGAAAGAGGGGCTCCTGGTGTGAGAGGGGGACACCTGATGTAAAAGGGGACACTGATGTAAAGGGGACTCCCAATATGGGGGGGGGATCTGATGCGATAAGGGAACCCCTTTTTTGCGTTTTTTCATGTAGTACCCTCTTAATATCCATACCAGACCCCTATCTTGGATAAGAGTCTGGTATAAATTTTGTAGGGTTCACAAGTCCTTTTTTTTTGTTTTGTTTATTTTTTATTTTTAGACTAGGGTGCCTGGAGATTTTTCATACTTTTTAATGTGATATTCATAAACCTCTTCTGTTCCCTCTCATGATCTGGAATTTAGATATGGATGTAATATGGCATAATCAGATAACAATAGTTGCTGCTGTGGATATTAAGATCTGTGATAGACATGGCTGCCTGCTTTCAGATTTGATCGGCAGGTGGTGGACCTTTTTAGTTTTATGATATGGTACAAACCTTTTATAAGGTTTATGAAAAAGCAGAGATATTTTGCCATGGGTACACTGGTGTTTTTTCTTGTTATGCCTGTTTCCATGTGGGCTTTATAATTACTAGTAATCTGCTTGGCTTATAAACAAATGGGTACTGGAAAGGGGCAGACTAGCATTCCGACATTTCTAAAATCAATGTGCGCGCGCACATGTTTGTTTTACTTGGGGTCTGCTCAGCCTGTCTAAGGTTCCATTCCCACCTGAGCGGCTGACCGCGCGTATTCAGCTGTACAGATATGCGCGGAGCTGCTCTAAACAGAGAATACAATGCACTTCAATGTGCATCGTTCAGACCATTTCAGGGGACACGCAATACGAAAGCGCACGGCCCCCCGAAATAGTGCAAGCGCGATAATCCAGCGGATTCCGCACACTCGCAGCTATTTAATAGCCGCAAACAAGCAGCATCCTTGCGGATTGAACAATATTAGTGTTTTCGACCCGCACGGTTGATCTAACCCTACTCGGAAACACTATCTGTGAATGCAGCCTAAGGCCACGTTCACATCAGGCCGGTTCGGCTGCGCAGATCCGCCGACATGAACGATCCCATACACTGCTATGGTGACCGTTCATGCGACCGCATGGCTCAGCGCCTTCCGAACCACCCCCTGCCCGAATTGCTCCCTTATCCTTTTTTCCGCGCTGATCAGTGCGGTTTCCATACTGTTTTCAATGGAACCACGCTGTTCAGCACGATTTTGGGCATTTTTAATTGTGTTGCAGTGCTGAAACGCAATTTAAAAACTCCCAAACAGCCCTTTTAAAATCAGTGCAGAAACCATGCTGATCCGCAACCGCCCTGGTGTGAATGGGGCCTACGTCCTGGATCATTGTACCTGCAAACATCACTGAACCAAATTCTGTATTTGGGCTTTTTACTGTACCTCTGTTGTCAGTGGTGCTAACATGTAAACATTATTAATATTGTGTCAGTGAGGTTTCTGTGCTTTATTTGCCAGGGTTGCTTCTTTCATCCGGTCCAGCACTGATGCTGATGTGCCCATGTGCACCTTAAATTAGAATAAAAGGTCATCTGGGGTAAAGAGTCAGTGTCCGTAAACAAGGGCATTATTGCCGATCATGGGGTGTCCCCCCCGCCCCCACCGTGAACCTCCCTATTGTCATTTTATCTTAAGATGAAGTATGTCTAAATCAAGGACAGGTCTTGGGGGCCAGTGCTGTGCACGTAACTTGTCCGTCAGTGCATGAAATGTACTTTTAACATTAATTTTTCCAGCATCTAAAATTAAGGGCCTCAGCCTAACTTCTAAGCATTCCAACCCCTTCCACTGTCACAAATAGCAAATGAGAAACAAGGTGATGTAATAGTGAGTAAAATGAACAAAAAACTAAATAAAAGGAGTTGTAGCAATAAAGGCCATCACAATATTTTTTCTCATGACATAATTTACATCTTCGCATGTTGGTACATGCATTTTTCAAGCATTTTATTGTGCGGTTTGTAGTATAAGAGCAGAATCTGACATTTTTGGCCCTATAGACTTTTAAATGGGATTGCCTAAAAAATGTACGTAAACACGCATTTCTCAGGTGCTTCCATGAAAGTTCATAATGGCAAAATACACAATTCTGTCCAAAAAGAGGCTCATGTATTTTTTTGAGCTTCACACGTCTGGTGACAAGCAACCCAACGCTTAGATGTGAACAGGAGACTGTTGAAAATAATGGCATTCCGTTTGTTGAGCTCAGTTGCACTTAGGGAAAGGAGCTGCAAAATGCTTAGGTGTTAATAGGGCCTATTATAAACTTCTTTAAAATCTGGGTATTTTGCACACAAACAGCTGTCAGTTTTAAGCTAACAAGACATTATGATATTTTTATAGCCAATGGAAGACTGTGTTGGTGATAAGGATGGAGATTGTGACATTGTTCGCCCCTCCTATCTATCTGGTCCCAAAAATGCCTTATATTCAGTAAGAGAAATACAAGGCAATTTCTCAATGGCGGCAATGCCAAGCAAGCAACTCTGTGTACTCGGTGTGCAAAAGGGAAGCTGCTGGAGCTACAGCGATCACTGTATGTAGCGCAGACTACTACAGCAGCCCTCCTCGTATCAGATATGGATACTCACATTGAGCCAAGCTGGACCAATGGAAGTATCCATAAAAATATAATTCCTGGAGTTCAGCTTTAAATTGCCTCAACAACCTCCCCTCATGGGGTCCCATCGATCACCAAGCCCTATAGTAGCTGTGTGGGCTGTCAGTACTGTCTAGCTGTCAGTAAACCTTCATAGTAATGAGATGAAATGACATTCTGGAGAAAAATACACTATATTGCCAAAAGTATTGGGACGCCTGCCTTTACACGCACATGAACGTTAATGGCATCCCAGTCTTAGTCCGTAGGATTCAATATTGATAAACTCGCTTATCCATGGCTTTATGGACCTTGCTTTGTGCACAGGTGCGCGGTCATGTTGGAACAGGAAGGAGCCATCCCCAAACTGTTCCCACAAAGTTGGGAGCCTGAAATTGTCCAAAATGTCTTGGTATGCTGATGCCTTAAGAGTTCCCTTAATAGTTCCCTTCAATGGAACTAAGGGGCCAAGCCCAACCCCTGAAAAACAACCCCACACCATAATCCCCCCTCCACCAAACTTTACACTGGGCACAATGCAGTCAGGCAACTACCATTCTCCTGGCAACCGCCAAAACCAGACATGTCCATCGGATTTCCAGTCAGAGAAGTGTGATTTCATCTCGCCTGAGAACACGTCTCCACTTCTCTAGAGTCCAGTGGCGGCGTGCTTTACACCACTGCATCCAGGGCTTTGCATTGCACTTGGTGATGTAAGGCTTGGATGCAGCTGCTCGGCCATGGAAACCCATTCCATGAAGCTCTCTACACACTGTTGTTGTGCCAATCTGAAGGCCACACGAAGTTTGGAGGTCTGTAGCTATTGACACTGCAGACAGTTGGCGACTTCTGTGCACGTCAGCATGCGCTTACCCTGCTCTATCATGTTATGTGGCTGAGTTGTTGTTGTTCCAAGTTGCTTCCTCTTCCTTATAATACCACTAACAGTTGACCATGGAATATTTAATAGCAAGGAAATTTCACGGATAGACTTATTGCACAGGTGGCAACCTTTCACGGTACCACACTTGAATTCACTGAGCTCTTGATGGCGACCTATTCTTTCCCAAATGTTTGTAAAAGCAGTCTGCATGCCTAGGTGCTTGATTTTATAGACCCGTGGACATGGAGGTGATTGGAACACCTGAATCCAATGATTTGGAGGGGTGTCCCAATACTTTTTGCCAATATAGTATATTTCATTCACCAAGATATTTTTTAGGAAATTCTGAAAATAGAAAGTCTTAACTCCTAAATGGCTTATATACTAAGGTCTTACACAAAGACATTGCTAGTCAATGTTTCCTTCTAGAACAATACATGTGAGCTATTTGCTGATTTATTCACCCTTCCATCATGAGTGCCAAGTGACAGAATTGAAAATTGTGTTCTGGATGAAATCTTTCTGTGTGGGGTTTGTTAGTAAAATTAAAATGTGGCAAAATTTGCCCTACCTAAAATTTGGAATTTGTCCTACTGGATTAGTTTTTGGTTTTGAGCTAATTAGTGTATGATATTATCTTTCTATTTTCATAGAAAGTATTTCTGGGGTCCCGTTATTGCAGATGTTGACAGAGAGTTGTATTTACATAAATAGCTAACAAGACCCCTGTATAATTTCAGAAACCCATAGCTGTTCACCATGGGGCTGGTATTTTACATAAAATGGCTCCCACTGACTAATGTAGATGTTAAAGTAGGTTGGGTATTGACACAAAATCTTTCTAGTTGTTTGTAATAGGAACAGATAACCTCTAGGGCAAAAAGTTTTGGACCCCTGACCACCACACCTAATATAAGCAGGTTGGACAGCCCATTACTTAAGCCATTAGTTGTAATTTGGAGTGGCCTCTCCTCTGGCAATACCCTTTCAGCCAAAGAAACATTTGGGAGATCAGGTACTAGTGTTATTACAATCAGAGCTCTAATTTTTCCAGAAGCCCGGTCTCTAAACAGGTCTTTAAGGACCTGGCTTTGTGCACAGCCTCACAGTCATCCTTGAACAGTAAAATGGCATTTCCTAAATTCTTGGCATAAAGTTGAAGAGTACCATTGGCTAAAATATTTTGTATGCTGTAATATTAACAGTACCCTTTACTGGAAATACTTGAAATGAATCATTTGGAGAGTTGTCCTCATAATTTTGGCAATATATTGTAATTTGCCTATGAATGGTCTTTCCATCTCCGAGCTTGTTTGTAGATGATATTTAGAGATATGTCTTGAGAAAGACTGGCTGAGCTCCATTGAAATGTTGACAATAAAATGCTGATGCTTTGACTTATCTCTGATGCAAGACCCTTGAGTGCCTCTATATCTACTTTGGATTTATAGGGTTAAATATTGGGTGTCGTTTAATGGGTTAAAGTTAAACAGAATCTGAGCCTAATCACAAAATATACTGCACATGTTTGCCTCAGTCCTTGTACTATTTCCGGGCTACTTAGTAACTAGCAACTGTTAAAACAGCAAACGCTTTGGTCAGGAGTATGTAACATACAGCATAGCATACAGATTGCAGCAGTAAAGATTATGTAACAGTGCCCCTTACATAGCTAGTCAATATAAGGGAAGAAAAATAACTTGGTGTTGGCAGTCAGAAGGAGAAAGGAAAAAAATGCCCTGGTGGTCAGTGAGAAGAGAATGCCTGGCATTTTTGGCCAATGGAAGGGATAGACAGGTGTGTACAGAGAACATATAATGGACCTGAAGCTCCCACTCTCATCATAATACTCCCAAAATCCCATTATCCCCCTCACAGAAACACTGACTCGCACCATAGCCGACTGACAGCTGAAAACCTCCAGCATCAGCAGCCGCCTCCTTGTGCCTCTTCCCTTGGAGCTACTTCCTCCTCACCCTGCATTGTCTTGGGCACTGTTAACACCACCAGGTTGCACTGACATGGTCTGAAAACAAGTATGATATGCTGTACTTTGTTTCAGCCCAATGTGGCATGACACAGTACCACCGCATCGCAATGCGCCATTGGAACTTGTCCTGAAGTCTGTGAAGGTTCTCATTTATCCAGGTCATTGTTTATCTGTGAAAAATAGATTTAGCCAAATGAACTTGCTGTATTTTTCTTGAAGATGTTTTACTGGTCATTTGACTAGCTTTCTCAAGTCAGAATTTCTGAATTGAGAAAGCTAGTTGGATGACAAGCTAAACCTCTTCAAGAAAAATACAGCAAGTCCAGTTGCCCTGATTAATTTTTTTTACAGTTCTAACTTGTCTTGCTGGGTTTAATAAGGAGTTGCGCTAATATTGCGCAACATAAAAATTTTCAACTACCACCATTTTATTCTATAGGGTCTTGGCATTCAGAAAATATATAATGTTGGGGGGTTTTATGTCATTTTCAGGCCTAAAATGTGGAATATAACATGGGTGCAAAAAATGAAAAAAGGGCCTCAGTCATGAAGGGGTTAAAGTTCTAACTTAGACAGTGCGATGCTCCTGGGATCGGCGCATCAGTATGGTACCTGGCATTGCACACATGCAGCTGCGCGTTTAGTGCTGTTTGCTTATGCGATTGGATTGTGAGGGTCTGGCTTTGTGGCATGCCAGAAGAAAAGACATTGGTTGCCACCCGTGGCACGTATGGTGAGGGTTGTCGACCCCTAGAATACAGGCTGTAAAGAGGTGTGTGTGTGTATATATATGTGTAATTATATATATATATATATATATATATATACACACACACACACACACACACACACACACACACACACACACACACACACAGTTTATTTATTTAGACTTAAATTAGATGATTTGTTTATTTACATATTACATTTCTGAAACTGAACTAGTGCAGTCTCTTTTAATTCCTCCCTGAATCTAGTAATGGCTGAAGCCATGTCCTTGAATCTTAGGCTATTAGAATTCTGTTGCTCCTGAAATGTAATGAGATGGATTGCTTCATATTGCAGAAGTTCTCATAAGCTTGTGTTATGAGCAGTTCTGGGTAGTGCAATGCATACCGATTCCCTTTGGGACCAGAGCTCTGTAATAATGGTTTACAGCTCATCGGTTGCAAGTCAGATGCTCCAGGCTATTTATCATTGTACCTCTGAGAGGTCAACAAAAGCTGTTTTGAATGTATTCTGTTTATTGATTTAGCAGGGTGCCAACTACTGTAGGTGTGCCCAGCAGGCTTTGCCTTTCTTTGGTGCTACTATATTATTTCAATATCTGGAATGGCTCTTTAACTGAAAACAAAGTTTTTCAGTTTAATGAGCTGTCCATGGTGTTTTTGTAGCCCTTAAATTCTTAGATGAAATGAAACAAGCTTGCTACATCCTCGCAATCTACCGGAAAGAGCCCCAAATGGCAAAGTGAAATTCCAGTTTCTCACTCTGCAACATGCATTCCACATTGGAAACCATGCAGTACATTGCAAGCCTGTGCAGACCAGACAGCTGGGAGAAATACCTTGACATTCTGCTCTGGCCCCGACAACCAAATACGGAATCAGATTCTGCACAGTTGAAAGCTGAAATCTGGAATAAGCAAGTATTGTCTAAATGTAGAAAGCATGTGTAGTCTTATTTAAAACTTCTTGTGCTTTGTGTATTTCTTCCTGATCTGTGTGAAAACTATTCCTATGTGCAGGAGCTTCCTGTAATGAAGACCAGTCACTACTGCCCTCTCTCCTTCTGCAGGGTGACTGGTCTTGTATCTGCCACCTCCCTCCTTGTATTTCCTGCAGGTAACCTGTAGTGGGTCGGGTCTGCTGGGGCCTTGCGCTCTGCTCTCTGTACAGGCAATGTGCAGCACAGTGATGTGGTCACTGATACTTTTTTGTATTAATATCTGGACTTGCGAAAGGCATTTGTTGCACACAAAGTAGATTCACATCCTTTCTGGCTATTGGGGAATATTTTTAAATGAACATATTTGTGCCCGAAGTTCTGATTTTAAATAATGAAGCCCATGGCTGAGTAGTTATAACATGCCACCATAACAGGCCTTAATTGTGCTACAGGGCTTCCAATATGAATTCCCTATATGGAGCATCTCTCTATAGTAACAGAGGGATTCTGACATACCCTCAGTTCCTTTTTGTATTATTATTATATAGGATTTATATAGCGCCAAAAGTTTGTGCAGCGCTTTACAATATAAGGAAGACATTACAATCACAATACAATTCAAGACAAGATGGTAAGGAGGGCCCTGCCCATGAGGGCTTACAATCTAAAAGGGAGGGGCAAAACAGTGAAACAAATTTACAAGCATCATTTCAAAGCCAAATATCCAACTTCGAAAAAAAATGTTCTTCACTGTGTTTGTATGCAAGACACAATACTGGATTTCACCTGGCTTCAAATTCAGGACAAAGCCTGGAGTTTTGCGAGCAGGGGACCCTCTATTAAATCATGGAGGGACCACAGATGTTTCCATTGTTTACTGAAATCCCATTTAATTCCTATATTTTCCATTGAATGTTGAGAAAGTTAAGGTAGTAAAGCACACTGGATCTGCCCTACTAATACGTTTATTTAAAGTGATATTACAGTCAAATGGTTTTTATGCTAGGGCTGCAACCAACTAATCGATCAATAATAATCGATAATGAGAATAGTTGTTAACTATTCCCATTATTGATTAGTTGGTTGGATTCCCTAGCTCTCTCCTCCACACTGGGAGGAGGGCACAGCAAGCAGTGGGTGGGTGCAATGGCCAGGCTGCTATTGTAATTTGAAATGGCCAATAGCGGGCTGACTATTGCACCAGCCCACTACCTGCTATATTTACATTCAGTTTCCGACTGCAGAATCTTGCCACTGGCAGCTGTCAGTCCATGGCTGAAGCTATTCAAGCGCCATGTGCTAACAATTCAATTATTTAGTAAAAATGATAAAAGGTGGGGAACAAAGTAATTTTCGGTTTCGGCTTGACAAATTCGGCTGCGGGAGCTGCATTGCAGTGCCATTCATTTCAATGGCACCCCAAACATGCCTCCCACCCACAGTGTAATCGCCCGCACTGGAACGCATGGTACTGCAATGCCGTGCGTTCAATGCAGTGCGATTGGAAACAATTGTGCATGCAGTTTTATTCTGAAGTAAATTTTTGTTTTTAACACTGAATTTGTGTATTTTATTTTAAAGATGGTATTTATTTTTATCCGATTAATCGAACAAATAACAGGCCAACTAATCAATTATGAAAATAATCATTAGTTGCAGCCCTATTTTATTCTATTTCAAATGCTTATTACATCACTTACAATGGATGCTGCTCCTTGATGTTTAAACGTTTTCGTTTCCTGCAGAATCTTGCAAGGGCCTATGGAGCCACCCTTGTGTGTTTAGTAAGCTGTGTGTCTCCAAAAACACACAGGCACAGCAAGGCAAGACATTTCCTCATATCCTTCCTTCCTTCTCCAAGCTGGTAGATGGACATCTGCTGGAGACTGCTCTGTCCCTTGTGATCTTGTACCTGCCAGGAAGTTCAGGGAAGCAGAGCTGACAAGAGTTGGAGCTCTTCAGAATGATGATGGCTTTGCCGTGCAGTATACATTTGTATGATCTAGTTTCATTATTGAACAGAAGATTGAGCATTTAATATTATATTAAAACCTCTTTTATTAAGTCATTTTGTTTTATTTTAATGCACTCTGTGTTTGAGGTCAATTTCTGTAACATATTTCATGTGTCCTTCCATGAAAACAATGCAAGCATTATATAAGCTGCTGTATCCCTGCTACCCCTGTGATTCTTTAAAGACAACATAGCTTATCTTCCTTTTATCAGGATTGTAATTGATCATTATGAATTAACATTTCTATAGCACCTTTCTCCCTGGGGACTCAAACCATGTAATAAATTGGTATTGGGGTAGATAGGAGGTGAGGCAGCCATTTTGGGCACACCCAGTAGAATATCATACTAGGACCTGTTTTAGACAGGAGTCAATGTCTTTGGATTTGTGGGACGAAACCAGAGTACGTAGTGTAAACCTATAAAAGCACAGGGAGAACATGCAAACACCATGAAGATATTGTCCTCCTGACCAGGATTCAATTTAAGGGCCTAAGTGGTGCAAGACAGAAATGCTAACCACCAGTGTGTATGTACTGTGGATAATCATGGGAACTGTTGCCATTGTTGGTCTTGTATTTTACTATAACATGCCTCATATGCTGGCCGTGCCTAGTAAGACAGCCCCAGCAATAAACTTGAGCCAGGCCCATACTGCCATATACATCCAAACTAATATCCTTTGCATGTGCCTCAGATATGTAGCATTGCTGCTTATTGACATTGAACAATGAAGCTGAACTGGTTAAAAATATCCACAACTTCTGTTGGGCCTCTGAAGTACTGCTGATAATAACACTCTTGGTTGTTTACCACTACTATGAATAAGAACGCTTTAAGATCGCTGCCTTGGTTTCTGCATCCCATAGTATTGTAGCTGTTGTTTATCAAGAAGAGATCCTTGGTCACAGCTCTTGTCAGATTATATATATATATATATTGTCAAAAAACTGATACTTTTGGCACTAACACAATAATTCAGTTGTCCATTGTGTAATTTTAGCTTGAGGGACATGTATGTTCAAGCACTTGTCATGTAGAATTTTCTACTTTCATATAATGCCATTTAGCCATGAAAAAACACATTCTTCTGCTCTAAATGGTGCCTTTGGCCTTGGCAGAAGGGTATTTATGGAGAGCATACATCATGTAGTGACTTTGCAAATGCTACAGAGCCAATGAACTCCAACCAGCACCATTATACTATTCTTGGCAATTAAGATTTTTCTTCAACATGCACGTAGTGGTATTTACTTCATAAAGTTTGCTTTTCTCCTCTGGTGGTAGTTTCTTAGAAGACAGTGGGAGTTAGTCTCTGAAGTATAATTTTAATAAACTGCATATGCATAAACTTTATTTCAGTTTGTTATAAATTAATTCAAAAAGGAGGTCACATATAAAGTTTAATGACAATGAAAACCGTGTACTTTGTGCTTCTTTAATGCTGTGAAACTACCGTACTTCTGCAAGCGAGCCGTGACTTCTTGTTCCATTCATGCCGAATGGGCCTAAGTTATAACTTTTGCTAGTATATGCTCCACTCTCATTGCATCTAACAGCATGGGTTGGGATAAACACTGCATATCTGTATTGAAGGGACGTCCTGTCTGTTTGTATTTTGTAGAGGCCGTTATGAAGGGCCTATTCACACTTGTCTGTTTTCCTGCAGGTGCATTCACACCTACATGAATGCATTACCACAGTTGTTGCATTTGTAGATGGGCCCTTAAAGTTAAAGTGACACTAACCTAAGGAGTTAAATCATAAAAATGCATTTAAGTACCTTAACTATCAACAACAATTTATCTTAAAGTGCTATTAAAGCCATTTTTTTATCAATTCTCCCTTTATGGTTTAAAAAAAAAATCTTTCCTCGTTTTCTAGTGTGACCCCGCCATGCTCTTCCCCCCCCCCCGCTCCCTGCACGGGTGCCACCATCATTCTAATGGAGGCACTCGTCCCCGCAGCGGCTGTGTACGTCCATAGACACACACAGCCCTGTGGCAGGCCACGCCTCTTTCTTTGATGGCAGAAGGAGGCTATGGCTCCTTCTGCCAGCGGTATCCTTCCCTGGAAGTTTGGGGCACGGAGGATCGCTTCGGGCCTGGCGGCGGGGACAAGCGCAGCTGAGAGGTAAGTCTGGGGGGGATTGGGGTTAAAAAAAAGGTCCTGGGCTGTTTTAACCCTAATGCAGAGAATGCATTAAGGTAAAAAACGCCCAGACCTTAATACGACTTTAATTGTGTATTACTCAGCTTTAGATCCTCAAATCATCTCTGAATTGGTGCTGACACTGTCCTTCCTTCTGGAGGGTGGCTACTTTTGTTCTCCATGGCTCGCTCTTGTGATGGATTACAATCTCGGGTTTAGTTTACTAATTTGTATTGGGATTGTAGTCCATCACAGGAACGAGCTTGGAGTCGTGGCTACTTTACAACAAACACAGGGACCATGGGGAACAAAAGTAGCCACCCTCCAGAAGGAAGGACAGTGTCAGCATGAATTCAGAGATGATTTGAGGATCTACAGCTGAGGGATACACAAATAAGATACATTTTTGTTAATAGTTAAGGTATTTGAATGCATTTTTATGATTTAACTCCTCAGTTTAGTGTCACTTCTATATTATGTAACTTCACTGGCAATTTTGATTCCCAGTTGAGTTATATGTGCAGAGCTGTATATCATCTAGGAAATATAGCCTGAACATAAAGGTCTTTCCGTAACCTACATTTCTAAACTTGTATGAAGTGTTTATGAGACAAGCGATAGGATGGGAAAGATCAAAGTGAACCTGCTGATTAATGTTGTGAAAGCGGTGTGTAGGGTTTCATGTGTTGGGTGAAAACTTGTCAGGCAGTGATCACAATTCTACAAAGAGAGGCTTCTTTTTTTAATTCTGCATATTCATGCATTTCCTCAGTGTTCACAGCCAGGAAATCATTTCTGAATATGCTAGGGCTTGTTCAGCGGTTGCTTTGGGATTAGCCACAATTAAAGTGACACCGTCATGTTTTTCTTTAACATTCGTTATTTAGTCAATGTACTATGTTAAATCTAAATATGCTTAACGCATCTTTATCTCATATTTGTTAGGCTATAAAACGCATGAAAAAGGAAAAAGCTCTCTGCACCCGGGACCAACATTGCTCCCAATCCCCATGTAATTGTACTATGTACAATTACGCATGGACAGATGCAGCCGCTGTCACCCTGTCATTACCTTAAGTGGGTACATCTGTATGAACACACTTGGGATTCCTGCTGCCAGAATCCACAGGGTCTGGACACAGGAGTCCCCAGTCGCCCGGGTGCATGGGGCCTAAAACGTTAGGCATATTGACTACCTGGATCTTGGAGTTTGTCAAGTGCTGCAAGAACCAGCCACCTATTTTACTAGCTTTACTTCTTCTAGGGATATGTTTTAATAAATTGTTTAAAGCATTGCAGCTTCCTCTGCGGCACTTTGATACTTTTTAGTGTGTGGTGAGAATGCCAACTTCCTGTTCTAGCCAACTTCCTGTTCTAGCCAGTCTCTTCAGCAAACACAAACCACAAAGTAATTTGTTTTGTTTTTTTTGCACTCTAAAGTGTAGTATAATATGCCCTTCTCTAATCGTACACTTCGTAAACTTACTGAACATATAAAGTTTACAATAGTCTGAGCAAAAAAATGGCAGTGGATAAATGTATGTAGAAGCAGCCAAATACATAGATGAAATGTGCATATGACAGCTGTTTTACTTGCCAAATAATTTGTATTTCTGTCTATACAGTCCTAAGATTTGCACAGCCCTGCCAGACAGCACAGCCAGATAGGTGACCTGACTTTAATCCAGGGAAATAATACATCCTGGTAGCCGCATTGCCTCTAACTAGTGATTTATACATTGAAGGAGCAGCAACACACTGAGGAGATGAACCTTCTGCTCACTCTGCCCTATCCTCCTTTTTCCTCCTTAGAATATATTTACAAGCAGCGCACCTGACTCACTCTCAGTGCTGCTTCTCTCAATTTTGAAATTTGCATGCTGCTGAAAACAAAGTCAAATTCAGGTGCATGTTAAATTTAAAAATACATGCAGGTATTATTGAATGCATAGCTGTATTTTATATCTGTCGGGAGTCCCGTCGGCGATCCGGTGACGCCACGGACATTGACGTCACCGTACTCCTCCCCCCTTCCCCATGTGGCTCCGTCGGCTAACAAAGGGAAGGGGGGAGGAATTTGATGACGTCGATGTCCGTGACGTCATCGGACTCCTCCCCCCTTCGTTAGCCGACGGAGCCACTTGGGCCGGTGAGTTTGCCCAAGAAACTTTCTGCACGAGCGCCAGCCAAGGCATTGGCCTATACACATATAGCACAGCAATGAAGTAATAAAATGAACTAGGATCACACTAATCCAGCACGTTATTAAAAGGAGAACTATGAGGCGAGTGCTTTCCACTCACCTCATAGTTCTAGCCGACCTGTGACAATGAGACTGTCACAGGTCGGCTCAGTAGATCGGGAGGTCAGCGAACACATACCGGCGTTCGCTCACCTCTCGATCCTGTCATGGCTTTCTGCCGTGACAGGGGAGGGGCTGGATTCCCCGCTCCTATCCTCCAGCGCTGACTAGCGGGACGGGGGAGGGGGCGGGTACAGCTGGCTCGGCCTCTAGATAGGCAGAGCCAGCTGTCAGTCACGCAGCTGGGTGGATCCAGACATAATTGTCGGGATCTGCTTCAGCTGCGGCGTCTCAGTATACTCTCAGTAGACTCTGCAACGGACTAAGGATTTTGCAATGCAATAACTTTAAGACTCTGCAACACAATAAATTCAGGACTTTGCAGCTCAATAAATTTAGGACTCTGCAACACAATGGCCTCAGGACTTGACACCTGTGCTAAATTCAACTGATTGGACTTATTTTGGAAAGGCACACACCTCCTCTATAGAAGGCCTCACAGCTGACAATGCATACTGTTTCAGAGCAAAATCAATGAGTTCAAAGGAACTGCCTGCAGAGCACAGAGACAGAATTATTGCAAGGCACAGATCTGGGGAGGGCTACAAAAACATTTCTGCTGTACTGAAGGTTCCCAAGAGCACAGTGGCCTCCCTAATTCTCAAATGGAAGACGTTTGGCACAACCAGGACTCTTCCAAGAGCTGGTCTCCCGGCCAAACTTTGCAGTTGGGGAAGGAGGGCCTTAGTAAGAGAGGTGACCAAGAACCCAATGGTCACTCTGACTGAGCTCCAGAGATCCTCTGCGGAGATGGGACAAAGTTCTAGAAGGGCAACCATCACTGCAGCCCTCCACCGATCTGGCCTTTTATGGCAGTGGCAAGACGGAAGCCTCTCCTCAGTGCAAAACACATGAAAGCCCGCTTGGAGTTTGCAAAAAAGCACCTGAAGGACTCTCAGACTGTGAGGAACAAGATTCTCTGGTCTGATGAAACCAAGATTGAACTGTTTTGCCTCCATTTTAAACATTATGTCTGGAGGAAATCAGGCACCACTCATCACCTGCCCAATACCACCCCAACAGTGAAGCAAAGTGGTGGCAGCATCATGTTGTGGGGGTGTTTTTCAGCAGCAGGGACTGGGAGACTGGTCAGGGTTGAGGGAAAGCTGAATAGAGCAAAGTACAGAGATATCCTCAATGAAAACCTGTTTCACAGCGCTCGGGACCTCAGACTGGGCTGAAGGTTCACCTTCCAAACATGACAACGATTCTAAGCACACAGCCAAGACAACACAAGAGTGTCTTAGGGACAACTCTGTGAATGTCCTAGAGTGGCCCAGCCCTGACAGAGACCTGAAAATGGCTGTCAACCAACGATCCCCATCCAACTTGACTGAGCTTGAGAGGATTTCCAAAAAAGAATAGCAGTAAATCCCCCAATCCATGTGTGCAAAGCTTGTCGCATCATACTTAAAAAGACTCAAGGCTGTAATTGCTGTCAAAGGTGCTTCAACAAAATATTGAGTAAGGGGTCTGAATACATAAGTACATGTGATATTTCAGTTTTTTCTTTTTATTGAATTCACAGACATTTCTAAAATTCTGTTTTCACTTTGTCATTATGGGGTACTGAGTGTAGATTAATGAGGAAAAAAAAATGTAAACAACTGTAGTATTAAGGTGCCCATACACTGCTCGATTCTCGTATGAGAATCGGGCGAAAAATCCCGCGATCGTACGAGAATCGAGCAGTGTGAACTAAGACGTGCGACCGTTTCTACTGTACGGTCGCACGTCTTTTGTCGAGCCAACATGCTTGAAAACCAGCCGAGAATCGTACGATTCTCGGCGGGTTTCTAGCCTGCTAGCTGCGGAATGGGCCGGTGTGCGCACGCGCACACTGCCCGTTCTGCATTGCCGTCATCGGAAGCCCGCCCCTCAGCGGGGCGGGCTTCCGATGATCGCAAGTACGATCTGCCCGTCCAAGGTGGGCAGATCGTACGGGCTTTTAATGAGCATACGACCATCGCAAGTTATATATATATAGCTCATCATAAGTGAGTACACCCCAACAGATTTGTCAGAAAACCTTTTACTTTCCCTTCAGAATCAACATTGTTTATGGGACACTATACTACAAAATACTCCCACAAATGCAGGCCATTGCTTGCAACCAGAATTTGTTAATTTGCACACACAAAGTATTTTTTCTAACAAATTAATTCAAGACCATGTTGCAAAAATAAATACACCCCAATGAAAGTCAAAGGAGCAAAGCTAAATTTTAGACAACAAAATCCTAATTAACAAGAATTCCAATCACCTCTATGGCCACAGGTGTATACAATCAAGCACCTAGGCATGCAGACGCTTCTACAAACATTTGTGAAAGAATGGGTCGCTCAGGAGCTTTTCTGTCTGTCTGGTAAAGGCAGGCATCCCAATACTTTTGGCAATATAGTGTATATACACAACATATACACACACAATACATCTGGCTGTCCCATACTCTCCCAGTGTGATAGTCCCAGGACTTTACCGTGTTTTTCCACAAATACAGTCTTCAGTTTCACACAGTAACTTTCCTTAGCTCCAAGCATCTGTGTTCACCCCTCATGGGTCACTGACTCTTTCAGTCTCTCGAATAGGTCCCTTGTGTGTCACCAACCCTCTCGAGCTCCCAAGCCTTCCGTGGCTTTTCCATATGTGCTTGCACATGCAGCAGAGTCTCCCTGTGGTCGTGTGCCTCCTGCACACCCACAACTCCCCTGAGATTTGTTCCAGACTCTAATAAGGCTGCCTCAGGCCACCTGATCATCCTAGACAAGTCATTGGCAACACCTGGCCCCAGGATTAGAGATTTCATCCTGCTACATTCTGGTAAAACCTAGAAGAAACTGAAAAGGCAGTTTCTTCCCTGCAAAAGTATTCACATCCTGGAACCTCTCAGCCACTCTGACAGAGTTCTGGGTGACTGTGTTGCCAAATTACATTGTGGCATTGCCACACACCTTTTAAAATATAAATATTAGGGATGCACTAATACTATTTTTTCCAGACCAAGTACTGATACTTATCCAAGTACTCACAGATACAATTACTGATTGATTATTGTTTAATGTCATGTGACATTTGTTTGTAAAACAATACAGAGTAATGATTTCAGGACAGTGGTGGAGCACCAGGGCCCAGTCGCAGCTGCAACCACTGCGACCCTGGTAGTTATTGGGAAAATGTCACGTATCGGCACCGATACAGATACCGTTATCTGATATCCCTAATGTAAACCCAATCTATATTATATAAGATTTGCCATGCTAATATTTCTTCAAAAGTAGTTTTCAATATATTTTAAAACTATAGCTTTTATTAAAATAATACCAGGCGATGCTGCTATGAAGGTCCTTGTCACCCTATGACAGGAAGTGCATGCACAATACTTTAACCCTGTCTCCTAACCGTAAAGGTGCTTCCAAGCAACCAATGGGACTGATTACATACTTACAACATCTATTGCAAAATGTTAGCACAAACATTAAATGTGTACTGTGTAAGGACAAGATTTTATATAGTAACCTACTGTCAGCAAGATCATGTGTAAAATGAAATGCTCATGTGCCTGAGGTCTTAAATAGGAAAAGAGCTAACATTGTAGTGCTTCTGTTGTGAACTTTAAAAATGATTTTTTTCCGAATGCTTATAGATACAGAGATGAATAAGGGTTTTTATTAAAGTGATTTTACTGCATATTCAGAATATGTAAATACTTTAGCATGCATGATCTGGGCACAGGTACACTTTAGGAACCATTTGTGTGGTATCTCATAGAACATATAGCACCTTCCATAATGTGCCACTGCCATTCATTTTTACGACCGGCAATGCTGCAGTACTTACACTGCCTATTCTGGATGCTGCCTTTTTATGGTTTTATAACATTGGAACCTCCAAT
Source organism: Nanorana parkeri (assembly GCF_000935625.1). Lineage (NCBI taxonomy): Eukaryota > Metazoa > Chordata > Amphibia > Anura > Dicroglossidae > Nanorana > Nanorana parkeri. The sequence goes on along the minus strand of NW_017306640.1, from coordinate 244,280 downwards.
ATACTTTTAAGCTTCAACCAGAAATTGTACAACTCATGTTACATAATTTATTTCTGGGAGATTCAAACATCAGCCTGTGTATTTCATTTCATGCCAAGACCAGTGATACAACTCATTTACTTTTGCAATTGTACATTAAATAGAAGAGCATGAATAGTAATGTAACGTGGTCAGAAAATAAATGTAACAAATTGGTCAATAATTATAGGAGACAGCATGATTTCTTAGCCAGAAACCAATAATCTGAGATTATGCTTTATTATTGAGAATGGCAGACCTGCAGGATGTATAAAACAAGCGGCGGCTTCCCCGCTGTACTTTTAGCTCTGCTTGCCCAAAGCAGGGCTAAGTGTAGAAAACAACTACCCGCCCGGCGCCCGGAAATGCATGTCCCGGGCATCGGGAGATAGGAATTCCACACCCCTACAGCCCCGCTACTCCCTGCTGCCCCAAGGTTCGGGCCTTGGTTGACCTTATGGGAAATCCGGCCCTTGCCGTTGTTATTTCTCTTGATACGTACTGTCCGTACAGGTGCATCAGTCAACGTGGTCTGCATAGTTTTAGTATCTAAAGTAGTTTCCAAAAATACGGCGCAGAAAAGGATGCCTTTCTTGTTTTAGGCTAAATCTGGCCATAAACATGAGGGTATACTCTGACGTGTGTGTACGATTTAAAGTGGTTCTTAATCTGATTCTCTTAAGTTTCTCCCCTAACCAGAAGTGCTCCGGTGAAGGGCGATGTGGTGGCCACTGTCAAGGGAAACACTGAGCAAGGTTTTTTAACCTGCCCAATTTGCTTTATTCCTTCAAATCCTGTAAGGTGGCACAGTATGAAAAAGATGCACTGAGAGCGGGCAAGTTATACTGCTCATGTTGAGCACAACTGCAGTATAATACATAGAACCCAAAAACATTAAGTGAACCTCTTGACCTTTGCAGAGTTGCATAGTTAGCAATTCACCAGTTTGTTTTTAAAGCGGAGAGTAAAGGAAACCATTGACAGGATCTTAAAACGGTGAACTAAACTGTCAAGTTTTAATTGGCAAGTTGAGGATTGTTGAAGACAGTTATGAAAAGCTCCTGAATGACCAATTTTCCCTTTTTTATCAACAGACATTTTAGGGGAGGGTGTGGATAGTTCACGGATGCCTACTAGTGTTCGTGAATACTTGAACGTTTCGTTTGAGTGCTGTGCAATATTAAAGGCGCAATAGTATCTATAGATCCATAATAATATATGATGATAATATACAGTAAATCTTTTATCATTAGCTTCCCTTGACCTTTGGGTTGATGCTGCAGGTTTTTTGTATTTTTGTTACTTTTTTTTTTTTACCCTTGTCCAGGGCAGGTTGATATCATCTTTGCATCCCCCATCATCTCCTTGCAGGACATAGGGCACTCTTCTGTAATGCCAGAGCCAGGAGGAGGGATGGAGGAAGCTTTTCAGGTTCATTTCTATTGGATTTCTCCCCAAGTGATGTGGATAGTGCTATGCTCCTAGGGAGAATCTATGCAAATAAGCACCGACTGGAATTGAGCAGGAGGGTACTTAGCTTTGACATTATTGAGAACACTGTGTGATTGCACAGTGCCAATAATAACACTGCAGAGATTTCTGTGCAATTCAATCTGCATTGTCATGCTATTGAAGGAAGTGCCTGGCACTGACATCACCAGGCAGTTAAACATGTAGAAATGGCAAATTGCAATTAGCATGATGTACTTTGCCTTCCAATATTATGATGCAGAACTATTACAATTTAAAAAAATGACCAATTGTTCTAGTTTAAGAAAAAAATAAAGGGCAACTAAAATATTTATGTGCAATTGGTTCTCATTTTGTTTAACTATGTTTTTTTGCTTTTAAAGCTGAAATCCAGGTAGAAATACACAAATGAATGCAGCTTTGTATTCAATAATACAGCATTAAATGCTAAACAGCAGAATTAGAAGCAGATGGAATTGGTGAAGCTGGAATTCTGTTTTAAGTGAAGCAGAAAAAAAATCAGGTCTACTGCCCTGCCAGACAGGGCTGTTCCGTGTGGCAGAGCTGTGTAAATCTCAAAACCGGACAGACAGAAATACAAATTATTGGTCGGTGAAAAGAGCTCCTAAATGTGTATATCCTCTGTATTTAGCTGTTTTGCTTTCAGTTGAGGAGTAAAGTAACCCTATATATAATACTTGCTCTTCTCCAGCATTGATTGTAGAGACTGAGCAGTACATGGCATTTTGATGATTACACAATGTTACCATTTAAGCGGTATAGAAATACAATAGGAAAGTGAAACCTAATATAGAGAGCCTATGTTCTGTGCATGGGTCTGTACCACTATTGTGTGAATTGATACTGGCAGAGATGCATTTGGCAGTGGTACTGCATTGCTTTTTTATGTAACAGTCTGTTGTATCTGTCCATATGTGATGATCATGTATTTTCCCATTTAGTTCTGTGTCTAGGAAAATGTATTGAAATTGAAGCCAGTGAATTCTTGCTGAGCTACCTTATTAGAGGCTAAGGATTGATAACTGTATAGCAGCTTTCATAATAAGGAATTAGACTGTGCTGCTGTTTACCATTGCCACGGTTGTACATAATTTGTTGATGCGACCTGAAATAGCTTTCTTATTTTGTAAGTCTCAGGGAAGTATACACAAATCAGTGCAAAACCGAAATATTATTTCTACCAACATCTAGATAGCTGTTTATCAACTCTCAGACCTCATACACACAGGGCTATTGGCTGCGGCTGAGAATTCCTGCGGCAAGAACCTGCATGTTCCTGTGGCAGGAATCCCAAGTAGGTCACACAGATGCAGCCGATTGTGCTTGTTCAAGTGAATGACAGGCTGCCACATCTATCCATGGTTGTCTGCATATATTTTGTGCATGGAATGATTACCTGTGGTTCGGAAAAGATGCTAGTTCCTGGATCCAGAAAGATTGTGCCCCAAGGCCAGCATCTATCCTGAGCAACATGGACATATACATGTGGACAACCAACAATAGATACATCTGTACAAACTCACCTGGGATTCCTGGTGCAAAAAAAAAGTACACAGTGCAATTTGCTGGGATCAGCGCATCAGCACTATGAAGGGAACTGCACACCAGCTGATGTGCAATTTAGCACAGTGGCTGGTGTGAATGGGCCCTTAATATGGAAGGAGCCAGTCTGTCTAATGCAGGAGCCAGCAGGATTTTTTTTTAGGAGACCGCTCCATTGACAACAACTAGAGAATGCCTCAAATGTTGGGTATCCGCTGTGGGATTTGTCCAGCCCTAGTTTAATGTTTAGCTGCGAGCAGAAAAAAATTGCCGTCTGGAGACGGCAACCCGCAGATGCTGCAGTGCCGTCCGTCCGTTTTTTTACTACGGGCGGACGGCAAGAGGTTAATTGAGGGCAATTTTGGATGTATACTTTTATCTGTAAACCACTGGTATGCCAAACTATTTTGAGTATGGAATTGTATTTATGTTTTGTTAAAATATTTTGCATTATTAAAGGCTAAGTTCACCTTTTGCAAACTATGCAGACAAGGGGCCCCAGTAGGTTATAAAAATTGAACGCCTTAAAAAATATATTAATGTTGGTCCCTTTTACCTGTAGTGAACACGCCTCTCCCCCCCCTTCTTCCTTTCCCCGGAACAACTGGCTGTAAAAACTCGCATATAGTTAATATTGCTAAGTTGTGTGCATTTTTCAGACACTCACATTGAATTCTTTATGGCCTGAAAAAAACTTTGTGCACTTTAAGCCACAATTGACAAAGCGCTCAGGTATGAATTGGCACCACTGAAAAGAATAGGATTCATCATGTTGAGTGTTGGTGTGAATGGGGGCTTAAAATGTTATTAAAGGAGAACTATGCTTTCCGCTTATTCTCATAGTTAAAGCTGACCTGTGACAAAGAAGCTGTCACAGGTCGGCTCTATTGATTGGGAAGTGAGCGAACACATACCTTTGCTCACTTTCCGGTCATCTCCCTGCAGCATGCCGTGTCAGTCACCGCTCCCCACAGGGATTCCCCCCCTCCCAGTTTCTCCAGCGCTGACTGGTGGAACGGACGGGGGAGGGGGCCGGTACAGCTGGCTCTGCCTCTAGATAGGCAGAGCCAACTGTCACTCACGCAGCTGGGTGGATCTCGACAGCTGTTAAAAACTGACTGAAATTTGACTTTAAAGTCTTTGTGATCTTGTTAGAATACATTACTTCACAGTACAAGCAGCTAGAGAGGTCAGAAATGGCTTTTTTTAGAGCTTTTACAGCTTGCTTGGAGACTGTAACTTCTTTAACCAGTTGACATCCGCGGTGTTAAACCCCCTTCCCATCCAGGCCATTTTTCAGTATTCAGCGCTGCGGTGGTGAGGGGTCAGGGGGGGGACAAAAAAAAAACCGGCGGCCGCGGACGCAAACGAGCACATATAGGTGTTCGCATTGGACGGGTCTTTTCTGCCCGTGCGTGCCCGCTAGGGGGCGCGCGCGAGCAGAAAAAAAATGCCGTCTGGCGACGGCAACCCGCCAATGCAGCAGTGCCGTCCGTCCGTTTTTCTACTACGGTCGGACGGCAATAGGTTAATGCATTGTCTGCACATGTACTGTAATATACAGGATTGGGGATTTCAATTCCTTAGTCTTCTAAGCTATTAATTAGAGGATCTTTTTTCCTACCTATGTATTTATTTGTTTGCCTCTAGCAAGCGTTGGTCTTTTTAGGATTTGATGACTCCTCTTTTGGTACCCTGTCATTCATTGTGAATTCTTGATTTTTGCCAAATACACCTCAATCAATTAATGTACTGCGCCAAATAGCACAATACAAATAAATGCTTAGCGAAATGTTCACCTTGCTTTGCTTCACATTCAGCAAAATGTTGCATGTAGACCAAGGTACACATTGCAGATTTATTTATTTGTATTTCTCCCCCATGGAGGAGTGTTAAAAAGCCAGAAAATTATAACCAGGATATCATACACGCACTAGATGCTCTTCTGCGTAAAACCACAGTGCATACAGATCCCTAAATATTCCCCTTTGTTCCTGGCTGAACTATTTTCAGCAGCTTACAGTCCTATCATAACACAGTTAAGTATTGTCTGTGATACTTTTTTTATTTGCACTAACAGTTCATTTTTCAGGACATGCTTTTGGGATTAACCCCTTCTTCTAGGTCATTACTGATGCACAGAGGTTTATCCAAAAAATGAAGACACATTTACACACTTCGTTAAATCTCTGTGTATCAGTACTGCTTGGACCTAAAAGAAGGGGTCGACCCCCAAAGTTTGTCCTGAAAAACGACATGTTAGGGCCCTTCCACACGGACTTTAGATGTGTTTGCTCTTAGGATATAGAATATTTAGAGGCTGGCAGCATACATATCCACATGGATGCAAGTAAACATTGTTTAGTATTAGTGTCCTTGTATTTGAAGTTGTCTGGTTGTAAGGTAATTAAAAGCTCGTACGATCTGCCCATCTTGGACAGGCAGATCGTACTTGCGATCAGCCCATCTTGGACAGGCAGATCGTACTTGCGATCAGCCCATCTTGGACAGGCAGATCGTACTTGCGATCATTGCAAGCCCTCCCCGCTGAGGGGAGCGCTTCCGATGATTCCAATGCTGGGGGGCAGTGTGCGCTTGCACACACTGCCCCGTGCGGCATTTGTCTCCCGAGAATGCCACTAACCCGCCGAAAATCATATGATTCTCAGCGGGTTTTCAAGCCTGCTTGGGAGACAAAAGACGTGCGACCTTGCAGTAGAAACGGTCGCACACCTTCCATACACCTGCCGATTTATTGTACGATCGCGGGATCACCCGCGATTATCGTACGATAATCGGCAGGTGTATGGGCACCTTTTTAGTAACCATTTTTCTTCCATAAAGGTACGTTCACACCAGCAGCCGCGCTTAACTGTATGGCCGTTGGTGTGCATATCCCCGCTTGATCAAGCCACATTGCTTACATTTTATTCAGTTCTATGGGCTGATTGCGGTGTGATGCAGTTGTACCGCATCTCACTGCGATGCGCTTAAAAAAAAAAAAAGTACTGCATGCCGTACTTTCTTTAAGTGCACACTACCGGAACACAGTGGTGTCAAAACAGCCCATCCATGACGAGGCAAATTTCCTTGTCTTGCGTTTGGGCTGCGCTGCAAAAAACGGCAAGTGCAGCCCGAACACAGATGGTGTAAAGTGGCCCTAAACGATGCTGGAAGAGATATCCTTACTACCACTCAGTTAAACAGTTAAACGCAGAGGTATAATTTTCAGTTATTCTTAGAAATTCCTATTACCACATCCTGGACGAACTCGTGAACACACAATTTTATATTCTTGGGAGATGATGTCCTGTCATTGTCTAATCATTTTCTTATGTATTGTTTTTTCATACGTTCTATTTACTCTTCTATATATCGTTTCTAAAGGCTTTGAAAAATGGGATTGTCAATGAGCGTGGATTAGCTCTAAAGCTTCTAGGTGCTTGCATTTAATGGGCAATAGCTCGTGACAACACCCACAGACCTCCCTGGCATAAACCACAAATCAACGGCTTTCTTTTCCCCGAGCCAATAATAGCAGCACTCAGCTTGTAATCACATTTGGGAAATTTTCTTTTTTCTTTCTACCTTTTTATTATGTCATTCAGCACGCTTACGCAGTAGTCATTGTGATGCGTTGTGTCTTTTGTTCACTCAAATTAACAGAATGGGATTGAACAGACAGAATTGACTTTACAGATTAAAGCTAATGTTAATTTAAAAAAAATTGTCTTTTTTTTTTTCTTCGTGTTCCATGTGGATATTGAACACTTGCAGTGGGGGTAGGGGGTCATGTAAAACAATGCAAGATGGTAATAAGCAGCAGCTCACACAGTAATCTTGGTAATTGTAATGTTCCCTGCTAATGCTGTGTACAGGCTGCTTGGAACATAAGAAAGCTGTAATTGTAAGATTATATAGCTGGAGATAAATCGTACCTAATGAAGGATCGGAGCAAGATAGGAGGGTTTACACACAGCTTCAGATGTCTACATCAGCACAGGGGGGTTGTCGTCCTTCTTAATTGGTAACTAAATGTCAAAAGGAAGTTTGACCTATTCTCACTGCTTCCATTCTTGGCATGTGTTTTAATAAGGATTTTTTTTTTAATTAATTGGTCTAGCCAAAGTCCTTAAAATTTTTTTACAGCAGAGGGTCAGATATAGGCAGTTTTGTACCAGTAAATGGTTCCATTTTTTTTTCTCCTCCTCGTAATAGATTGTCTTTGTTCAGTTTTATCCCTGTATCCATGGAAACCGCAGCATTTCAGAAAACCAAGAGAATTCCCTCAACCTTTCACCTGCCTACATGCATAAAACTGTGGAAAGAGCAAGAATGTAGCCAAATAGATTTTACGGCTCAGTCCATTGTACTTGTTTCTTAATAAGTGCAAGTATGTCAAACAGAAAATCTTGGATAAAGAAATCCCATTTTGTAACAGATCTGCCACAATCTACAGGTGTTTCCTTTTCACATTGGTTTGTACCAAAGCAGTTGATCAGATACCCATGTTGACTTTTATTGCTGGTTCAGATGTGAAACAGAAAATGTCCAATACAGAAATTTATTTAGTAACAGATCTGACCCAATGCACAGTGTTTTTCTTTTCATATCCGTTTGTATGCAGTACCCAACCAGTTGACCAGAAACCCTTGTGGTCTTCAGGTATCTGATCCAGTTGTCAAACAGAAAATGTCCAGTACAGACATTCATTTAGAAACAGATCTGATACAATGCACATTTTTTTACTGCTACAAGTTTATCAGAAAACACATGAGGCCTGCAACTACCTTTTTTATATGTTTCCTACAGCAGCTTTTTAAAAGGTACCGAATATCTATCTGATTTATCTCAGAATAGTTTTTATAGTTAAGGATCTTTCAAGTAAACAATAGTATCCGTCTAATTTATAGCAATGGCCACAAGGAAGAGTAGAGCAGGTAAGGATGTGGCCATCAAAATTCCATTCCTTTCAGACACACCCGGCCTGATGTGTGAAAGCCCATGTCTTCTCCTTCTACAGAGCTGCTTCTGTTACAGGGACATGCGTTACAGCACTTTATATCAGCAGTAGAACCACCACTGACCTTGCTGCTGTGATAAAGATAGATTCTTAAACACATACAGGTGAAACTCGAATAATTAGAATATCGTGCAAAAGTAATTACAGTAAGTGCTGCAAAAGGGGCCCAAACCAAGTACTGAGTACATATGCATGCTTGTACTTTTCAGAGGTCCGATATTGTTCTATGTACAATCCTTGTTTTATTGATTGCATGTAATAATCTACTTTTTTGAGGTTGTGGATTTGGGGTTCTTGGGGTTTTCATGAGCTGTAAGCCATAATCATCACAATTATGACAAATCACGGCTTGAATTATCTTGCTTTGCATGTAATGAGTCTATCTCATATATTAGTTTCACCGCATAAGTTGCATTAGTGAAATAAATGAACTTTGCACGATATTCTAATTATTCGCGTTTCACCTGTATATAAGATATGTGATGTTTTATCTGTGTGCCAGAGTCTTATTTGTGGTGAGGCCAGTCCCTTATCTACACCACCATCTACATGGTGGTGCAGCAAAGGGCTGCATGTCCACTTTCACTTTGCACATTTGGATAAAGGGGTATCAACTGTCGTACTTCCCCCACAAGAGAGGTGGATGGCCATTAATACATGATTTGGATTAGTCTTTTGTGAAAACCTTCAGAGAACTTGGTATGATTCCTAGAATTTTGCAGTGGGGAAGATTACCTTGCCCAGTTCATTGGTTGGTTGGTTGGTTGGTTGGTTGGTTGGTTGGTTGGTCGGTCCATCTAAACTGTTCAGTTTTTGGTAGATGCTTTAAGCAGACAACTCTGTATATATTTGAAATGTATATATGTGAACTGTGTTACCTGCCAAAGGATTTGTAATTCTGTTCAGCTAGTCTTGTGAATAATACACCTCTGCTACAATCACAGCCAAGATGACTCCATTATTCCCGGTTCAGCTTTACAGCTTCCTGTGCCACCTGCTTGCTCAATGAATAGTAAATAAACAGTGTGATGATGCACATGTATGTCCATTAACGAGGTTGTACATAGGTGTTATATAGGAGAGTGGAAAACTGAGGGAGGAAATGGGGTTGTCACTTATTTGGCTGTGCATTGTGGCAGACACTGCTGCAAGTAGTAAGAATTCTGCTTTAAACTACCTAATTCTGAAGGACTCTGGTAATGACATATGTGTTTGTAAGTTCCCCACTCTGCACATTTGCTGCAGCAATTACCAGGAGATACTTGTCTTCACAGTTGGTGGTGTGGTGGTAGCATGGGCAGAAACATAAACTACCTATGTGGGTCACAGAAGCTATGGCCAAGAGATCTCACTATTGGAGGATCCAGTGTTTATAAGAAGCCAGCAGCCTGCCACAATCCACCTATACATGAACATAACTCTTGCCTAGACTTACACTACATCTCTTTTTATACTTTGTGTTCTCATACACAGCTTGAAAAATGTACCAGTTGAGGTGTATTTCCTCCTACCTACTGTAATTTATAATATGTAAAATCAATGTTAAGACCTTTAGGAATGTATTGATGAAGTAGATAAATAGTTATTGATGTGGCCTTAGTTACTGATGAGGTTGTATTATTCATGTAGCAGAATCCCATTAGCATTTAAATAGTAAACCTATTGTCAGTGATCAGGTGGGTGAAATAAACCAACAGATATTACCAACCATCCCTTGTTTAGGCTCCAAATAGGGATATAAGTGATCATATGAAGTAGTCTCGGCTACGTTCCCTAAAGTTTCCAAGTATTTCTAGATGTTTTCTGTGTATATAGAACTAAGTAGTAATATGTTATGGTTACGATGGATGGTAATAGGTAGGAGCAAAGTGCATTTGACTCTCTCAGCACACCTCCTTCCAACAAAATTCAAAACCGTGGCCATACATATACTTCCAATATTAAACATTTTTTTAACTATATTATGAGTTCCAGCACTTGGCACACTTATGTTGTATGTGCCCTCCCCCCACAAATGTATAATGTGGGACTCTAGCAGAAAGCTCCCCAACAATCAATACATTAAAAGTGCTTCAAACTAAATATGGATGGGGCCTCTGTTACCACTTCACATGGTTTTGTAAGAGATGCAAATGAAAGATAACTGCGGCTTCAACATGCTGCATTCTGAGTTAAAGGTGTTGGTCACTTGCCCACTCCAAACCAGGTAAATGTTTGTGTTAGTGCTCTAGGTGCATGTCTGAATTCAACACCTACGTATTATTTGTCGTAACCTGGCCATACACTGCTCAAATTTCGAGGCCTACTGATTCGGCCAAAATCTGCGCACTGTGTGACCCCTTGGATTTGACAAAAGTCAATCTTCCAATTGACATTTGGCAATGGAGCTAGTCTGAAAAATCTTGTCCAGGCAGTGACTGCAGCCAGTCAGCTGCAGTCACTGTCTGGGTATGTTGACAGTGGCACACCTTCCGATGCCAGAATACAATAGCCAGCAGGAGAATTCCCTCATCCATGATGTAGGCCCCTGTGGGCTGAACCAGAAAAAAAAAAAAGAGTGTGTAGCCAACTTAACCATGTCTTGCCAAATCTCACTCAAGTTTTTGTGAGACTAGCAGTCATAGACAGCATAGGCTTAAAGTGGGGAAAGTCCAGCAAGAGTCAACAAGATTCCATTTAAGAGAATCTCTCAACCAGCATCTATGTGACATTGAATAACCTGACATGTGAATTATTTCAACAACATCTACTGGTAGACTAACTTTAAGGCTGGGTTCACATCTGGATGTACGGAATATGCGCGTTTGCACTGCGATTTGCGGTTAAAGAAACGCGTGACAAACGTGCGTTTCTGAGGGCTATTCGGCTGAATCCTAATGGATACGCGCGGCAAATACGCCCCAAAGAAACTCCTGTACTTCTTTTGGCGTAGGGCGTTTTACAGCGCGTTCATAAGCAGTGTAAAACGCACAGGTGGGAACCATGCCCATAGACAATTATTGGTTTTCACATGTTGAGCGTTTTACAGCGCGTAGGAACGCGCTGTAAAATGCCCAGGTGTGAACCAGGCCTAACTTGTACTTTTATTATGAACAGCACATTTTTGAGAGTTCCTGAAGATCACAGTTTATTCTTTTTGGATTTTGCAGCTGTCAATCAAATTCAAACTGCCAAACAGTCCAGGATATGTGCATATGAAAAATGTGAACACTATGGGCTGATTACCTAAAAGACAAGAAAAAACTATAAGAATAAAAGAGGAGATGTTGCCCATAGCAACTCTTCAAAAATCTTGTTGACTTTTTCTGTGACAATGAAATGAAAGGTGAAATCTGATTAGTTTGTTATTGGCAACAGCTCTGCTTTTGATCTTATTTTCTGTTTATCCGGTTTTTGTGAATCAGCTCCTCTGATGTTAATTTATGAATAATAGAGCAAAGGAAAAATAAAGCGGTTGCCATGGCAGCTGGTCGGATTTTCCTTTCTTCATTTAGCACAGTGAGAATGGAACTTAGAATCTGATTTGCTGCCCTGAAGAATACCTACACCTGTCTTTGCCCATTTTCACAAATGGGAATGGCTTTTGTGTTTTAGATGCACTCATGGGAGTGAAAGTGGGAGCAGCTACAGTGGATGCAGGTACTTCATGCAGAATAACATCATGGTTAAAGAATATCTTAACCATGGTGACTGCTAAGAGCATTTTCAGCAAGTACAGTAAATACCTGTTAATCTTGCCAGCAACGCAGTGTCCTTGTTATGTTCTATAAGCTGAACTGGAAGCCATTTTCTCTTCCTTGGCAGCCATGGTTCCCTCCATAGATAAAGGGGAAGAAATGAGTGTAGCCACGCAGGGACAGAAAGAGTGTTATTTGCAGGATCAACAAAAAAAAAAAAAGCCTGAGGAAAACCAATGCAGTCATCAGATCTAAGGATTGATAAACTGGAATATATAACATTTTGCTTTTTGTGTTTAGATATCATTTAAACCTGTACTGGGTTACTTCTAGCGGTGGGGTTGACTGCTTACTTCAGATCCTCATGACACAGATGTTTTGCTTTGAGTCCCTTTACTATGAAGAAACTGTTGGTGCCTTGATGTCCATTGTGCATTGTCACCATTGGCCAAGAACCTTTTGAAATCGGGTACAAAAGTGATTAATCAAACCCTCTATTCCAAGTTCCAATCATTTATTATACATCTTTGTACTGGATGTGTGAATGAACAATAACCTTTCAATGCACCCCTAAGAAAAGGATGGACTCCTGGAAATTTAGACCTGACAGCAGGTTATGGACAGGGCCGGATTTACTCCCCCTGCCGCCCCAAGGCCAGGTTCCACAATACGCCCCCCCTGCGCCGCCAACCCCCCCTCCCCATCAATTGAAAATGGCAACCAGATGGCGGGGGGCGGGGCTAATTTCTATTTTTTTTTTACTGTTTCTTTCTTTATTTTTATCACTTTTTATTTTTCTATTTGCCTGGTTATGGAGTGGGTATAGACATCAGAGAGGGGCACCAATTTATTGTTTATATTGACAGGGCTGTTTAAATCTTTATTTACTTCACCTCGGTATTACCTGTCAGCACTGTTAAGATTTAACAGGGCTGATTTCCTAAGGCCCCTATAACATGAGAAGTCCAATCAGGTCCACCTGTCAGTCTTTCTACCAGACACGATTGGACACTCTATGGAAGTCCTAATGGGTAGCTCGGTTTAAACGGACGAGCGTCTGTTTACACCCGGTTAACTCTGGCTCGGTCTGGTAAAACAGACAGATCATTGATCCGTTTCGACTGACTGGATCGTGCCAGACCGGAAGTAATCTGATGTAAACGGACACATCAGATTCCACAAAGACTTCCATGGGGTTCAGCACTTTCAGTTATTGTGTGGACACGGATGTCACAGCAGTGACATCTGATCTGTTGACTGATCCTCTCTTGATTGGCCATTGTGAAAGGGGCCTTAGGCTAAATTCACAAGGCAGCAGACAGAATCAAACACCGCGCCAGCAGATTTTGGTTCAAGAGAGTATTAATCAATGATGTTCAGAAGTAACGGGGCGGCTCTCACCAGGTTCAGAACAATCTCAGCACTGCAAGACAAGACACAGAGAGCGCCTCCATCGCATAAAACCTTTTTTAATAAACTAATAAAAAGATGGTATAACGTTACTCACAAAGGACGGATAAAAACAGGCATAAAAGGGTCAGAACGAAAGGTGCATAACCACCGGCTGTTCGTCTTCCCTGGTAGTGAAGTGGTTTACGCGTTTCATAGGTCACGCCTCCTTCCTCAGAAACAATCTTGGTTGTTTCTGTGTCTTGCCTTTAAATTCACAAGGGCGGCAGACTTTACCACCTTATAAAAAGCAATCTATGGTGGATTGCTTTTCAGAAGGTGGATGATAGGCAGTTGACAGCCGGGTTACAGGTGTTTAGGATGCTATACTACTATGCCTTAGGATGCTATACTACTATGGCTTTTTTTTAATAGGTATCCCAAGATGGATTTTGCACTACTTTTGTGTGGTACACAGTTGTGGCAGGTACCATATACTGCAATGGTTGCGTTTTGGCAACCATCACATACTGTATAAAATTTTCCACGGCATGTGCACAAAGTTGCTGCTATTTTAAACAAAGACAGGGGGAAAAACACTCTGTTCCAGAGTTCAGCTGCTGGATACCAGAAAGAGACACAGATCAGGTGCCAGCCAAAAAGTGCGCCCTTGCTCTGCTTCAAAGCTTTGTGATAAACAAATAGCTGCACACCAGAGGATCACCTTAAATCCAACTTTATTCAGATCCTGTTATTCTGCACAGTCCCTGCATTCTTCCCCACTAACGCATTTCACTCAGTAATGGGCTTCATCATGGAGATTAAGCCAGTTCCTGAGTAAAACATGTTAGGTTGAATGCAGGAACCTTGCTGCATGACAGGATCTGTGCTGTATGAATGGATCTTGGCTTAAAACCAACAGAGTGGTGGCAACTCTGGCCCCCCAGTTGTGGAACTACAAGTCACATGAGGCATTGCAAGACTGACAGTTACAGGCATGACTCCCAGAGACAGAGGCATGTTGGGATTTGTAGTTAAAGCACAGCTGCTAGAGGGCCGGAGTTGCCCACACCTGTTTTAGGAGATGATCCTTCAGTGGGCTGCCATTCGATTATCACAAAGGCCGCTATTTTAGGCCAGAGGTGTTAAAAATGCAAATCAGCCGCCTGTTTTTACTGCCCCTTTGCTAACCATGTAAGGATACAACTAAAATAATTTCTTCTGTGCCCTCCATCACATGTATAAAATATTGAGGAGTAACCCCACACCTGTATTTTGATACATGTTGTGTCCAAATCTCCATTCCTAAAGTTTTTTTTTTTTTTTTTTAAGGAATTTAGTTTTTCTAAAACTGATTTGGCCTTCATGTTAGGAAATGGAATGCAATTGCTGTTGAGAAGAGTTCTTTCATGATCAGAATCTATGCATCTCATATCAAATGGCATATTTGTTTATTTAAGGAAGGCCATTTCCCACAATGCTAGTTTTTTTGTTTTGTTTAATAGCTCACTGTTTGTTTCTTAAAATTAGGTTAAGAGTGTTAAATGCTGCAGGCATGGGAGTTCCACTGACAGGAAGTGCATTGTGAGAGATGTTTTAGTCTCAGAAGTACAGCAACATAAATAATGCAGAGAGATAAGATCAAGAGTGCTCTGTAATAATGCTGAGATACATAGCACACACCACAATTCAAGTTGCCATCTCTGTTCCATCCCCCCACCACCCCCTTCATTGACCTCAATGCCAATGCCTCCATGTGAACGAATCAGGGGAAACCGCTTTCATTATCTATATGTGTCTCCATATAGAATCGGTAATCGGCATGTAATGTGATTTTGATTTTTAATACACCTATGGCAACATGTATGTTCTGCAAGTCATAGGTAAATGGAAGCATATTAAAGCTGAACTCCAGGCCAACAGCCAAAGAGATGAAATCCATATGCGGTGATTTTTAAACCGAATTAACAGCGCTAGTAAGTGAATCAAATTACCATATAATCCACAACCACTTGTGTGAGATACAGCTAATTGAAATCACAATCTTTATTTATTTTGATGTTTTGACACGATACACTAAAAATTAATCGCATTGTCTGGACATTAAACCTTTGCAGTATCTAATATTAGTGAATTGGGTTAAGGAAACACTATTTTTGTTTTAATCACTGCCACTTGTGTGAGATACAGCTAATTGAACTCCTAATGCTGCTCATCTTGTTATATTATATGCAGTGATTGTTTGGCTACCCAAGAATTTGTTATTCTGTCAGCCAGTTTCAGGCACCCCTACAACAAAGCATAGCCAGATCCAAGCCATCCATTGCAGCAACACAGCTTGGACATGAATAAACCCAAAGCTTTGTAAATCAACCATGTAAAAGCTACAAGAATGAGGTCATCTCTGAGCTTCACAATTTTGAACTACACCCCAATGAACTTTGCCAGTGTATGCGCGTTTTATTTAACCTGTGTGTTGAACGCTGTTGAGGGAATTCATAAAAACTGGAGCATACAGCATCTGGAGCAGTTGCCCATGGCAACCTATCCAGTTCTCTGTTTCATTTTTAAAGCTTAACTGAACGAACTGAAGAGAGAAGCAGATTGGTTGTTATGGGCAACTGCCCCAGATTCTGGCTGCTCCAGTTTTTATGAATCCTCCCTCTGTGTTGAGGCGCACTTTTTTTTACTATATATCTATAGATAGATATCTATAGATACACACACACACACACACACACACACACACACAGTGATGGGGTGGTCATAATAATCTGGCCACTCAGTGTATATAATTAGTATTTGTTGAACATTCGCATCAGTATATAGTGTTTCATTTGACAAGTTTAGGCTGTATTTCCCGAAACTCAACTAAACTTTTATGGTGTAGTCCGTGGGGTTATTGTACTACACGTTGGTTTCACGGATCTAAGAAATCAGCTTGTTTGTGTTTGCCTGTTTGTGTTTGCCATGTTGTGAAAATGAGACAAACCTAAGTAGAACTTGAAAGAATAATCAAAGTATTTAAGGATATTTCTCAAGGTGGGCAGGTACCTACATCAATAATTAACTAAATAAATTGTTTGGAAAAGTATCATAACGGACTTTAATTGTACCCTTTATACACCTATATTTTTTTTTCATTTCTTTTATTTTATTACAGAATTAAAAATATATAGCACCAATAAAACACATTCATAATGGAAAGTGAATATTGACACAGGCACCTTCTGTATTTCTGGGAGTTTGTCCCCTTTTAGCGACTGGTCAGTAAGTCCAAACACTGTACCTCTTACGATTTCACTTGAACATTTCTATATACATGCATATACAGTAGTAGAAATACCAGTCCTGAAGGCGACAAGACTCAGCACGTTTCACAGAATATCTGCTTCATCAGGCGGTCTCCCAAGTATCAACTTTTAAAATCATTTGAACTACAAAAATATACAAGTCCATTCTATCTGAACTCAGGGTGCCAGAAACTCAGTCCCATGCAGCGGATGTAGAGATATTGACTTGTAAAGGGCAGGATAAGGTAGGTATCGTCCTTTTCCTATTGACAGTTCACAAATTTGAGTTGCAATAATAGATACTGTGCACCAATGCTGGTAATAGTGCCAATACGGGGCATTTTCATGAGTACTCTTGAGACTCCGCACAGACCTCCTGAGACCCTGAAGACCTCAGGCCGCCACCCCAGAACAACACAGAGTATGCCGTTTAATATTATTCTGCATTGCTGTATAATGCATTGCTGGGATTTGTAGTCCTCTATAGCTGGTGGTATTCTGCATTGCTTTATAATGTATTGATGGGATTTGTAGTCCTATATAGCTGGTGGTATTCTGCATTGCTATGTAATGTATTTCTGTGATTTGTAGCCTTCTATAGCTGGTGGTATACTGCATTGCAATATAATATATTTCTGGGATTTGTAGTCCTACAGATTGGAGTCAGTGGCAAAACTACCAGGGTTGCAGCTGCGACCAGGCCCCGGTGCTCCACCACTGTCCTAAAATCATTAGTCTGTATTGTTTGCTTAGTGTCATGGGACAGTTTTTTTCTAAAAGTGTCGGTAATTGGTATCGGCGAGTACTTGAGGAAAAGTATCACTACTCTTACTTAATCTGGAAAAAGATTGTATCGGTGCATCCGTAATAGATACCCATTACATCCTATGCCCACATATCCAACCCAGTATTTGGGGGGCACTTCCCAACATCTCCCCATCTTCAACACATTTTTGCGACAGAAAATAAATAAAATTATCACCCCCAAAAGTAACCCATCCACTGTTTTGAGTTAAGGTACACAGGCATTTGAAATCAGTTTGGAATTACATTAAGTACCTGTCGGAGGATTTGTAATTCTCCGGGAGTCTGTTTAAACAGCCCCGATGCTGGCGACGTACACTGTACGTCGTCAGTCACGAAGGGGTTAAAGTCATTTTCATGTGGAATATAACGTGTGCAAAAAATGAAAAAAAGGCCTCAGTCATGAAGGGGTTAAGCCAGTCTTGTAATTGAGGCACCCCAGATTTATAGCACAGCCAGGTCCTGGATCTTCTTGCCTTGTTCTGCTGCTAGGCAATAGTACCTGGACTAGGACCCATCCCAGTCTGTGATTAGATAAAACCTGAATGCTCATTACTGCCTGACCTAAAATACAGGAATCCTGATCTTTGTGAATAATCTTAGTAGGGAGATTAGAGACTATGATTGTGTTAGAAGCATTGCTGCTTTTTCCTTTTTTATTCTATGCATACTGATAAGCTTTGTCTAGTATTCTCTCCTCTGCTGATGATAAGAAAAGAGTACGGTAGGAATAATAAGTAAAGACAAAGAAATGAAAATGTTACATTTTGGTTTCTTTTTGTTGTTTTTAACTGCAATGGATTTAAAATTCTCTGCCTGTACAGTAAACATAATGAAAACGGTAATGTGTGACCAGTGGAGTTTATTTTTAGTTTATGTAGATATGTTTTATAATAGGGCCTGGCATCAGTAATACACACAAAAGGTAATCTGATCTTCAAGGAAACAGCGGTGTCACTATTCAAGTCATGTCTTCTCAGTGTCGCCTGCTAACTTACAATATATGTCCAGCTGCTCGTGTACTTTTCAAATAGCAGTCTTGTAAATATCAGCTAAAAAATAAACCGCGGGACAAAAGCCAATATTTAACACAAAGCTTTGTCCTTTGGAGCATTGTAACCTGCCTGTTGTTTATTCGGTGGCAATACAGGCCAATTAACCTCTACTTACTCTTGGGATACTAAAGCTGGACACAGTCATTTTTTCTCCTTCAGCCTGCACGCTAAACAGCATGGATGGGGAATCACCCCTGCTGCTGTCGGAATATTCAAGATGATTGCTTGTAGTCACTGTATGGCTGCAGATTTTGGGACCGGCTCCTTCACCGAAAGTCAATAGAGAAATCGACATCTGTTACACAAGGAGCCCCCCTCTCAACAAGGCCACACATGTATTTCAATTGTGTATTAACTGCTTGCCTGGAGTTCACCTTCAGGGCCCGTTCACACCATCCAGTGCGTTTAGGGCACAGTTCCGTGCCATGAACACACTAGTTCACATACACTGGGGCGGGTGGGTGCATGGTGATGCCATTCATTTCAGCATGTGGTACCACAATGGCCTGCGTTTCAGTGCAGTGTGATCGCAAAAAATACTGCATGCACCGCATTGGAATGCAGGCCATTGCAGTACCACGCGTTCCGGTTCCATGCGTTGAAATAGCACCACCACACCCCAGAACACGGCTAGGCTTTGCTTATGCAATCCAGTACGTTCATGGCATGGAACCATGCCCTGAATGCACTAGAGGTTGTGAACATTAACCCTTGCAGTGGAGTTACCCCTGCACTGCAAGGGTTAAGTGCTGGTTTTGGTCTCGGAGTGAAAATTAAAAAGATATACTCACCTGATCCTCGGTCCTGCAGCACTGATCACTCATCTCTCTCCTCGTCCGCTTGGCTGTGGTATGTCCTTTTGGCATCCTCACATCTAGTGAACCTGCATTAGACACGATGATGTCACGGATCCTTAGACCACCAGAGCCCAGGGGATAAGAGGCTGAATGGACCGGTCTAGCAGCCAGGCGGGATCGAGGATCATGTAAGTATATCATCTTTATTTTTATCCCTAGACCAAAATTACTATTTAACCCTTGCAGTGTGGGAGTAGCCCCACTGCAAGGGTTAATTTTTAGGTTACCTGGAGTTCTTCTGCAACCTGACCAGGCAAAACAAGTAGAAGAATCACAAGCCGACTAGAAAAAAAAACGAGTTTTACATGCTTGCTATAGATGAAGAATAGTGGGAGGCTGATCGGTGTGGATCCCAAAGAAGATGTACTTCCTTATTTCACCTGGAAAGGATCCGCTCGGTATTCTAAATACTGGACCTGATGTCCTGGGACTGAAGGAAAGGGCAGCATTAGGGGGGGTCATTCATATGTTACAAAACTTCTAGTTATATGGCTGCAGTTTCTAACTTTGAATCCACCAACACATTGTCAGATGAGCATGTGGGTAGATAGTGTTTTAACAACCTGCGGCGGGCATAGCCTTCTCCTGTGTTAGCGAGGGAGAGTGTTCTCTATTAGGCGATGGGATTTTTCCTACTACTGCAACATGGAGCATGTAACACACATTAACATTTCTCTGGCTTCCCAGCAAACCTCATAATCATTGAATTATGTTGATGCTAAGTGCATGCTTCATCTATAGCAGGCCACTTCTGTCACTTAAAGCAATTGGTCAAATTTAAATGCAACCTCTGTAACAGCCATTCTGATCCTGGCTTCGCTACCTAATGAGATACTGATTCAAGATAGCAAGAAAGCAGCCAATGAAGTCAGAAAAGTCTAAAATCCCATGCTGCTTGCCAGTCCAGTGATTCACAAGGTAATGCAACCAGTATGGCAGCAATAATCCTTGATCTTTATAGTGTATCTAAACCCAGGAACAAAAATTAAATATATTGCAGTCCTTAGCTGTGGTGCCTGCACTGGACATTTTTAAAGGCTTTTATACCTTTATTTTCAGCTGGTGATCCTGCCAGTAACACACTTCCTGTCCTAGGGTGACAAGCTCACTCATCCTATTGCATTAATAGAACAGCAGTTTTGTCACCTTACAACAACTTTTGTCTTGCGATGGTTGTAAGCTAATTAAAAGCTCGTACGATCTGCCCATCTTGGACAGGCAGATCGTACTTGCGATCATCGCAAGCTCGCCTCCCTGAGAGGCGGGCTTCCGATGACTGCAATGAGGGGTGGGCTTCCGATGACTGCAATGAGGGGCGGGCTTTCCGATGACTGCAAACGGGCAGTGTGAGCGTGCGCACACCAGCCCGCTTGGCAGTTGTCGAACAAGCAAGCCACTAACCCGCCGAGAATCGTACGATTCTCGGCGGGTTTTCAAGCCTGCTTGTTCGATCCCGGTTTGCAAGTTGTGAAAAAAACACGCCACTAACCCGCCGAGAATCGTACGATTCTCGGCGGGTTTTCAAGCCTACTTGTTCGACGGAAGACGTGCGACCGTACAGTGATATTTGATAAAGAAATATTTAAGGAGATATATGTTAATAAGTTATTGTTATATACACAGTATGTATCTATATGTGATCCAGGGAGGTTTTGTACCATCTAATGATATCACTAATCTGTCATCTTTATTTTAATAAAGAATATGTATATTTTTTATACAATAAACGACTTGTATGTAATTTTGAACTGGGTCTCCTTGCATTTGAGGGCACTTTTAAAGCCCCATTTCTCTATTTTTGTAGTCTGTATACTTAGGGGTGTGGTGTCCTAGTTCATGTGGTGGTTCGCAATTTTGTGTACAAGGATTTGTTTTAGGACCACAGAGCAACTGCCCCTCTCCTCATCTCTATAACATGGGGAGGTGGGGGGTATTCTATAGTCCACAGAGATAGCAGGGAACACTGTAACTGATAATGCACAGCCTCTCTCTCATAGAAAGCCTTAATACTTTAATCTGCTCTGAAGATCCTAATTTTTCATACAGGTATGCCACAGTTGACAATTAGGAAAGTGAACACATCCATTAGTGAAGTTACTTATATTTTTATCTTGACAGGAGTTTTCCTTTTCAATAGTTCACTGGTTGCCAGTGACGACACACACTCAATCTTCTTCTTTCCTCCAATTTTTGTAAATGATCTTTAGGGGATGTCTGAGGACCAGAGTCAAGAGGCTTTTATCTCACCGTGGCTATATTGTTTCCG
The DNA here is from genome assembly GCF_000935625.1 of Nanorana parkeri. NCBI lineage: Eukaryota > Metazoa > Chordata > Amphibia > Anura > Dicroglossidae > Nanorana > Nanorana parkeri. Next base: position 222,865 of record NW_017306640.1, on the reverse strand, counting down.
TTTGAAATGCTTGAATGGAAAGAGGGCACAGAGAATGACACTTTATGTGGAGAATGCTCATATCACAGGTGGTAGAAAATGTTATTCTTTTGAAGCTTCCTCATTTTGTTTCTAGTGTAGATGGCTCCTGTGGCTAGAATGTGTGATGATTATCCCTGCAGATAGATGACAGGTTATCACATGGAAACACAGACCTTTTAAATGACTCAGGTGTGCGCTCTGCTTACAGAGCACAAAGTGCATTCTGAGATACTTGACAAATTGCACACTGATTAATTCGCTGGATTTGCATAATAAAAGATTACATATTTGCCCATAACATTGCTCTGGCGAGTAGCAGTAGCAGAGTAACACTTCATTAGTGTAACTATACAGTAAATACATGCTCTTTTGACGTATTGAAATGTCTAACACAAACACAAGGCTATACTCCTAAAGTAGGACTGTGTCCAGGCTATGGAAATACAAAGATTTACATTTTATTAGCAAATGGTAAATAAGGTTTAAAACAAGGCCTTACTGACCTCCTATAGTTACAGCCACTTTGGGGTGAGTCATCCTCAAAGTTCCCCGGAAGGCTGGCTGGTTACTAGCTAACTGCTGGAAGGGGGGGGGGGGGGGGGGGGGGACTTGTGGGTGT